>NW_015175983.1:653439-682031 GCF_001447785.1 Gekko japonicus
GAACCATTATTTTTGTGAATACCCTGGGAGCTGACGATAGCCCGAAGGGAAGGGCCCGGAACTGAAAGTGATGATTTCCTAAACAAAAACGCAGAAATCTATTGTGCGGGGGAAAGATCGGGATGTGCATGTATGCATCTGTGAGGTCTAGGGACACAAGAAATTCCCCTGGCTGAAGTGATTCTGCAATTGATCTTAAGAGTCTCCATACGGAAGTGTTTGGGAACTATGAATTTGTTTATAAACTTCAGGTCTAAGATAGCTCTCCAGTCCCCTGTCTTTTTGGGGACTGTAAAAAAGGTTGAATAGACACCCAGTCCCTGTTGTTCCAATGGTACTGGCTCTATTGCTTGTATGTCTAAGAGGTGAGTCACCGCAGACCAGGTCCTGAGTCTCTTTGTATCGTTCTTGGGAAGGAATCTCTGAGGGGGGATTTTGAGAAATTCTATCTTGTACCCTTTGGTTACTACGCTTAAAGTCCAAGGGTCCAGTCTGGAATTGACCCACCTGTTTTTGAAGTATGTTATTCTTCCCCCACTTGTGAGTGTAGATAGTCATGCTCTAGCGGGTTTGGTGTTTTTGTCCCCTTTGTCTTGTCTGAAGAATTTTGGTCTCGAGAACCTGTTGTTTTTGTTGGCGCCTCTACGAAAGGATTGTCTGTTGTTGAAGTTATTGTTGCTCCATGACCTTCTCCTGGTGTCCTGGCGAAATCTCGGAAGCGTATGTTGTGCACGAAAGGAGGAAGATGTAGAAGCCTTGTCTCCCAATCTCACGAACTTGGAAAGTGCTTTCTTTTTGTCTCGAGTCTCTACCAGTATTTTCTCTAGGGGTTCAAAAAGTTTATCTCCCTGAAATAGATAAGCTATGACTATTGCTTTAGATTGATAATCTGCTGGCCATGACCTAAAACAAACTAGACAACGGACCGTGGCTGCAGATGCCATAGCCTTGGAGGAAAAAACCATAGAGTCTAATGTGGTGTCAGCTGTATAGGAAATGGCTTTTAAGACTCTGTTGGCTCCTTCCATCAACCTTGGGTTGTTCTCTGGGAGCATCTGTATGAGCTTCCTCATCCATACTATAGCAGCTCTTGACACTGTAGATGCCGCAGCTGAGGATTTAATTGCCATGGCATTGGACTCATGTGTTTTCTTTAGAGCAAACTCAGCGCATTTATCTAGATTATTTCGCAGGTTGTCGTGTCCGTCTTCGGAAACAAGTCCTGTAGACTGTAAGACTGTCACAGGAGCATCAACCATTGGTACCTGCAAAATACTAGAAGCCAGAGATATAGTAGGGTAAAGTCTTTTAACAAAGGCCGGAAACGGTTTGTTAGACATGGGTCGTTGCCATTCCGCTTTAATCTTTCTGACATAGAAGTCAGGAAATGGAAATGCCTGCTCAGAGTAATCCACTGGAGGGAAAAACTCATCCATAATTTCGTCTCCCTCCCCTTCTGTTTTTCCTTCCCCTTTGTGTGTCAGAGGGTAAGTGTTCTGAATGTGTAATGCTGACAGAGTTTTAGACAGGAGATATTGATAATCCTCTCCTTTAAAGAAACGAAAGGATTGTTCTGAAGCAGCAGGCTTCCTTCCTGCTTCCTCCTCATTGTCAGAAGAGAACTCTTCCTCATCACTAGATTTTTGGGACATGCAATCCTCTGCAAAGGGTTCATGCCTTTCAATCTGTGAGGAGAGGCCCTTCTTTGCTGCCTTTGTGGGCCAGGTACCTCCGTACTTAATTCTATCTGATGTGGTAGGAGAAGGGGATCTGGATCTGTGTCTCTTACCCCGACCCTGGGAACGTGCCATTTCCTCCCTTATGGCCCTCCTTAGAAATACCATAGCGCTATGGGACAGGGTGGGGGAACCGCGCTCATCTACATCACCACCCTGGAAGTCTGTGTCCTCCTCTTCCTCTCGGCTCATAACAACATGGGAGCCAGAATTATGCCCTTTTACATTAATGGGCTCAGATAATGGGGATAAGCACTGAAGGCCGCTCCCAGTTTCCGAAGTATGAGCTTTTGCATGCTTCAAAATGGCCACCGCGGGCGGCGCAGCCTTCTTCGCTGCTTTTGTTTTGGCGCGCTTCTTCGCACCAGCCTCTTCGCGCTCGGAAGATGGCGCATTATGCTGCGTTTGAGTCGCGGTCTCTGTGGTCTCTTTCCTGGCCGAATTGGCCTCTGGTGTTAGGAGGAAGCCGTCCTCCATCTGTCTGGGGTCCATGGCGCTCTGGCGGACCTCACAATGCAGCCTGCTATAAAGCGCTGCGGTTGGATGCCTCCTATAGAGGTCGATAGAAGGGGGGGCAAAGCCTAGCTAGCTGCTCTCCCTCTTGAGGCAGGAAAGAAACTGAAACTGGGGTGACTCCCACCACAGGAAACAGGAAGTTTTTTTAAGAGTTCCTGCCTCCCTGATTGATGGATGGGAATCACCCACAAGATGGCCTCCACCTCAGAGGGAGAAAGGATGATTGAAGGGTGACATGATAGAGGTTTACAAAATTATGCATGGGATAGAGAAGGTAAAGAAAGAAGTACTTGTCTCCCTTTCTCACAATACCAGAACTCATGGGCATTCAATGAAATTAAGGAGCAATAGGCTTAGGACAGATAAAAGGAAGTACTTCTTTGCCCAAAATGTAATTAACATGTGGAATTCACTGCCACAGGAAGGGATGGCAGCTACAAGCATAGACAGCTTCAAAAGGGGACTGGATAAACATATGGAGCAGAGGTCCATCAACGGCTATTAGCCACAAGATATGGATGGAACACTATATCTGGGGTAGTGATGCTCTGTATTCCTGGTGCTGGGGGGGCAACAGTGGGAGGGCTTCTAGAGTTCTGGTGCCACTGGTGGACCTCCTGATGGCACCTGGGTTGGACTGGATGGGCCACTGGCCTGATCCAACATGGCTTCTCTGATGTTCTTATCTTACTGTATCAATCTGTTTTAGCAACATGAACAACAGGATTTATTCTAATACTACCAAAAGACTTCTCTGCCGCAGCTATTCAACCATCTTGATTCATTTTAAGAAATCTCAATACTCTAACAATTTTTAGTCTTCTTCACAGTAACGTTTTTCTATTCTGTACCATCTTTTAACAATCAAAATCCCCTTTCTAAGCCCTCCCTTAGACTTCGTCACTGTTCTCTTCAGCCTGAGGTAGTACACTCAACTGCCAGTCCTTCAACTGTCATTGCTGAACTCCAACCACTCCTTCTCATCACCCAAGATTCTGAAAAGGGTCTTCCTAACTGAGTGGAAGGGCCATCCACTCAGCCCATCATATACCAATTCTTTTCCAACCAAGCTAATTCTTGGATTAAAATTTCAGCTAACAGAATGTAGTGTCATCTTAATTATATACATTAAAAACCTAAAATATCCAAAACTGTGTGTCTCACAATGGAATCTTAAACTAAGTTACATTCTTCAAAACTCACTGCCTCCAATGGAATTAGAAGGGTATAACTTTGTTTAGGATTGCACCGAAAGTCATTTAGTCTTTTGATGTAACAAAAACTATTTTCCTGACATGTTAATTTTTGTGTGCTGGCTTTTTCCCTCATAAGGGAACATCCAAAGATGTGATCCCATTCTGGCAGTCATGATGTCGAGGAAACGATTTTACTTCTTGATTTTGCTCACTGTTTAAACAGGCAACCATCCCACTAGTTCTAAGGTGGTTGTGTTTTTTTTAATTGGAAAATGTAAAATCAATGTATCATTTTATAGAAAATGAAACATTTGCACAGGATTAAGAAAAGCTGTTTCCATCAGTTTTGACGGTATACAGTTACTGTTCTGATACTTAATTAGTTCAAAATGAATCTTAGCAGAAAACTAAAGTTCTGTCATTATAGAAGATTACTGCCAAAGAACAAATCCGTTGGGCATACTGTTCCAAAAGAGGAAAATACCTAGAGATGCTCAATTTTTTACTAAGACTTCTCATTGTCTATGAGTGAGCCTTGGTGCACTTTCTTCTTCTCCGTTTTGTGGTGAACCACAGTCGGCCATTACCTTTAAACAGGCAAATGATGGATTGTGAGCCCTTCAAACCAGAACTGGAACCCATGAACAAATCATGCAAGGCAAGCACAAACTATAGTTTTGCAGTTGGGAAGTAATTTTAACCCATGGTTTGCCCCCAAATGGGAAGAGAGCAAGGGAATGCCAGCAAGTTAGAGAAGAAGGGAATGTGTGAACCAGAGACTCAAGTCAAACTGTGGCTTGGCATTTCTTCTCAGCCATCTCTAAGTTTAAAATCTGCTGTAAATTAATGAAAAACTGCTGATAAGTAAACAAACAGAGGAGTCTGACATAACAGAGCATTCAGTATAGAATGAAACACAGCCAAAATTTCTAATTTTCAATAAACATTTTAGAGTATTGCATAATTGAAAAGTTATATTTATGCACTGCAAAACAATTACTTACCTTCAAATAAACTGAGGTCTCTTCGTAGCCTTGGTCCATAAAGCCCTTCTAAAATACTTTCAAAGCCTAACAAAAATTAAAATGACAACATTTTACAATGCAGTTTCCCACTAAATGATGCATTAAAATCACAGCTAGAATACTTAAGAGTTGAAAATGTTTATAAATACAATACAGAAAAGTTCACCCCTCTTATCTAGTGGATATTCCAACATTAGGAGAGGTCAAGTGGCCACCTGCAAGGACTTGTGGGGGGAGCATCTCATTCCCCCTCCCCCACTATTTCCTTTTCCCCTTCCCTGAAAGTTCCTTCTCTCCTTCCCAGCAGCTAACCTACCTTTATTTGCCCCACTCTCGGCAGCCTGTACTTAGGGAAACTATGGCACAGCCGAATGCTGCCAGTTGCTGAGGCAGGCCCACTTTCATGGTAGGGAACCCTCAATTACTGTTGGGGAGCATATCACTTCCCCCTGTATCCTCTTTCCCACACTATTTCATCTTTCCCTCCTCCTGGCAATCTCCATATCCTCTCCCCTTTCCCTGCCTCATTCTCTCCTTCTCAATCATTCACCAACCTACCTTTTATCTGCCTCCCATATCCAGTTATATTGATTATTCATTTACTTCATTTATACCCTGCCTTTCTCCACAACACGGACCCATGCAGCTTACATCTTTCTCCTCTCTTCCTTTTATTCTAACAACAACTCTGTGAGGTAGATTAGGCTGAAAATATGCGACTGGCCCAACATCACCTAATGAGCTTCTATGGCAGAGTGGGGATTCAAATCTGGGTCTTCCAGATCCTGGTCTAAAACTCTAACCACTATGCCATACTGCCTTTTGTGAGGTGGCTGCTGTTGAACATTAGCGAGCAGCTGGGCCTGGGTGAGTCATGGAACTCTCATTGTATCAAATCACTGGTGACTGTTGTCAGGCCTGGACCTGATGAGTCCTTCTTCAAAGGCCAAAACAGTCCTAGAAAGAGCCCTACCCCCAACTGCTATTGACAGAAACCAAGCCTAGAATGCTGTAGTTGCCTAGCAATGGCCACTGAGGCTATCCATTTCTTAAAGCAACAGGCACTCCTTTTATCATTTTGGGGTTTTTTAACCCTTCCCAGTATATTTGTTTAGGTTTCAGATTTTTCTGCAATGGCACATCAGCAATAACCAACAGATAAAAGTTTGCAGAGGGGAAGTTCCATAACTGAGTTAATACAACAAGACAACAGTAAACCTCACTCGTACAACATAAGGAAATCACAGACCAGAGGTTTACTATTCAGTAGAATGGAAGCTTATAATTGAACTATATTGACAAAAAAAAATTAATGGCATATGCACAAGCACTTGTACATGGCAGGACTGGGGGAGAGAGAGTGTGTGTATGTGTATCCTTATTCTATTTTCCAGAGGTTTTTTTCCTGTGCAGATACTTATGTCCACCAACATGGGGCTCAGTCTCCCCCAACAGCTTTTCCTACATAGTCAGTAGACTTCCTGGGTTTGTACAAAAATCCAAAAACTAAAAAAATCCCTTCAGGGACGGCTGAATTCCCCCCAAAACCTTTTGAAATGGCTTCTACAGGGATATGCTTCAGGCATCAATGGTGAGAGATTAGAATGTTCGCGGGGGGGGGGGGTGGCTTCTAACTGGCTCTGTCAGGAAAAGGGGGGGGGGAGAATTTTCTACAGGGAGACAGACCTCTGCTGTCTAGAGTCCAGTTGTAATTCGGGGGGGGGGGGGGTCTCCAGGACCCATTTGGAGGTTGGCAACTCTAGGCCTGGCAGTAGTCTAGGGTAGCTGATGAACTTGCATGACTCACCTAGCCTCGGCTGCTAGCTACCGTTCATCAGCAGCCACCCTATGAAAGCCAGTGAGCTGCAGCAGTTAGAGCTTCAAAGTAACGTCTGCAAGACCCAGGTTCAGATCCCCATCTTGCAGTGGAAGCTGACTGCGTGATTTTGGACCAGTCACATATTTCAGCCTAACCAACCTCACAGGGTTGTTGTGCAGATAAAAGAGAGGAGGGAATAATGAAAGCTGCTTTGGTCCCCACTGTGGAGAAAGACTGTAATTTTCCTAGGTAGAGGCTGGGGGGTGGAGATGGAAAGCAGAAGACACAGAGGCAGATAAAGGTAGGTTGGCTGTTGGGTGGGAAGGAAATAGAGTTGCCAACTCCAGGTTGGGAAATTCCTGGACATTTGAGGGGTGGAGCCTGGAGAGGGTGGGATTTGGGGAGGGGAGGAACTTTGGACTGGTGTAATGTCATAGACTCCACCCTCCAGTCATTTCCTCCACGAGAACCACCATTGCCAGCCTCCAGGTGAGGACTGGAGATCACCCAGAATTACAACTGTTGTCCAGGTGACAGAGATTAGTTCCCCAGGATAAAATGGCTGTTTTGGACGTTTGAGTCTATGTCATCATACCCTGCTGAGGCTGCTTGCCACCCCAAGCCTTACTGTCCCAAGGCTCCACCCCCAAAATCTCCAGGAATTTCCAGCTGACAGCACTAAGGTGAATTGATCTCTGTAGCTGGGAGATCCGTTGTGATTCCCAGACCGCTGCCACTGCTGCTGTGGGGGGAGAGGAAGCAGGTGGGTGGCTAGGAGCACTGCCACTACTGCTGCTGCTCTGCGGAGTGGGGGAGGAAGCAGGCAGGAGGCTGGGAGAGTGATGGGGGCAGAAAGAAAGAATGATGGGGTGGGGGCAGAAAGACAGAGAAAGAGTGATGAAGTGGGGAGGCAGAAAAACAAAGAGAAAGATGACAGGTCAGAAAGAGAGAGGAAGTCACATGCATGGAGGAGAAATAGAGAGTAAGAAAAGGGGGGCAGAGGGGAGAAATAGTGTGAGAGAGGTAGAGGGTGAGGAGAGGAAGCAAAGGTGTGATGAATGAGATAACCATCCCACAAATTTCTTGCGGGTCTCCACACAAAGAGGGAATATTCCTGACAGTACTGAAATCTGAATGACTCGGCAAGTTTTATGTTTCAAGTATGTCGACCCACCACCACCCCACCACAAAATTCTAGTAAGTTTAACCATTACTTTAGAACTTTGAACTTCCTACTCTCTACACAAATGCTATCATAACCCTGCACAACTTCATGATAGCTTGCCCATTCAACACCATGAGTCTCCAACCATTCGGCAATACAACCAACTTCTAGTATTACATACTAGTGCTACTAGTTTTACGAACTGTTACAAATTCCTTAGTGATGATATACTCATTAAAGTCACCGTACCTGCAAAGAGCCAAAATTTAGGAGCCAGACTCATTTTCAGCCTTCAGGGTTCCATATTTTAATAACCAAATTTCTAATTACTCATCCTACAAAACTTATTGTAACCTCTTCCCAGTTTCTCATAATTTTATCAAAGCTGTGACCAAAGTGCTGTAATATACAGGGGCAGACTGGGAGACAGAAACAGACTGGGAGACAGAAACAGCTGGGGGAAAGGGACCTGCCCCCTCAAAGGAAGAAAGATGCAATCTGTTGGCCTGGCCTCAGGCCCACCATGGCCCAGTGCAGCAAACATATGGAGGGACAGAGAAGAGCCCTGCATCCCCCATGTCAGGCAAATCACACAGAGGCTGGGCTATCTGCCCGTTGCTCAACCAAGGCCATGCAAGGCGTGTCAGGGTTAGATGGATGGGCACCACCTCCCCCCAATGGCTGAGTGGCTGCTGCCATGTGGGAGCTGTAGGCGGCCCTTCTGCTACTGAACTGGCCCGGGGGCGGGGGGGGGGCACAGGCCGACCAGGAAATGTCCTGGTAGACATCATAGCCAGTCCACCCTGGCAGTATATAAGTAACTATAAAGGTAACTGTGGTCATCATCATCATAACAAAAAGGCAACCTCTAAATGTAGCATAACTTCTCCCCAATTCCTAATATTGTTATTGCTTTAAAAAGCTCAATTTAATTGAATGTTAGAGCCAATATAAAAAGCTACTGATTAAGAAAGGAATTAATCTATCACTGCTAAATGGTGTAAAGTTACATATAAACAAATAATGGCAAGGACTTCATGCACTTTTTAATGTCATACATCATACATCAAAACACTCTGATGTGAAAATGATTAATACAATTTGGGTTGGATCCAAATTGCTTTTCTGCTCAAGCACCTATCTGTGCATGGCAAGTCCTATTATCCAAACATAGCAATTTTTGGTGGCCAAAGAATACCTCTTCCGCCCTTTGTCACCAATGGAAAAGCTGTTTAGATCTAGACCTTTGTACTTCCACTGAGAATGGATGAAAATACTATCACCTAAATCCAATTTTCTAGGTACTGTGATGACATGGCATTTGAGATTTCAGCAGTCTTGGCTTAAGCTAAAGCAGAGGCATAAGTTGCTTTCCTTTTACTCTCTTTCAAGGAGAAATTGGCTGTGTTTCTTTTATTATTTCAATTTTAAAAGACATGGTTTTGGACCCAGAGGTATATTCCACCAGCAGAATAGCACTTGTGCTATCATAATTCTCTTGATGAAGAGAATTATTTTTTGCCTATCCCCCCCCCCCCCCCTTTTCAATCCAAGCTACTCTGGTCCTTCTAGTGGAAACTTCATTTTCAAGTCACTCAAGATAAGCATCTCCATGAATCTTCAGGGAGGAGAGAGAGCTGATGTTCAAAGATCATAACCACCTATGATTATTTGTCTAACAGCGATCTCCATCCAAGCAAGTGGTCAAGAACTCAAGAAAGTTCAACTTGTGGGCTTCTTATGATAGTTGGTGTCTGATGGGTGACTGGAATGGAGTTATTGTTCCATATATGGAAAGATCATCTGAAAAGATTAAGATTAACCAAAGTAAACTGCCCAAGTCTTTTTTTTTTATTTGACAGACAATATGGGTTTAGTTGACATATGGAGGCAGGAAAATGGCAGTTCTAAAGAATTTACCTACTTTTCAGAGAGACACAGATCCACTGCAAGACTTGATATGATTTTGATATCTAAAGATCTAGCCACGAAGGTTATAAAATCAGAGATTTTACCTAAGACTTTTCTCAGATCATAATCCTGTAAACCTGATATGTAAAAGAAAGTGACTCCTTTAGATGGAGATTAAATTAATCACTGCTTCAAAAAGAGTCAATTATAACAAATTGTAAGAAATAGTGAAAAGAGTTCTTTCAACTCAACTTAAAGGGACTGACTTGAGAAGGGTTTGGGACATAAGTAAGGCTTATATAAGAGGGCACCTGATATGACACAACATGGAATGTAAGAAAAAGAGACACGAAAATACTCAAAATATCTTGGATGAGATGAAAAAAAGAAATGATTTGAAAAAGTCCCTGAATATAAAAATTCTCCACCAAATAAAATTTTTACAACAGCAGTTATACATGAAAAAGCTGTGTAATAAGCTGGGTCGTGGACTGCACATCCTGGAACACCTTCTTCGCTGAGAGATAAATGATGAAAAGGTCATCCAGTTAGGGATACATATGGATACTCTGGGATCTGAGCCTTGCTACAAGGGCATCTATCACATTCATGAACACTCTTGGGGCTGATGCTAATCTGAAGGACATGGCCCTGAACTGGTAGTGGTCTCTTCCCCAAGCAAAGCGGAGGTACGTCTTGTGTGGGGAAAAAATGAGGACATGTAGTCCTGTATGAGCTTTATGTATGTCATGAAGTCCCCTGCTGTAATTGCCTACGCAACTTTTTTATTGTCTCCATTTTGCATTTTTTGTGTACTACAAATTTGCTGAGGAATTTTAAGTCCAAGAAGGCCCTGTAGTTCCCATTCTTTTGAGAATGGTAGCAAAGATGGAGTAAACACATGAATGCCATTGATGCAAGGGAACATTCTATGGCAGCAATCCTCTTGAGTGTGATGTAGTCTTGCAGGATTGTTGGAATAAGGGGATTCTAAGAAACGCTCATGCAGAGGGGAGACAAACTTGATGACATAACCTTGCCCGATAGTGTGTTGTACCAGGAGTCAGACGTTAATGCAGTCCAGTTCTGCCAGAAGAGCTGAAGCCTCTCCCCACACACACACTGGCAGAGACTTAGCATCAGGAGCACTGTGAATGAGGTTTGTTGCCTCCATTGCCCAGGTTTTGGCCCTGGATGGACCGAGAGTTGGTCATAAGAACATAAGAACATTAGAGACGCCAATGTTGGATCAGGCCAAAGGACCATTTAGTCCAACACTCTGTCACACAGTGGCCAAAAATATCAGGTGCCATCAGGAGGTCCACCAGTGGGGCCAGGACATTAGAAGCCCTCCCACTGTTGACCCCCCACCAAGCACCAACAATACAAAGCATCACTTGCCCCAGAGCCCCTATCTATACCTTGTGGCTAATAGTCACTGATGTACCTCTGCTCCATATGCTATCTAATTCCCTTTTGAAGCCGTCCATGGTTGTAGTCGCCACCACTTCCTGTGGCAGTGAATTCCATATGTTAATCACTCTTTGGGTGAAGAAGTACTGCCTTTTATCCATTCTAACCCGACTGCTCAGCAATTTCATGGAGTGCCCACGACTTCTTGTATTGTGAGAAAGGGAGAAAAGTACCTCTTTCTCTACCTGTTCTGTCCCATGCATAATCTTGTAAACCTCAATCATGTAACCCCTCAGTTGTCTTTTCTCCAAGCTAAAGAGCCCTAAGCGCTTTAACCTTTCCTCATAGGGAAAGTGTTCCAACCTTTTTATCATTTGAGTTGCCCTTTTCTGCACTTTTTCCAAAGCTATAATATCCTTTTTAAGGTGTGGTGACCAGAACTGCACACAGTATTCCAAATGAGGTCTCACCATTGATTTATATAGGGGCATTATGATATTGGTTGATCTGTTTTCAATACCCTTCCTAATAATCCCCAGCACAGCATTGGCCTTCTTTATTGCAGTCACACACTGTCTCGACATTTTCAGTGAGTTATCTACTACAACTCCAAGATCTCTCTCTTTATCAGTCTCTGCCAGTTCAGACCTCATCAATATGTATTTATATTTAGGATTTTTTGCTCCAACGTGCATCACCTTGCACTTGGCCACACTGAACCCCATTTGCCATGTTGACGCCCACTTGCCCATCCTTGACAGATCCCTTTGAAGGAAGACTTTGGCTTGGACAAGGTCTGTCTTCTATAGTCTGTACAGAAGCTCAGAAGAGTCCTGTAATTGCACAATGACTGGGGGTTAAAACCCTTCTGTTGCCTATTCTCTTTCTTAGCCTCTATAAGGATATCACCCAGGGCAACATCAAATAGTTTACCCCCTAGGAAAGGTCACGTGGCTATATTAACCATGGAAGTAGCATCCACAGTCCAATTCAGCCACTCTAGTGCAGAGGTTGGCAGTGAGGTATCCCTCAGGAGTTAGCCACATGATAAAGGCTCTAGCCGCGATGGAGGTGGCAGCTGAAGCTTGAATGACATGGGCCATGCTTCATGGGCTCTGCGTAGGGCTGCCTCACTTTTTTCATCCGTGGAATCCTTTAAGGAGCTTTCCTCCTCTTTAGGGGCATCTACCACCAGAATTCTGAGGAGTCAGGAGATATTCAATGGAAAGGAGCATAACTTTTTTGTGTGCCTGATGCAGAAGGCTGATCTGAAGGTTCAGTCCATTCCTCCCTGACCCCTTTAGTGAAAAAACGAGGAAAAGGAAAGGTAGAGCCCCAAGTTTGAGGCTTACTGAACACCTTCGTGATGGGAAGGGACAGACACCTGAAGAACCATGTCTCTGTCTGCCTCTTCTTAGCATCTCATTATTTAAAAAGTTGGTCAGCCGTTCCTGAAAATCCACCCAGGGCAATAAAGGCATCTGCAGCCCCTCTTGAGAGACCCAGGGAACCAGAATTGACCTGCACACTCACCACCTCTTCATCAGTTTGCATTTGTGCTGCAGGGGAAGTGACAGGGTTCCTGGGGTGACTAGTAAGGCACACGAGGGAAGGATATGGCAACTGAAAAGGAACTCCACAGCAGAAAAAAGGCCAAAAGGCTTGTAGCTCCTCTGTCCTGCATATGCATAGGAGGCAGGGAAAGAACTGAAGAAAGAGGCACTCCTCTACTCAGAAACGGGAAGAAAGTGACCTAATATCCTGCCTCCAGGGACTGTGAGTAGAGTACCCAAACATCAGGATGTCCTCTCCTGAAATGAAAATTTGTTTCTAGTTTCAACTCCCACCCCCCCCCGCTGCTCAGATAGCAAAAATGTGTGCTAAGATAGCATAGGACGCAATAGTTCGACGTTTTCTAGTATTGGGTATATATAATTTCTATAGGTAAAACAGAATAAATATGCCAAATAGTACAATTTTAATGCCAGCTAAATTATAAATTATGCATTCTGTGTCATTAAGGCAGTAAGGTTAGCTTTGATATGAAACTCAGTATTTCAGCCATTTAAATCAGCCAGATTTGTTTTAAAAAACAGAATTTTTTTCCCACATGACTTCAAAGTTTCCAGAAATTTTACATATACAGTCTTTCATGAGGGACTTTGTTAAAAGCAAGTTAGAAGTCCAAGTATAAAATGTCTACTGCCTCACTTTTATCCACACCCTGGAATGCACTCAAAGAACTTGTGAGGGGGTTTTCTGCCACCTTCTCACAGGCATCTTTGATGTTCCCGTGGCCTCAGATGTGGGAGGGGAGAGGGGGGTTAAGCCACCCTTTCTCCCTCTCCTTCCTTTAGGTTGGCTGTCTTGACTCTCTAGGTGTCTCCTCCAGCCACACCTGCATATTCTCCCTATATTATACCATATTATAGACTTTCAATATACAGGGTAAGATGGTGCCAGGGTGCCATCCTGTCCAGTTTATTCAGTCTGAGGATGTGTACAGGATCTTTGGAAGTCTGAGGCCTACCACCTGCTTATATGACCCTTGCCCTTCCTGGCTAATGGGGGCGGGGTAGGCTTAAAAAGGCTCACACCAAGGAGCTGCATGACACTGGGGGGGGGGGGAGAGAGCCTCAACCTTGAAAAAAAATGTGGTGTATCCACTTCTAAAGAAGCCTACCCTGAATCCAGGAAGTCTCAATAACTATCAACCACTCTCAAATGTTGCATTACATAATTGAACAGGTAGTAGCTGGAAAACTTGAAAACTTCAAGCTTTCCTGGATGAGGCAAATTGTTTAGCTCATTTCCAGTCTGGTTTTAGGCCTGATTATAGCACTGAAACAAGAGGTTAGGAAACTGTCCCTTGATGAAATTGCTCCAGGAGAAAAGCAAGTAAAAAAGAGCAAAGAGCTCAGCAGCTCCAAAGCTGCACTCCCTGTTATTGGGCTCTAAAGAACTAGATATTTACAAGATGTATTGGTTCATTTAAAGATAAAGGGCATCAGGAATGAGGGGACAAAATGATTCTTTAAATGCAAATCATGTTCAGTGTGTAGATGGGCTATTGAAACAAAAATCTATATACAGACTAAACACCATATATTCACATGGTCTGAATGCATCTTTAGACCCGAGTTGTTTCCTATAACTCTTTTTCCTTAGTGTTTCAATGTTAGGACACCCAGCCATTGTTCAGTTTTTATGTAAGTTGATTCTGGAACAATCCATGATGGTGTGAACTCAGTATAAGTTAGGAACCACCAACACCTGGTCAACACATAAGCTTTACTTCATCTGAGAGAAATTTTCTCCATTACTTGTGCAATGAAATAGGTGGTAAGTAGGTTTGAACAGCTTTGGTTTTTGTATAAGGTTTGGCTTTATATAATTATGTGTAGTCTAGTTAGCCTGTCTGGTTTCACTGCTTTGCTATGTTTTTTTCTAGAAACTGTTATTGAACTCCATGTGAATCAGGTAGCTTTTCTATTGAAGTGCAACTTTCCATAAATCATCCAGTAAGGTTTTGCACCAAGTATATTTTAAATTTTGTTGTACAATTACCTAAGATGTAAGTACTAATGTTCATATGTATTATATCACGTATAAGCTTATAGATTCTTGGTCAGAAGAAGATGTTTGTCGAAACGACATCACATTCCGGAGACCACCATCCCTGTTATCTTCTATCTTATGTAACTGGATTTACCATTTGAGTGTATTAGTATCACTTTTGTAATTTTCATATTTATAACATTATTGCTATCGTTAAAGAAACATTGAGCACACTTTACACAGTTCCTGTGGCTCTATCTTTTCATGTGCAAAGATTTACATCAGGTCTACAACACATGAGATTAGGACACGTGTCATGGATCATCTATCATTAATTAGACACAGAGTTCAGGAAGCTCCCTTAGTGGAGAACTGGATTCATGCTAACCATAGCCTTGAAGACTTGAGTTTCAGGGTGCTTCTTAAATATGTGGGGAGGCAGTCTGAAAATGCTGACCGTTATCGGATATTACTAAAACAGAAGGCTAGATTTTTTTGTTTACAGATATGGTATCCAACTGGTCTTAACATGCATAATGATTACTTTTGTTTCTTATAAAATAGTAGTGTGGGTGCCTTGTGGGTTAAAGTGTATATGAAAGTGTTTTTGATACTGTATCTTTAAGTGGATTGAATATGCTCTGATTAGCAACACCAGGGCTTTGAACCTTCTGGTTGTAAGATATTTCTCCAGTTAGAGTTTTAGAATGCCACAAAACTTGGAAAGAAGGCTTCAGGCTACTGATTTCAAGAGTGAAAGAAAAGGTGTTACCACAGACTGGTAAAAACTTTGTAAGATATTTGCACCTCAGTGTTGCTTAAAAGTAATTAAGCAGAATTTTCTAGGCATTTGCTTTGTATTGTACACAGGTCACAGTTGCTTCTCAGACGTAGCTTTTTTGGAAAACAGGAAAAAGAAGGTCCACATGCCCCATCAGAACAGAACGTCATTTATACGGCTGTGCCTTTTATTAGGCAACATGAAACTTAAACTGTTGGACTTTGTTTTGGAATTGTGTGCCTGGGCACAAGGTATTGGACTGTATATATAGTGTTCTTAAACCTACATTGCTTTAGTGTTCCACTTCCTGAGACTGTGTCTCCTTGTAAGTTTTTTGTATGAAGAAAACTATGTAGAAAAATGCTCATTGAATAATAACTAATATTTTGTACAGCGCTTGGATTGGGTCCTTTATAGTGAGCACTCCCTAATGAGGCAGGAAACAAACTGAACCTCGGAGACAGGAAGTTGGAAGAGTTTACTCCTGCCTTGCTGAGCAGTTGGTGGGAATCACTCATTCCAAGATGTCCTCCTCCTCAGAGTGAGAACTTGAGTCAGCATCTTTCAACAGCCAGGTGCTTTCCTTTCCCAAAGTGCAACAGAAAAACAAAGAAGTGGATGGGTGATGGAATATGCAGAAGATGCAGGAGAAAAGGTAGGAAGAGTGGGGAACCAAAGAAAAAGTAAGGATTTCTCTAGCGCTTTCTTGCAAATACCTGCTTACTTCCAGTGTGGAATGCTCACAGGATCTTTGGGGAACTTTAAGATACTATTAATCAAATTAGGCATTAAGTAGTAGACAAAGGATAATAGTATAAGATGATCAACTCCAGAACAAGAAGACTATTAAAAATGTATACACTTTCTCTTATCTTTTACTCTAGGTTATTCTTTTTTCCCACAGACCTTTTCTAAGACCTTAGTATGTTGAGAAAATATAGAATTAAAATACAGGAATAAAGGGGCAAGTTTTCTGTCATTTGTTCAGGAACCACCAATGACGATATGTTCCACTCTTATTTAAAGACTGTATCTTCCTAAAGCACAACGTCTTACATCTTGTTTACACGAAGCTTTTTTTTTTTTACACACCCACACAAATTCCCCTGATGAAGAGCCATCTGTGATCTGAAGTGCAGTGGGCCTTTGAGCTGAATTGTTTGCTTATTCTGAACTTTGAATAAATCTGTTTCTGCACCACTTACGGACTGTCCTTGAGAAGGAAAAGAGCAAATGGCTACTCGATGAAGTGCTTGTCACCACACTGTAAGAGCAAGCCGTGTGCCTGGCAGATTTCCAGGCCACATTGTGTGACCTGTAGTTGGGGTTAGGGGGTCATCCTGTCTGCCTGAGTGTCTCAATGAATGAGACACTGGATTTATGCCAGTTTGCACTTACAAGGGAATCCCCTTATATAGGAGTTGCGCTCTTCCCAAGCAGCAGACCCACAAGGTTTTAAGGGGGACATCTTATTTGCGCTTCCCCTATTTTTCCCCTACTATTCTTTCTTTCCCTTCCATGACAGCCCCAATAGCCGCTCTTCTTTTCCTGCTTATCTCCTTCCCATCCACCAATCAACCAACCTTTATCTACCTTTGTATGTTCAGTTTGCCCTCTTTTATTTCCCTGGCATCTTCTAACCAGGAAAACTCTGACCAAGATGCATGTTGTCAGTCACCGGGCCATGCCCAGTGAAGACAGTGGGGAACCTGCAAGGACTTGGGGGGCATCTCACTTCCCCTGTACCCCCCTCCCCACACTATGTCTTCTTTCCGTCCTCCTGGTAACCTCCATATCCTCATATTTCCCTTTCCTTCCTTCTCTCCTTCCCACCCACCAATCAACTTCCCTTTTATCTGCCCCTCATCTCCAGCTATACGTATTATTTACTTCATTTATACCACCTTTCTCCACAAAAGCACCCAAAGCACCTTACATCTTCCTCTCCTCCATTTTATCCTCACTACAACCCTGTGAGGTAAATTACACTGAGAATCTGTAACTGATCCAAGGTCACTCAGTGAGCTTCCATGGCAGAGTGGCAGTTCAGACCTGAGTATTGCCGTTTAAGAAGGTTGTTGACAAGCTGGAACATATCCAGAGGAAAGGTGGAAGGAGGTGGGTACGTTTAGCCTGGAGAGGAGACAACTGAGAGCTGATATGATAGCCATCTTAAAGCTATCATATAGGGGATGGACTGGAGTTGTTTTCTGTTACTCTAGAAGCTCGGACCAGAACCATGAAATTAAATCAAAAGAGTTGTCGGCTAAACATCAGGAATAACTTCCTGACAGTTAGAGCGGTTCCTCAGTGAAACAGGCTCCCTCAGAAGGTGGTGGACTCCCATTTTTTTGAGGTTTTTAAACAGAGGTTAGTTGGCCACCTGACAGCAATGCTGATTCTGTGAACTTGGGCAGATGAGAGGGAGGACAGGAAGGGATGAGTCAGTGCTCGGCTCTCATGTCCCTTTCTTACATGCCCAGGGTAATGCCGATTGCCACTTTGGGGTCAGGAAGGAATTCTGCTTCAAGCCACACTGGCCAGTAATCATGGAGGTTTTTTCCCTTCCTCTAGGAATTCAGCAGGGGCCACTGGGGGAGTAGCTACAGTGCATCTTGGGGCCAGCCCCCCAACTTACCACCAAGGCCTCCCAACTTCCGATTCAGCCTAGGCCCCCTGAAAAATAATTATTTTGCTTTTTATTTTTTCTGTGCTGTGGTGCACACCCTCACCCTCACTGAGCCTGCCCGCTGGAGTCCCTGTCCCTGTCCTTATCCCGCAACCTCACCAGCCAGCCCCACCCTTCATTCCCATGCCAGGGGATGCTGCTGGACAGGACACGGGAAGGAAGCAAAGTGGCGGTGGGGTGCCAGGGGGTCAATCCAGCACTCCCGTCTCCCGGTTTTCATCTGCCAGCTTCGTGCTTAGCAGCTCTGGGCCCTGCTGTTGGAAGTTAACTGTGGAGAGCTGGTGCCAGGTAAGGACGACTCTGGGCTTTTATGCGCACCTGGGCTGGGGGCTGTTGTTAAAGCAGCTGGCTTAACTTTATTAGCATTGCACTGCAGCAATGGTCACAGTAGCAGGGATCCCTCCTCACCTGCCCCTTGCCCCCTGAGGAGAGGTAGTTGTGAATTTCCTGCATTGTGGTTGGCTTGTAACTACCATTTGTTCCTTAAAGCTACAAATGCTGCTTCTATTATTTGGGGGGGGGGGGGAACCCCAATGAATTTTTTAAAAGGGATGTCTGGTTTTTCTGAAAACCTGGGGCGTTTTCCGGTTTTGTAGAAAGATCTGTCTTGTTTGTTCATGGCTCCAGTCTCTGGATTTAAGTATCCTCAGACTTAGCCATGTTGAGAATTAGATATATTGATCACACCATGTTTCAGCTCCTTCTTCTACCTTTTCCACAGCCTTCTCTCCACCAGAAACACCAGCAGGAATGGGCGGCAAAGGTTTACCTTCCCTGCATCATAAAGAACTTCCTTCTTCTTAGGCAATTATTCCTACGGCAGGGGCAGCGACAGTGCTTCCTGGAGCACTGCCCTCATTGGGTCAAGTCCAGGATCTCCCCTCTCACTGACACTCTGTGGGTCATCTTTTGGAGACTGGCTATAACCAAGTTAGGTAGGTTCTTCCACTATGCAGAACCAAAGTGCAGATGTGTACACTTGCAATTATCTACTACCAGAGATGTGAGGCAGAAAAATTTACAGTGACTTATTTTTGCTGAAAATTTTCCATTTCTAAACATTTGTTGTTTAACAAAATTGCTTCAAATGACTGATTGCGTTGCAGATACAATATTAGACAAGCTTGGTAATTTCAAAAGATAATGTTTTGCAGGTGATTATTCACACATCGGAGCTGCGGTGGCTCAAGTGGTTAAGACGCTGAACTGCAGGCTGTGGAAGGTCAGTAGTTCAGTGGTTCAAGACCCGGGTGCCGCAAGACAGGGTGAGCTCCTGTCTCTAGTTCCAGCTCCTGCCTACCTAGCAGTTCGAAAGCAAGAAATTGCAAGTAGAGAAATAGGGACCACTTCGGTGGGAAGGTAACAGCGTTCCGTGCGCCTTGGTGTTTAGTCATGCCGGCCACATGACCACGGAAACGTCTTCGGACAGCGCTGGCTCTTTGGCTTTGAAACGGAGATGAGCACCGCAACCCTAGAGTCGGATTCGACTGGCTTTCGAGCAAGGGAACCTTTACCTTTATTCACACATCACAACTGTGTGAGATCACATGCATGTTTCACTTATTTGTAAGCAGAAGGTGGAGGGTCAAGTTATGATTGCATGTGATTGGTTGCGCAGATAAAATCAAAACCAAAATTCTTATATATATTTATTCCCTCACATGGTAGAAGATATTGTAATCATCAATCTGATATGGAACTATCAAGTAATAGTATGGAGAGTGATAGTGAAACTGAGGTGCTCCAGTGACAACAGTAAAACGGGGCTGTGTTGAAACAGGGAAGTGGACAACCACACCCATAGCATATCACACTGTACATAAGTTTTCAGTACCTTCCTCCCATAAATGTATACAGTGTAAAGAAAAATACATGCAAAAAATTAAAGAATGTAACATCTAAGCTACACAATTTTTTCCTAATCAATATTTCAATTCCACTATTTATTGTTATTATGACTAGGGATGTGCACAAACCCAAAAAGGGCAGTTCAGAGTGGCCCACAAACCGAACCCCGAACTGAACTGACCCAAACAGGCCCCACCTGAACCAAACTGGCTTGACACGTTCAGTTCCCCCTTTCTCCCGGACCCAGCTCACCGCAGCTGAGAGAAAGGGTGCGAGGACTGCCTGGGAAGGGACTTCCCTTCCACCTTTGTCCCAGCCATGGCTCACCAGGGCTGGGAGAAAGAGGGGGGGTTAGCCAAGGAAAGGACTTCCTTCCCCCCCTTCTCCCAGTCACGGCTCGCCACGGCCAGGAGAAAGGAGGCAGGGATCGCGCTTCAAAGGGAGGGGGACAAAACTGAAGGGTTAAATGGCTGTGAGCAGTGAAACTTACAGCTGAGCACTGGACCTTGCACCGCTCAGCTGCTAGGTTTAAATGGCTGGCCCTGAACTGAACTGGCCAAAAGTCCAGTAAATGTTCAGGGAAGGCACCTTCCCCGAACATTGGTTCCCAAGCTCCAAACTGGTTAGTGATTAGTTTGATTAGTTCAATTAATTGATGATTTGGCTATATTTAAATTGATTAAATTGATTTTTATATTATATTAATTAATTAATTATTTGATAATTTTATAATGTTAACGCAGTGGGGCTGGGGTGGTTAGAGAGAGAGTAATTTGACTGACTGACTTATATAATTTTCCCCAGCCTAAATTTTGTTCCCACTAACTGATTATTGATTTTCTTAATTAAATTGGTTTATTATATTGGAGTTGATTAGGCTGATTGCAGTTGTTTAATTAGTCAACCCAATTGGTTTAGCTGCAACAAGGTGGGTAAATTAGATAGCAGTTTAATTAGCTGAAGAAGGCAATATGGGGTACTTAGTTTAGACGAAGGGTCAGCGATGAGCCAGTTAGATCTTGTAGTTATAGCCTTTGCTGATTGTTGGAGAGTGTTGGGGTTGACAGCACTGATGAAGGGGGGCCATGCAAGGGTCAGGGATACCAGTGATTACGGGGCAGGGGAGATACAACGGTGGGCATAGGTGCTCTTCCTTTAATTGGAATGGAAGGAATCAGAGATATGGAACTGCTCGGACTTCTTCCCATCTATGTCCTATCTATCCCAATGAATGTTGGTTGTGGGGCTAGGAAAACTTACCCTTCTCCGACACTTGTGTTATTCAATACCAGGTCTATCAATAATAAGACCGATGTGCTCCGTGATTATCTCATGGAGTCATGGGTAGACCTGGCTTGTGTGAGCAAGACCCGGGTAAGAGATGGCAAAACTGTCACATTGAACCAGCTTACTCCACCTGGGTTCTCGATCTTCTACCAGTCACAGACTTATGGGCGGGGGGGGCATGGCTTTGTTTATCCGTGAATTTTGTTCCTTCAGGTCGCTCCCCGCCCCAACAATCTCCAGCACTGAATGTGTAGGTCTAGCATGTGATGTCAAGGAGAGTTTGGCTATCTGGCCGGTGTACCGTCCGCCTAACGCACCAACAGACACCCTGTCCGACCTGTTAGATGCTGTATCAGGCTGGGCATTGGAATATCCCAGGCTTCTGATCCTGGGTTATTTCAATGTCCATGTCGATGATGCAGTGTCTGTCCAGGCCAGCGACCTAGTGTCATCCATGGAGGCACTGGGACTCTCCCAGTTTATATTGAATCCCACGCACCACGCACCAAGCAGGCCACATGCTGGATTTGATTTTTGGGATGGGAATGAATGTGGATTTGATGACTACAGATGTAGTCCCCTGAAGGTCCAGCTGAGCATACCATGCCCACCTGCTTAGGTGGTGGCGCATTTATGCTCGCCCGTGGAGTCAAATGGACCCTAATCAGCTTCAGGAGGCTCTGCGGGATCCAAGGCCTCCTGGCGTCTCATTGGATGAGCTAGTGGAGGACTGGGATAACCGGCTCTCTGAAGCCATCAATGAGATTGCCCCCCGGCGCCCTCTGTGCCCCTGCACCAAAGCAGCACTGTGGTACACCACGGAGTTGCGTGGGATGAAGCAGGAGCTAAGATGGCTAGAGCGAAGGTGGCGGCGTGCTCGTGACGAAGTGTCACGAACATCTTATAGGATGCTTATGAAAGCCTATGAGAAGGCAGTGAAGGCTGCTAAGAAGGATTTCTATGCAGCCTCCATTGCTTCTGCAGACTCACGCCCAGCCCAATTATTTAATTATTCAGTCCATTACGACTCTGCCTCAAGCCAGACCAAATGGTAAGGAATTGGCTATCAGCTGTGAGACATTTGCAAGCTATTTCACAGATAAGATCATGGCACTCCAGCAAGACCTCCCGGCCACAATTGAGACAGTAAAGGAACTGGAAGCCCCTTGTCAGTCTTCTGGTCCGCTATTGGACCACTTCAATCAACTCACCCGGGAGGAAGTAGACAGGACCCTGGCCACCACCCTCTGAAGAGAAAGCCTGATCACTACGTCATTTCCTCACTGCCATGGCGACCTGAGTAGGCATAATATTCCCTGTGTGGCTGACTGGAGCAGGAGAAGACGAAGGGTCTCTTTCTTTCTTTCTCCCGGACTGGTTTTCTCGTTGCGAAACGAGGGAGGATTTCTGGAGTTGGTTTCGGGGCTTGTTTTTTTTGTTTTGTTTTTTTCACAGTGGCCGTCTCCGAAGCGAAGGAAGAGATTGGAGGGAGGGGGGAAGTTAATCTGACCTGAGCGGGATGGGATGGGATGGGACGGAGCCCAGCGAGCGGGAACATTTCCCCTGGTTTCTGAGCGACCCAGGGCTTTTCTGGGGTTGCTGTTGGGGGGTTTTTGGATTTTTTTTTACACAGTAATCGTCTGTATTTTCACAGAAGAAAGTCCCTTTCCCTCCGTTGCCCCCCCCCGCTTTGCAATAGAGAGACTCTGGCTAGGTGGAGGCTGGTGGAGGGGAGAAATGTTCACTTTGACTCCTAATTATGAGTGGAGCTCATAACATATGGGAAGCTACAAACGGCAGGGTGAAAATTGTCGGTTTCTTTCCTTTTTTTAATCATATGTGTTGGGTTGTTGTTGTTTTTTTGGGGGGGGATAATAATTCCACCAGGCCAGAAAATGGAAGGCTGGAGGTTGAAATGGACTAGCACAGATCTGCTTTGAGATTATACATAATGCAAACTCTCCCACCGACCGGAGGCCATCAGGGCTCATGTAGAAATATTCCCCCCCCTTTGTTTACTGTATGTGAAAACTTCTTACCTAAGTATGAGTTTGTGCATATTTCTATCTCATGAGTGTCAATGGTAAATAAAAAGTAATACTGAAAACCAGAAGTTATTTGACAACACCATACCATCATACAATAGACATCCACCACTTTCCCCTCTGATATGCTTGTAAATTATACGAAACATGCACTCAAATATGCAAGGGAAACTTAACTCAGTCACACTGTAAGCTAGTGTGAAGTGTCTGGAATACTGCAGTGAAAGAATCAAGAGAATATCTTGTTGGGTACACGAGAAACTGCAAGTTAAAACACTAGTGACAGTAGCTGGAAACTGCAGAGCTCAGGGAATGTTATGCCTCAAGTTGATGACGTCAGAACGCAGTGAGCAGGCTTTCCATCTTTAGAGGGTGGTGCCCTGGCAGCTGTGAGGCTTGCTACTTGCATCCTTGAACCATGCCCTTCCTGGCTAGTGAAATGTTACGGGGAGAGCATTCAGGCCCCTCTGGAAGAAATCATCAACTTGTCCCTATCTACTGGGACTTTTCCAGAGGCTTTAAAAGAGCCGGTAGTTTGCCCGCTCTTGAAAAAGCCATAATTGGACCCAACAATCCTGACCAACTACTGCCCAGTGTCGAACTTACCATTCCTGGGTAAGGTTGTTGAGAGAGCAGTGGCCGAACAGCTCCAGGCCTTCCTGGATGACGCTTCCATCCTTGATCCTTTCCAGTCCGGGTTCCTCCCTGGCCATGGGATGGAGACGGCTCTGGTCACCCTTACAGATGACATCCATGGACATCTGGCGCGGGTCAGCGCTGCTGTTGTTAGATTTAACAGCAGCATTTGATACAGTCAATTATGATCTTATGACCCACCATCTCGCCAACGAAGGAGTCCAGGGGACTGCCTTGAAATGGTTTTCCCCTCCTTTCTCCATGGTCGGTGACAGAGGGTGGCACTGGGTGAGAGGGTCTGTCAGCTAGCTGCCATGTTTTGCTTGTTCCCTTCTCTGATCCTGGTGCTACGGCACATGCCTCATAGCTTGCTCACTGCTCTGCCGCTTGCCGAAAACAGCGATAGGGAGACCGTGAGAACCAGTGCTGCCAGACTGAGTTATCTGTCTGACCTTGTGACGGGGGGAGGGCTTGCGTTCCACCGCAGGTGTGAATTTTTCGGCTCTCGTGGGGCAATGAGACTCTCCCGCTTATTATGTAACCTCCCACCGGGAGAATTCCCGCCCGCGCGCTCGGATTTCATTTGCTTAGCCATTTGCCTCATCCTGCTATATGTAGGGATGTTTCCACCCCATGGCCATTCCTAACAATAATCTTGTGGACATGGTAACAGACTTGTAGTCTAATAAAGCATAACGCTTCCTTGGAAACGTGTGTGGAGATTTACTTGCTGTTGAACCTGACATAAATTGGTCTCCCCACAGTACCCGCTAGAATGTGGAGTGCCACAGGGGGCGATCCTCTCACCAATGTTATTTAACATATATATGCGCCCTCTCGCCCAGTTAGTCCAGAGTTATGGGCTGGGCTGCCATCAGTATGCTGATGACAATCAACTTTATCTGTTAATGGATGGCCATCCGTCCTCCGTTCCTGGAAATCTGGCTGAGGCTCTGGATGCTGTGGCTGGATGGTTGCGGCCAGTGTTCCCTCTAAACTGAGTTAGCGTGAGCTAGCTCAGAGTTTTCTAGTGTCCAGCTCACAGATTTTTGTGTTAGCTCAGGAAGGATGGCTCCAGAGCAAACTAATTCGTGCAGCAGCCAAACTGCTCGCTCACAACTTTAATGGCAGTAGCTCACAAAGTAGAATTTTTTGCTCACAAGACCCCACAGCTTAGAGGGAATAATGGTTGCAGCAGAGTCGAATGAAGTTAAATCCAATGAAGACGGAGGTCCTGTACCTGGGTCGTGGGGGTTTGGAGGTGGGCACCAGGCGTCCCACACTGGAGGACACCTCTGGTGTCGGCCCAGTCGGTGAAGAGCCTGGGAGTAACACTGGATACCTCCTTATCTATGGAGGCCCAGGTTGCTGCAGTCGCCAGATCTGCATTTTTTCATCTTAGGCAGATCAGTATACTGAAGCCATATGTCCCCCCAGGACTTAGCTACGGTGACCCATGCAATGGTCAATTCCAGGCTTGATTACTGCAACTTGCTCTACACAGGCTTACCCTTGAAGCTGATCCGGAAATTACAGCTGGTACAAAATGCATCGGCACGCCTGCTGACATCAACGCCTGTGTGGGCTCATGTTCAGCATGTGCTCTATCAGCTGCATTGGCTGCCAGTTGAGTACCGGATCTGCTTCAAGGTGTTGGTAATTACCTTCAAAGCCTTATATGGCCTGGGACCAACATACCTAAGGGACCGCCTCTTCCCATATACGCCTCGAACAGTATTGTGCTCTGGGAGTCAACATCTCCTGGTGATCCCTGGCCCAAAGGACATCCACCTAGCCTCAACCAGGGCCAGTTCAAGACCCGAGTGCCGCATGACGGAGTGAGCTCCCGTCTCTAGTTCCAGCTCCTGCCAACCTAGCAGTTCGAAAGCAAGAAACTGCAAGTAGATAAATAGGTACCACTTCGGTGGGAAGGTAACAGCGTTCCGTGCGCCTTGGTGTTTAGTCATGCCGACCACATAACCACAGAAACGTCTTCAGACAGCGCTGGCTCTTCGGCTTTGAAACTGAGATGAGCACCGCAACCCTAGAGTCGGAGGCGACTGGCTTTCGAGCAAGTGAACCTTTACCTTATACAAAGTAGTACAGACCACAGTCCCTAGTAGAGATGTGAAGGCCGAGAAAAAACCCGGAAACATTCGGGAAAAAAACATTTTTTCCCATTTTTTTCCTGAAGCCTTTTTTGTTTTGTTTTCCGAAAAATTGAAAAAAGAAAAGAAAAAATTGATTATGGAACGTTTATTTTAACATGATGAATAAAATATTTTAAGACAAGGTGTTCAAATATTTTTCAAATCATTTCTAATATATATATATTTATATATATGTTATGCAAGAACAAGATGCATTTCTTCCTTTAGGAGGTGCTATTGTCACAAGAAAAGAAAAAGGTTTCAGTTTTGTTTTTGCATGTGAGTGGGTATTCTGTTTGTAATAACTGTTTGGACACACTATATTTTTAATATGCTAGTTGTGATAATTTCATGCCAAGTAAAAATGTCCATAGTCATGTTGGGTCCAGTATAACCCTGAGACTCTTAACTGAATGATGTGTCAGATGAATCCCATCGAAAGTGGGGAGCATAATCTCCTTCAAGACCTCTGTTTTTCCAACCAGTATTATTTCTGTCTTTCCACAATTTAATTTCAATTTGTTCACTCTTAGCCATTTAACCACTGCAGCAATTTAGGACCTCTACCACATCACCAGGAGATTTGGAAAAGGATATATATATAACAGTGTATCATCTACACACTAATGACAGCCAACCCCTAAACTAGGAATTATTTGGCCTAGGGACATTACAGAGAGTTTGAAAAGCACGGGGGATAGGATTGCACCCTGTGGGATCCCACGATAGGTCCCACACAGGTGAAAACTGGTCTCAAATGGCAATTCTTTGAGTCCAGTCCATGAGAAATTATTTGAACCAGTCAAACACACAATGCCTGGGTACTCTTTTGCCTCTAGGCGCCTCAACAAGATGACATGGTCCACTGTGTGAAAGGCAGCAGATAAATCCAGTAGGAGCAACAACGACAGAGGTCATCAACTAAAGCCACCAGAGCTGTCTCCAACCCACAGCCCACTCTGAAGCCAGACTGACAAGGATCTAGATCAGATGAGTTATCCAAGAAGACCTAGAGGTGATCTGCTACTCAATCACTTTGCCTATGAAGGGCAGATTAGAGACAGGGCAATAATTGACTACATCATTTTCCTGTATTTTTTAAAAGTAGCTGATGGATAACCACCTCTTTGAGCAGTCAGGGGAAGGTGCCCTGAGTTAGTGATCAATTTATAACAGGTACTAAGAATTTGCTGAAGTGATCTTTACATGATTTTAGAAGTCAGGATGGGCAGGGGTTTAGGGCACAAGAAGTGGCCTTCACCGATCCCAGGAGTTTGTCAACATCCACCATGGAAACTGGGTCAAAGTGGTCCATAAATAGAACAGGCAGTGTGTTAGGCCGTTCTTCCAGTGGACCTGTTTCTACATCTAGATCAGAGTATATTCTTCATATTTTATCAGGAAAAAAACTTTGCAAAAGTATCACAGCTAAATGTCTGGTCCAAGTATGCCAGTCATTATAATACAAGTCCCCTCACCTGTCTCAAAAGCACACTGTAGAATTAAGACTGCTTTTTCCTTCCCACTTGTGAGGGGGAGGAAAATATTACTGTCTGTAATGGAAGATACTTAAGGAGCTCCCAACCAAACCTACAACTACAGAAAAGTGTGACTCAAGGCAATTTAACATAAGCCTTCTGACTCCATTACCCACCCACCTTATACAATTTGAACATATTCATCCACCAGTGTCTTTCTAACCAACGCTGCCCCAATGTGCAAATTCTAAAGCACAAATTAACAGAAACTGATTTTGAGAGATTAATTTGATAACTACGGGACAATGTGGTTCATATAAAATTACAAAATTTAAGAATCCATGCAGTTCTTGATGCCTGACAGCCAAATACACAAAAGAAATCTCAACTGTTTGTAACCATCTCCCCTGATAGCTGAACATGCAAACAGTGCAGCCTCGAGGTAATCCAACACCCATCATCTGCAGCTGGACATGATTATATCCATCCTCTACAAAATAGGCAACAGGATGCCCCACAATTCCAAAGGAGAACAGGTTTTTTAAGGTAAAAAAGTATGCTGTCACACTAAACTTTCAGAATGGAATAAAATAAAAGTCACAAACCATAGGTGGATAAAGGAAAGACTACTGAGGAGTTAAATAGCCCTCTTGGTTCATGCCATAATTAACAGTCTGGAAATTCAGCAAACTGTAGATCCTTAAAGCACTGCACAGCACTGCTAAAGTCAGTCAAAACAATCTCCATCCTGCTCCACTTGTGTCAAATGGGCAGATGTTGACAGAGGCAGGGTCATGCCAAGATCCTCTGGTGTGTGAGGCACAAACTCTAAATGCTATTGTCCCATCCCCCCCTCCAGCTCCCTCAAAGGACAGGTCGCAATTTATAGTATTGGTCTTCTGCACCACCCCAGTGAAATTAAGAAGGAGCTGCGTGCACTCCATTCCAGTGGGGCTTGCACAGAATAACTTCCTGATGATTTGGGTCCAGTGACACCTTTAAGACTAACAAAGTTTAATTCTGGGTATAAGCTTCCATGTGCACATAACACTTCTTCAGATACATCTTGTATAAGCTTCCATGTGCATGCACACGTCTTCAGATACATCTTGCACCTGAAGACCTGTGCCTGCACATGAAAGCTCACGCCCAGAATTAATCTTCGCTGACCTCAAAGGTGCCACTAGACTCAAACTTTGTTCCGTTGCTTCAGACCAACATTGCTTACCCACCTAAATCTTCCTGACGGTCTGTCCTCTACGGATCTGCCTTCTAACGAGCTCGCCTGGATCGGTGCCACCCCCCAAGCAGCGCATTCAAGCAAACGCGGAGGGAAAGA
>NW_015175983.1:683076-683898 GCF_001447785.1 Gekko japonicus
GGGGGGGGGAGAGAGTCCGCGGCGGGCTGCGGCGTTGGTTCCCCCGCCGCCTTTGGGAAGCCTGAGGAGACAAGGAAACGAATGCTGGGGCGGGTGTGTGTGTGTGCTCGAAACGGGTGGTAGGTGAGAGAGCGACGTAACCCATCCGAAAAGTAGGGGTGCCCCCTGGTGGACTACGAATCCCAGAAGGCCCCGCGACGCTGCCACTGGCTGCCTGCACGCCTAACCGTCTGCGGGGCCTGCTGGGATCAGTAGTTCCCGGACCTTCAACTCGGACCAACTTGACCCGAAGGAGGGCAATTTCTTTTCCCTAAGCGACGGTTTTTTGCGGGGGTGGGCGAGGAGGAGTTTGGTTTGTTTTTTAATTGAGCTACGAACAGAGATGTCAAGGCCCGGAAAAATTCGAAAAAAAACCGGGTTTTCCCCCTTTTTTTTCGTGAAGCCTTTTTCCCCCCCGAAAAATTGGGAAAATTGAAAAAAGAAAAAAAAATCGATTATGGAACGTTTTATTTTAACATGATGAATAAAATATTTTAAGACAAGGTGTTCAAATATTTTCCAAATCATTTCTAATATATATATATATATATGGTATCAGATTGATCTAATTTCGCACTGAGCACAAGCAAGTCCTAGGTTACAAACTGAACTCTCCAATGCAAGAACAAGATGCATTTCTTCCTTTAGGAGGTGCGATTGTCAGAAGAAAAGAAAAAGGTTTCAGTTTTGTTTTTGCATGTGGGTGGGTATTCTGTTTGTAATAATTGTTTGGATATACTATATTTTTAATATGCTAGTTGGGATAATTTCATGCCAAGTAAA
>NW_015175983.1:684110-686376 GCF_001447785.1 Gekko japonicus
CCCGGAGTTTATGAAAGAGAAATCATAACATGGGGACACTTTTAGTGTAATTAAGGTTGCCAGCGCTGGGTTGGGGGAAAAAACTCGAGATTGGGGGGGTGGAGATTGGGGAGGGCGGGGTTTGGGAAGGGGAGGGACCTCCGCGGCATAGAATGCCATAGAGCCCACCCTCCAAAGCCGCCAATTTTTTTCAGGGTTGCTGGTCTTGGTCAACTAGAGATCAACTAATAGTGGGAGATCTCCAGGTGGCACCTGGAGGTTGCCAACCCCAACTGCAATAATCCAGCCGGCTGATTTGAACCAGGTTTCGGAGAACTGCTGAAGGTTCCCCTCTTCAGTGCCAGAGAATGGAGCTTCCCTCTCAGCCAGGAAGTTCTGCATCCACTCCCCTTTTGGTGGCCAACCTGACCTGGCAAGGTTGTTGTGAGAGCAGACATATGTTGTCCTCAACTCTGAAGAAAAGGAGGAATGAAATGAACAAATAGACGATCAGTAACGGTAAACTGGAGACTTGCTGCAAGGCCCTGTTGAGTGGGGAGAGCTCTTATTGCCAACCTCCAGGTGGGGCCTAGAGATCTGCCGGAATCACAGCTGATCTCCAGATGACAGGGATGAGGTCCCCTGAAGAAAACAGCTGCTTTGGAGGGTGGACTCCAAGCATTACATCCAACTGAGGTCCCTCATCTCCCAGGTAAAAGGTAAAGGTTCCTTTCCTCAAAAGCCAGTCAAATCCGACTCTAGGGTTGCGGTGCTCATCTCCGTGTCAAAGCCGAAGAGCCAGCGCTGTCCGAAGATGTTTCCGTGGTCATGTGGCCGGCATGACTAAACACCAAGGCGCACGGAACGCTGTTCCCTTCCCACCGAAGTGGTACCTATTTATCTACTTGCAATTTCTTGCTTTCGAACTGCTAGGTTGGCAGGAGCTGGAACTAGAGACAGGAGCTCAGTCCGTCATGCGGCACCCGGGTCTCGAACTGCTGAACTACCCGCCTTCCACAGCCTGCAGTTCAGCGTCCTAACCACTTGAGCCACCACATCTCCCAGGACCCGCCCTCAAATCTCCATGAATTTCCCAACATGGAATGGGCAATCCTAGGGGTAACCCCCCCCCCATCCCGTTTAATGTAAACTAAGCACATGCCATTAAAAGAAGCACCACAAATTTCCGAAACCCAAACTTCTGGCGTTTGGGGCAGATGCACTGATGTGGAAAGCAATCCTGAAAGTTATTATGAGGTCCCACTTGCACTCACTAAGTCCCAGATAAGGAGGATGCAACCATTTTTCAAAGTTGAATGTAGCAAGGAAAAGATTATCTGTTCCAGCCAGCTGCAGCAGCGTGGCAGGGTCCTCTCCAAACTGAAATTTTCCAAAAAGTTCTTTTGAGGTGAAAGTGAGGAACTAGATAGCTTTGCCAGGCTATAGGACAGGTAAGAAAAGCTCATCCGTTGCCCGTTCCAAATCATAACATTACAGTCGCTGGATTCAGGTGTGGTAGCCCTCTTGGTCTGAAGCAGCAGAACAAAGTTTGAGTTCAATGGCACCTTTAAGACCAACAAAGTTTAATTCTGGGTGTAAGCTTTCATGTGCACATATTTGAAGAAGTATGCGTGTGCACACAAACTCTTATATGCAGAATAAAACTTTGTTGGTCTTAAAAGTGCCATTAGACTCAAACTTTGTTCTATTACAATAGCTGAATGCCAGAGACTTCATCCAAAGAGAAAAATGCAAAGAAGTTGAAAAATCCGTTCCCCTGGAGAAAATGGCTGCTTTGGAGGGTAGACTCCATGGCATTACATACCTCACTGAGGTCCTTCACCTCTCCAAATTCCCCACTCCCCAGGCTCTACCTTCATGTCTTCAGGAATTTCCCAGTGTGAAGCTGGCACCCCCAATCTGTTTTCTTCCCCACACGCTCAGCTTTCTTGTTGTTCAGTCACACAGTCGAGTCCGACTCTTCACAACCCCATGGACCACATCACGCCAGGCCCTCCTGTCTTCCGTCATGCTCCCGAGTTTGCTTACTTTCATGTTCATTCCCTCGATAATACTGTCTTAACCATCTCATCCTTTGCCGTCCCCTTCTTCTTTGACCTTCAGTCTTTCCCAGCATCAGGGTCTTCTCCAGTGAGTGCTCCCTTCTCATTTGGTGGCCAAAGTATTTGAGCTTCAGCTTCAGTATCTGGCCTTCCAGGGAACAGCCAGGGTTGATTTCTTTTAGGATTGACTGATTTGATCTTCTTGCAGTCCAAGGGACTCTCAA
>NW_015175983.1:686682-700346 GCF_001447785.1 Gekko japonicus
TTGGTCTGAAGCAGCAGAACAAAGTTTGAGTTCAATGGCACCTTTAAGACCAACAAAGTTTAATTCTGGGTGTAAGCTTTCATGTGCACATATTTGAAGAAGTATGCGTGTGCACACAAACTCTTATATGCAGAATAAAACTTTGTTGGTCTTAAAAGTGCCATTAGACTCAAACTTTGTTCTATTACAATAGCTGAATGCCAGAGACTTCATCCAAAGAGAAAAATGCAAAGAAGTTGAAAAATCCGTTCCCCTGGAGAAAATGGCTGCTTTGGAGGGTAGACTCCATGGCATTACATACCTCACTGAGGTCCTTCACCTCTCCAAATTCCCCACTCCCCAGGCTCTACCTTCATGTCTTCAGGAATTTCCCAGTGTGAAGCTGGCACCCCCAATCTGTTTTCTTCCCCACACGCTCAGCTTTCTTGTTGTTCAGTCACACAGTCGAGTCCGACTCTTCACAACCCCATGGACCACATCACGCCAGGCCCTCCTGTCTTCCGTCATGCTCCCGAGTTTGCTTACTTTCATGTTCATTCCCTCGATAATACTGTCTTAACCATCTCATCCTTTGCCGTCCCCTTCTTCTTTGACCTTCAGTCTTTCCCAGCATCAGGGTCTTCTCCAGTGAGTGCTCCCTTCTCATTTGGTGGCCAAAGTATTTGAGCTTCAGCTTCAGTATCTGGCCTTCCAGGGAACAGCCAGGGTTGATTTCTTTTAGGATTGACTGATTTGATCTTCTTGCAGTCCAAGGGACTCTCAAGAGTCTTCTCCAGCACCATAGTTCAAAAGAATCTATTCTTCGGCGCTCGGCCTTCCTTAGAGTCCAACTCTCGCAGCCATACAGGGAATACCATTGCTTTGACCATGCGGACTTTTGTTGGCAGGGTGATGTCTCTGCTTTTTATTATGCTGCAGCTTTCTTATGCCTCCAAAATTAAACACATTTTAATATGTGCTCAACCCATTCCAAGATACCTTCTACCAACAGGTTGAGATGAGTACCCAGAGAGATGAAGTGTTTCCAAAGACCAGCTCACTTTTCATAATGAACTAGTGTTCTTCTGCACTTCTGCTGCAATGACAGAATTGAAACCTTAATGCATGTTATATATGACTGCAAGGCATATAGCCACTTTCGTAATAGTCTCCCACTCTCTACAACTACTCTATCCTCAACTAGTCAAAAGATGCAATTGCTGAAGAACCTCCTAGAAGCCCCATGGTTACAGCTAATCTTGCCAAATTTGGCTGGTTAGCTGTAAGGACTAGAAAGCACCTAGTGAAAGACGGATAGATGTAATTTGTTACAGGACTTAATAGGTTTTACATGCATGCTCTATTTGATATTCATTTTTATATTTCATTTATGCTTGTGGTTGTATTAATTTAGTTTGAGTTAGTTTGACTGTTGTATTAGAGTGCTGGCTTTTTGCTGTGAATAAATTCGTTGTTGTACTTCTGTTCAAAAAGAAAAAAAAGTGACATTCTATTTTTACAGCATGTTTGTGGAGAGATGGGGGGGCACAAAAGGGGTTGGCAGCAGCTGCGTGTCCCCTGCAATACATATCTGGGACTTAACAGGCACAGAATTTTGCATGATGGTGAACATGCATTGATGATATTCAGAATTATGATTGCAGAGCAGGGGTTGCACCGTAGTGCCTGTGGGCACCATGACACTTTGTGACCTGCCAGGTGTTTTCAGGAAGTGGGTGGGGCCAGGTAGGGCTTTTGCCCAGCAAGAGTTCTGATTGGCAGTGCAGGTTTTTTTAAAAATATTTTGCTTTGGCAGCAGCTTCTGCCACAGCATAAGGATCTGCGTTGTGTTACTGAAGTTAAGCTGCGGCAATCATTTTGTAGCTGGCTCCGCCTCCTGCAGCAGCCATTTTGTGTCTGTGCCCACCATGCTATGTCAGAATTCCAAATGTGCCCAAAGGCTCAAAATACTGGGGACCTTTTGAGCCTGTGTTGTAGACTTTTGTTGAAAGTACATAGGACCAAAGTTTTTTTTTTAATTTATTTCAAGTATTTCTACCCCGCCCTACCCCGCGAGCTGTAATGTTCTATTCACTTTTGTATAGGGGCCAAGATGCAGCTGCCACCAGATCTGTGAATAGATTTCCTGTGGCTTTTTCTAAGTTAACAGCCAGCTGTAAATAGAAGAAGAAAAGGAGGAGAAGATTGGATTTATACCCCGCCCTTCACTTGGAATCTCAGAGTGGCTTACAAACTCCTTTCCCCTCCCCACAACAGACATCCTGTGAGGTAGGTGGGGCTGAGAGAGTTATTTCAAGAACTACCCTTGAGAGAACAGCTCTGAGAGAACTGTGGCTGGCCCAAGGTCATCCAGCTGCTGCAAGTGGAGGAATGGGGAATCAAATCCGGTTCTCCCAGATTAGAGTCTGCACTCCGCGCACTTAACCACTACACCAAACTGGGAACATGACATAACTGGGAACATGATGTAAGGGAGGGGGTTGCCCCCTTGCTTCCACTCTTTTCCAGATGCAAAATAGGGGGTGGGTCCTCCACCATAACACTACATTTTGCTCTGTGGGAGAAGAACCCTGTGAGAAGTTGTATGGTTTTTCCCAAGGGGCAAAGAGCAGTTCCAGGGGGAGTTATTTCCAATTAGGAAACTGATCCAAATTGATGATCCCAAACCAAATCTCCTCCCTTTGCTCTCCCTCTCACAGCTGATGTTAGTTTTTTGAAAAAGCCACAATGTTTGTTTGGCCCGTGATGTTTTCATTGTAATACATACTTTGAAGACAAGCCATAAAACCTTGTGCTGTCAACATCATTTATTTACTTCAGTGTCACACAAAGGGGTTGTAGTTGTTCTCCTCTCTTCCATTTTATTCTGTCAACGACCCCGTGAGGTAGGCGAGGCGGAGAGGGTGTGACCGGCCCAAGGGGTCACCCAGCAGGGTCCCGTAGCAGAGTACTGATTCGAGCCTGGGTCTTCCAGATCCTAGTCAAACACAACATCCCCGTCTTTTTGACAGATTCTGCATGAAGATGGATCAAGATAGGTCGCCGTGTTAGTCCATCTGCAGCAGCAGAAAAGAGCCCGGAGTAACGCTGTGAAGACTAAATAGTGTTTGGATGGGAGACCTCCACCAAGGTCATGACATGGAGGCAGGCAATGGGAAACCACCTCTGAACATCTCTTGCTCTGAAAACCCCACAAGAGGTTGCCATCAGTCAGCTGTGACCGGATGGCACTTTCCACCAGCACAATTTAAGTTGAGCCGCCTATGATCCTAGCACCTAGAAGCAGTGGTTTCTAATTTCAGTGGTGTCTTGTAGACCCTACCCTACCTACTACAGGGCCATCCTGAGCAGAGTTGCGCCCTTCTAAGTCCACTGGTGCCAATAGTCTTAAAAGGGTGAACTCTCTTTAGGACAGCCAATCTAGCAACTGAACCTATGTACAGAGCGAACCCAACTACATCCCAACTACAACCTATGTACAGAGCAAACCCAACTGTACATTTCAGCAAAGGTGTCACAAGTACTCAAAACACTCAGCTGATCTAGCTACACCATCCAGCCACTATTGCCAAGCAAAAACAATGTCGCACTGCTATGGGAAAGCTACCACCTTTTCTCTTTGTTCCAGCCAGTTTGGAGTAGTGGTTAAGTGCGCGGACTATAATCTGGGAGAACTGGGTTTGATTCCCCACTCCTCCACTTGCACCTGCTGGATGACCTTGGGCAAGCCGTAGTTCTGATAAGAGCTGTTCTTGAAAAAGAGCAGTTTCTGTCAGAGCTCTCTCAGCCCCACCTACCTCACAGGGTGTCTGCTGTGGGGAGGGGAAGGGAAAAGAGTTTGTAAGCCGCTCTGAACTCCCAGTGAAAGGCGGGGTATAAATCCAATCTCCTCCTCCTCCTCTTCTTCCTCGACACTTGCAACCTGCTGGGATACAAAGCAATTGAGTTCCCCTTCCTACACAGTCTGCCAGAGTAAGAAGAGAGAAAGCCTTTCCATCCATCCAAAGCCTTTTATTGGCATATACATGAAGATACAGTAATCTAAACACAAAGAGAAAGCCTTTCCCCAGTCTACTTTTTCTAAGCAGTCCAGCATCAGCAGCAATCTGTTTAGATAGGAAAACGTTTGCATTAGAACTCCCTGATTAGCCCAATCTGTTTCCTGTTTTTGCTGCCACATCATGCCCCCCCCCCAGCAAATGGGGACATTGTCTTTCAGCTTGCCCTTAAAAACCCTTCAGATTGCTCACCTCTTGATTCAAAGTGCAACAGTAAATGGTTGTTAAGGAGCAGGACTGCTCTGAAATTCATTAGGACGTGGATCAGCTATAAACTTCCTTAATCAAGTTTACTTCATTTATACCCTGCCTTTTCACCCCAATAGGGACCTCGTATTGTTCCTCTCTCTTCAGTTCTGCCCTCACAACAGCCCTGTAAGGTAGGCTAGGGAGACTGTGTGACTAGCCCAGTGGGCTTCCGTTGGCAGATTGGGGATTCCACCCCGGGTTTCTCTAACCAGCACACCGTGCTGCTTGTAGAAATAGCATCACATTTGGGGACATGAGACAGAAAGAAACTGCCAAATTAAGATGACAGTCAATCCCTTGGAAACCCGCCTACAAAAATGCCGCTGAAATTAACAGAAGGTACTCAGGAGAGTTTCTTCCACTAATTGTCTCAATGGAATAGATCAGAGCTGTGCAATACCCTCCATGGGGCCCCAGGTAAAGAATCCTCCTGGGGTCTCTCCTCACAACACTCGGATGTATCCCAAACATCACATGAAAACTAGTTACAGGATGTGCCCAGCCCTATGGGCTCTAGGGTGAGCAAGGTGTTTAGAACTCAGCCTTGAGGAAGTCGACAGACTGCTCTCAACGGTATGCCCAGCCACGTGCAGCCTTGATCCGTGCCCTTCGTGGCTTATAAAAGCTGGTCATGAGGGGTTTCGAGGTGCCCTCGGGGATATTATCAACAAGTCCCTCGTTGAGGGACTGTTTCCGGGGGCACTCAAGGAAGCTTTGGTCCGCCCTTTCCTGAAAAAAACATCCTTGGACCCGGCCGAATTGGCTAACTAATAGCCGGTGGCAATTCAGTTGCAGAGCTTTATGGATGACACTTCCATGCTAGACCCTTTCCAGTCTGGCTTCCGTTCGGGCAGTGGGACAGAGACGGCCCTGGTCGCCCTCACAGACAACCTCCGGAGGCATCTGGATTGGGGCAGCATGGCAGTACTGTTGCTGTTGAACCTGTCGGCGGCATTCGACATGGTCGACCATCAGTTATTGATCCACCGCCTCGCCGACACTGGGATTCAGGGACTTGCCTTGCAATGGTTGGGGACAGAGGGTGGTGCTTGGGGAGCAAACGTCCCAGAGGTACCCGCTAGTGTGCAGGGTTCCCCAAGGGGCAGTGCTATCTCCAATGTTATTTAACATCTACATGCGCTCCCTTGCCCAGATTGCCCGGAGGCATAGGCTAGGGTGTCACCAATACGCAGTTGACACCCAGCTATATCTGTTGGTGGGTGGTCAGTCTGACTACCCCAGATGACCTGGACCGGGCACTTCAGGACGTGGTGGGCTGGCTTAGACTGAGCCGACTGAAATTGAATCCGATGAAGACGGAGGTCCTGTGCCTGAGTTGGAGCGGGTCGGGGGTAAGGATCTCATTACTGACCTTCAATGGGGCACCGTTGGTGCCAGCACCGAGATTCAGGAGTTTGGGAGTGCTCCTGGATGCCACCTTAACAATGGAGGCCCAGGTAGCAGCCCCTGCCAAGGCAGCCTTTTACCATCTATGGCTGATTAGGCAGTTGGTTCCCTTCCTTGAATGCAATGACCTGGCAATGGTGATCCATGCTATGGTCACCTCGAGATTGGACTACTGCAATGCTCTCTACATGGGACTGCCCTTGTCCCAAATTCGGAAGCTGCAGCTGGTGCAAAATGCAGCAGCTAGGCTGTTGATGGGCCTCTCCATACGAGAGCACATATGGCCTGCGCTGAAGGTATTGCACGGGCTGCCAATAGCATACCGGATTCGCTTCAAGATGCTGGTTTTGACCTTTAAAGCCCTATAAGGTCGGGGGGCTGTCTATCTGAGGGACCGCCTTTCCCCATATATCCCCCAGAGAGCACTGAGGTCAGGGTCACAAAATCACCTGACTCTCCCTGGCCCAAAAGATGCCAGATTGGCCGTCACCAGAGCGAGGGCCTTCTCAGTGGCGGCTCCACACTGGTGGAATGAGCTCCCTGAAGACATCATGGCCCTGCGGGACCTGTTACAGTTTCGCAGAGCCTGTAAAACGGAGCTGTTCCACAATGATGAATGAGCTATTAACAACTGGACTATTATGACTCCCATGCTACTGGCCTTCAGAACAACTTCAGACACCGCCCTAGCTTCATTGGACCACCTCATAGAAATTCAGCATTTGTACTCTACTGCACTTTATGTAATTTATTTGTAATCTGAAATTTTATAATATTGTATTTATTTGTGTTTTATTGTATTTTAAACTGCTGTACGCCGCCTTGAGCCTGCCTGTGCAGGCAAGGCAGGATATAAATCGAAATAAATAAATAAATAAACATTGTACCTAGTCTTCTGGCCTGGATTTCATCACCTCCTAGGCGCTCGAGAGTGCGGCTTTTCAAATCCCAAGAAAACATAATTACTCCCATCAGAGCCGTAAAACTGGTTACCCTTTGATACTTACCAATATTAACCTTCTCAGTGTCCACTACAAACATATGACACAGTTTTAGGGACTGATCTTCTTACAGAACATCTTGCTGTTCCCTTCTCACGCTCGTTGTCTTTCCGTATTTACTCTTTTCAGATTTTTGACCACCTTGTAATCAGCCACTCTCTTCTGCCTGGGAGACAATCCTTCATTGGGACACTTACAGCACCTTCTAAATACACAGGTCTATCATTGAGTCTGTTTGGTGTAGAGGTTAAGAGCGGCGGACTCTAATCTGGAGAAACAGTTTTGATTCCCCACTCCTCCACATGCAGCTGCTGGTGTGAACTTGGGTCAGTCACAGTTCTCTCAGAGCTGTTCTCTCAAAGGCAGTTCTCGGGAGAGCCCTCTCAGCCCCACCCAGCTCACAGGTGGGGTGGGGAGGGGAAGGGAAAGGGATTGTAAACTTATTGTGTAGTGGGTTTGCCGCATGGGCGAAAGACAAAGACTGGCATAGTGCAAAGCACGCTTTATTAGCACACACAAGACTACTCTCTAACGGCCGGCAGGCCAACTATATACACTCCAGGGACACACCCCTTGACCCCGTTGGTGGGTTTGAATCTCCCGCCACGGTGCCCATTGGTTCCCCAGTGGAGGGACTAGGAGCCTAGTCCCTATTGTTCTCCCAGAGTCAAGCTCTGGCTGTTCGCTGGCCCCCGGTGGCGGTCAGCATACACAACAAAACTGCTCTGAGACTCTATGTGAAGAGAGGGGTATAAATCCAATTCTCTTCATCATCATCATCATCCTCCTCCTCCTCCTCCTCCTCCTCAAAATGTTTCTACAGAGATGTCCTCTCTTTGAGTTAGATTTACTTCCCACAGGGAAACTTGAGTTCCACGAGCGGCAGTAGAGACCTAACACCTTCAGGTTATAATCCATAAGAAGAGGGGGGAGTAGAAGGATCATATCAGTTATAAAACAGACACAAATGGATAATATAGCAATGCTCTCCCATAATTCTGTGCTTAATTGTTACTGTATAAACCAGTGAGTCTCATTTAAAAAATAATAACAACCCGGGACCTACTGCTAAACTGCTTCGAGGGGGGGGGGGGTCCAACTTGCATAGTTACTCTATACATTTTTATCCCTTCCCAATATAAAGCTTGCAGGAATTTCATGTTGGCCAACACTGCACCAGTTTATAGTCTCTTTTTCGTGTTTAAGATCTAAAATGGAGGCTGCCAACTTCCAGGTGGTGGCTGGAAATCTCCTGGGATTACAGAGATCAGTCCACCTGTCAAAAATAGCCGCTTTGGAAGGTGGACTCTGTGGCTCTTATACCCCATTGAAGTCCCTCCCCTCCCCAAACCCCACCTTCCTCGGGCTCCCACCCCCCAAAATCTCCAAGTAATTCCCAACCCAGAGCTGGCAACCTATTTATAACTATAGTATTACTGAGTTAACAGAGTGTACTCTTATATGACTTTCATATATGATGCTGAGGTAAACCCAAATTCACCATCGGACCTCCCGAAGCTCCCCGTCCCAGTTCATCCTGCACCTCCTCCTCCTTCCTAGCTTTGTAGCCCACTTGCAAGAGAATGCAACCCACTTTTGGGGCCCGGCCTCGCCCACAGTGTGAGAACCACTGGGGTGTAAAAATCATGCTTAAACAACCTTGCCATTCTGTTTCCCCAGCTCAGTTTCACTCTGTAGCACAGTTCCTACCATTAGCTGGCAAAAGGTGGATTTTAGTTCATTTCAAAGTTTCATCAGACAAGCAGACCACTCTGTGGTTCTCTCAGAGGAGCTGTGTTATTCTAAGTATGTCATCACCACAGCAACCCTGCAGCAGAAAATATATTGAGGTAAACCCTACAGAGGATACACTGCTAATTGGAATTTAATGTTACATATCCAAAAGGGCCCAATGCGTGAAGGTGCCTACAGAAGTGACGTCTTCGGAACAACGTGATTTTGATTGCAATCCTGCTTTCTTAGCTCGGTAAGGCAGGTGTTGAGAAATAAGGGGAGCCCGCCGCCACTGGTCAGGCTCTCCATCCACAGGGGAGGCAGGCATCCAAGGAATCTCTGGCTTCCGTTCACCCAGGATACAGTGTCGTTTTCCGTCATCCTTAGAAACCCAGCCCTACCACTGTCCTTCTTGGGTGGACACCTGGGGTTTCACTGCAGAATCACGACCACCAAGGAGAGGCACATCTTCCCGAAGACGAGAACCAAGCCAGAGCAGCCAAGTTTAAGGGACCTAGTCCTTAGCAGGGCTCTTTTTGTAGAAAAATCCCAGCAGGAACTCGTTAGCATGATAGGCCACACCCAACAGCAGGAACTCATTAGCATATTGGGCCACACCCCTGACAGCACAGCTCATTAGCATACTAGGCCGCACCCCCATGTTACCAGAAGTGTGGTTATCCAGCCACAGCCACCTTTTGCTTGTTATTCTGTTTACATTGTTTGTTGTCAAAACCCAGGGCCTTTTTTTGTAGCAGGAACTCCTTTGCATGTTAGGCCACACACCCCTAATGTAGCCAATCCTAATGAGTCTCTGCTGTTGGGTGTGGCCTATTATGCGAATGAGTTCCTGCTGGGCGTGGCCAACTTGGGAGCCAGCCGGAACTCCGTTCCTGTGCGTTCCTGCCCCAAAATAGCCCTGGTAATGTGATCTTGAAATGGGATGCCAGAATTGAAAGATCACCAAAGTTACAATGAGACATAGAATGTAATCCGTATAACAGATCAAGATGGGTAGCAAGGAGGTGAAGGGTGTGCTCCCCCCAAGACCTCTGGTAGCAGGGAGGAGGGATACCCTCCTGAAAAAAAGCTGAAGGGGTCTCCATCACCCAGTATCAGAGGCAACCCCATCCAGCTTTCCTTCTTAGGTATAGAAGAAGAGAGAATAATAATAGAGACTGAGTGAACAGAAGTTAGAAGAATGAGTAATAATTTATTGAAGGTTCAAAGGATGTATTAAGGGTTAGAACGTGATTTAGAGGGAGTTGTATGGTGGTCATATATGTGGGTAGGATAAGGGAATAAGAAAAAGAAGAGGATATAAACTGGATTGGGATTAAGTTTAATTTGTTAGTTATACAGACGGAATGTAACCTCAATTTTATTTATTTATTCTGTTTAATCATAAAAAGGAGTATAATATATGAAGATATGAATTATTTTTATGAAATATATACTCAATAAAAATATATTACAAAAAAAAAAGATGGGGAGCCATGTCAGTCTGTCTGTAGCAGCAGGAAAGAGCAAGAGTCCAGGAGCACCTGAAAGACTAACAAAATATGTGGCAGGGTCAACAGATAGTTTATATTGTTGCATTATGGTTTTACAAGCTTTACTTTGGCAGGGGGAAAATAGGATCAGGTTACCTTTAAAGGGACATCTAACTCAACAGTTACATCATCATGTTGTGGGATTCGACTTGCTGTGACCAGATGTTTTCCAGTGCACCTGTACCTTTGAAGCAGGCTTGCTTTAGCACCTGCTCATTCTTCATTTCTAATAAAGCAGTCCCATTGATTTTAAGTTGGCCTGGTTTAATGTCTGCCACAAACTCGAGAATAGAGAAATGTATTATTTTTGTGGAAATACACTTTTCTTTGTTTCCGATGGTTAGGGTTTTTTACAAAAACAAAATACACAATAACTTTTTTTTCAAATAGAAAGCAAAGGTATCTATGAAGATGAATCTTTTAATATGGCTGTGCACATAATGCTCCACAAACAATTCAGGGGAAAAAATTATCTGTTTAGTTCTGAATTTGATCTTTATGTACACACAAGTTCCCCTAAATTTAATAAACTTAACTTATTCCATAGTAATTTGTTAAACTGAGGAGTGCTTATACCCACAGAAATAATTTGGAACTGTTGTGTAGACATGTCCCCATCTGAACAAAAGCATTTTTTCCCCATTCCAAATTCCATCCATTTACAGCACTCCATTTTCTATTCCATGTCTTAATAGCTTAAATATTTGCTGGTAACCTTTCCTCCACAAATGTTTTGTTATCACTTAGCAGAAACATATATATTTGACATTATAAACAACAAAAAACGTACTTCCAGCCCCTGGAAAATTTGTTTCCTTTTCCTCCCGGAGTAGGAAATGATTTTGGACAGAATACCCTGCTCGAGATTTGCCTGCGTTGCATGATTGGTGTCTCAGAGAAGCACGCAGGTTGACAGAGACAGAGAACCAGACAGCCACTGCTGTGAGATGGCTGAAGTGCCCTGGGGCCATAGAATCTCCCCCTCCACACACGCACACACACACACACACTCTGATGTGGAATAGCAGATCTTCTGCCCTCTAGGGGTTCCTCTTTGCCTCCACTTGTGGCTTACCTGTATATTTGTAAATAAAGCTAAAGGTAAAGGTTCCCTTGCTCGAAAGCCAGTCGAATCCGACTCTAGGGTTGCGGTGCTCATCTCCGTGTCAAAGCCAAAGAGCCAGCGCAGTCCGAAGACGTTTCCGTGGTCATGTGGCCGGCATGACTAAACACCGAGGCGCACGAAACGCTGTTACCTTCCCACTGAAGTGGTTCCTATTTATCTACTTGCAATTTCTTGCTTTCGCACTGCTAGGTTGGCAGGAGCTGGAACTAGAGACGGGAGCTCACTCCGTCATGCGGCACACTCGGGTCTCGAACTGCTGAACTACTGACCTTCCACAGCCTGCAGTTCAGCATCTTAACCACTTGAGCCACCGCACCTTCCCACTGAAGTGGTTCCTATTTATCTACTTGCAATTTCTTGCTTTCGCACTGCTAGGTTGGCAGGAGCTGGAACTAGAGACGGGAGCTCACTCCGTCATGCGGCACACTCGGGTCTCGAACTGCTGAACTACTGACCTTCCACAGCCTGCAGTTCAGCATCTTAACCACTTGAGCCACCGCACCTTCCCACTGAAGTGGTTCCTATTTATCTACTTGCAGTTTCTTGCTTTCGAACTGCTAAAACAGCAATTAAAACATTGGCCAGGAAAGAGGAATCACTCGGAGAACTGACAGGACAATTAGTCGAATCAGCTGTGCTGCTGTTGGGTTTTGATGACTATATTTTGTGTTATTTATCCTTTCTCAGCAGTGGTAATACTGTGTTCCACTGGTTCTGGGAGACTCTGGTTCAAATCTCTACTCCGCCATGAGGCTCACTGGGTGACCCTGGGCCAGTCACACACTCTCAGCGTAACCTACCTCACAGGGCTGTTGTGATGATAAAACGGAGGAGAGGAGAATGATACAAGCCAGTCACTCTCTCTTGGCCTGAGGGTTTTGATGACTATATACACGAAGGATTTTGAGAACCAGGGATGCTGGCCTGAGCTCCTTGGAGGACAAGCAGGATAAGAACGTACTGGACCCAAGCACGTCCCATCTGTAGCTGCAAAGTGTTTGTTTGTCATAGGAAAGGGACAGAGAGGTTTTAAGGAGCGTAAGGTATTATTACAATTATTATTATCATTACTGTCATCATCATCATCATCATCATTATTATAAGAGAAACTGTTTTTAGATGACAAAAATAGTATCAAAAAAAGAATCTAAAAGAATAAAAGTATTGTCTGTTATGTAGAGTACCAAAAGAGCTTCTATATGAGAATTTATTTATAACTTTTGTTTGTGTATATATTGTGATTTTGAGTTTTAACTTTGGAATTGAATAAGGTGATGGAAGCAAGCTGATTGGAGTCCGGACCAACCCTGTCAATTGACACAGGGGATCTGGCTTTCCAGGCCTTCACAAGGGCCTCAGTGGAGCCACTGCCTAGGTTCTCAAGATGCCCAAGAGCAGTCTGGAAATCCTTTAGATCCATAAGTCTCCCAGGGTTCCTCTCCATTGGCATTGCAATTTGTGCAGGTTAACATAGTCAAAGCATTGTCTATCACTTGTGTTACCCTTGAATCAAAAGATGACAGAAGAGGAAGAAGAAGAAGAGGAGGAGGAGGAGGAGGAGGAGGAGATTGGATTTATACCCCGCCCTTCACTACCCGAAGGAGTCTCAGAGTGGCTCACAAATTTCCTTTCCCTTCCCCTCCCCACAACAGACACCCGGTGAGGTAGGTGGGGCTGAGAGAGCTCTCTCAAGAACTGCCCTTGAGAGAACAGCTCTGAAAGAACTTGTGACTGACCCAAAGTCACGCCAGCAGCTGCACATGGAGGAGTGGGGAATCAAACCCAGTTCTCCCAGATTAGAGTCAGCGCACTTAACCACTACACCAAACTGGTGAAGAAGAAGAGGAGGAGGAGGAGGAGGAGGAGATTGGGTTTATACCCCGCCCTTCACTATCCAAGGGAGTGTCAGAGTGGCTTACAATCTCCTTTCCCTTCCCCTCCCCACAACAGACACCCTGGGAGGTAGGTGGGGCTGAGAGAGCTCTGACAGAAACTGCTCTTTTTCAAGGACAGCTGTGCCAGAACTATGGCTTGCCCAAGGTCATCCAGCAGGTGCAAGTGGAGGAGTGGGGAATCAAACCTGACTCTCCCAGATTAGAGTCCGTGCTCCTAACCACTACACCAAAAGGAGATTGTAAGCGGCTCTGAGATTCCTTCGGGTAGTGAAGGGCGGGGTATAAATCCAATCTCTTCTTCTCTTAAACAGACCCAGAGAAGGCAAAGGAAGAGAAGGACGCTAACCTCCTTCCTATCTGAGGCTTTGCCCAGAAGACATCCTTATAGCTTTTAAAAGAAGGTGCCACGTGAAGTTTTGCTAATAGGACTGCACAAAGGAATCTCAGAGATGCAACACCCATCCCTGTTTGCCAGGGGTCATTTAGTAGAAAAAGAGGTGCAGGAGCTCATTAGCATAACTTATTTGCATATGCCACACACCCTGACATCGCCGGAAGTGTGTCAGAAGGCAACACCCACCGCTCAGGTGCCACTGGACTGTTTTGGATTGCTAGCTTTTTTTGGGGGGGGGGGAAGGGCC
>NW_015175983.1:700489-730119 GCF_001447785.1 Gekko japonicus
CAGGCCGGGGGGGGGGCTCTGCAACTTACCTGGCTGCTTCTTGCTCCTCGTGGCCCAACTGAGGGCTGCTGGGAGCAGGGGGCGTGGCCTGTTGCATGTGCCTGCCCACTGGGCTTCTTACTGCTGGAGCTCCGCTCCTGTGCGCTTCCGCAGGAAATGACCACTGCTGTATGCAGTCTTTCACGCTGCTAGGGATTCACATAGGAAAGCCCGCTTACCTACATTCTTAGCTGGATCAGGGCAAGAATGCCTTTTAATTGTATCAGAAATAGTTTGACACTTACCAAGATGAACTGGAACTGCCCAGAATTAGGAATTATTTTCCAACCTTTGGGTCATTTCTTAATAAAATGGGTTTGTCAGAATTATCGGTGAACTAGGTATACCGCTCATAACTGGCAATTATACCTACACACACATATATATTTTAAAGATTTTAAAGTGTTTATTTAAAATCGAGTATAACATACAATAACATACATTCAACCCAATAACTTTGAAACAGCAACCAACCAACCCCAACACATATGAACAAATTTTCTATTAATGGATGAGCAGTTTATTCACAGTAGTGTGCTTTTAATAGTATGAAATTGCAAATTAAAAAATACTCGTTAACGCTGGGAAAAAATAATGAAGGATGGTGGCTGGAATATAATTTCCTACTATCACTAGGCACATAAATCACAGGAATGCAATATTGAATAATTTAGTGTTCTCCCTTGTGGTACTGCAACACTTTTTATTTGATGCTGGGTCAGATCAACGGTCCATCTAGCCTAAATCTGTATCTCCCAGGGTCTCTCCAAGGTCTCTGTAAGAGATCTGTGACTTGGGATCCTTTAGAGGAGATGCCGGAGGTTAAACCTGGAATCTTCGCATGCAGAGCACCTGCAACTAGCACAGACAGGGTTCCCACCTGTGGCCTGGGAAGTTCTTGGAGATTTGACAGTGGACCCTGGGGAGGGAGGGGATTCGGAAGAGGAGGGACCCCAACAGGTTACCATACCACAGGGCTATTTTGGGGCAGGATCGCACAGGAACAGAGTTCTGGCTGGCTTCAGAGTTGGCCACGCCCACTACAGCCAAACCCCCTGCGTGCCTGGCTACAGAGGGAAGGCCTGGAGAGCGACCCCCCCGGCTATTCCGAGGTGGGCCGGGGGGGGGGGCTGTAAGGATCGAGGAGGCATTGCCTTCCCCGGCCTGTCCAAGGGCCAGCTTGCCTGGGCTCCCTGCAGCCATGGGGCACCTGGGCAAGCCAAGGGAAGGCAGTTTAAACTGCCTCCCCTCCCCTCCAAGGGTCGGCTTGCCCAGGCTCCCCACAGCTGCGGGGCACCTGGGCAAACCAAGGGAAGGCATGGGGTGTGGCCTAATATGCTAATGAGCTGCACTACCAGGGTGTGGCCTAATATGCTAATGAGCTTCTGCTGTTGGGTGTGGCCTGTTATGCTAACGAGTTCCTGCTGGGCTTTTTCTACAAAAAAAGCCCTGCCGTACCATAGAGTCCCCCCCTCCAAAACAGCTATTTTCTAGCTAGTCCGGAGATCAGCTGTAATTCCAGGAGACCCCCCCCCGGTCCCGCCTGGACAGCAGCAACCCTAAGTGAGGACCTTAAAGCCGATGGCACCCCTCTCACTTATTAGCAATGCTCCCTCTAAGCTGTGGAGTCCTGTGAGCAAAAATTCTACCTTGTGAGCTACCGGCATTAAAGCTGTGAGTTAGTGATTTGGCCACTTTTTAAATTAGTTTGCTCAGGAGCCCTCCTTCCTGAGCTAAGACAAAAACGTCTGAGCCGGAGGCTAAAATACTGTGAGCTAGCTCACACCATTTCAGCTTAGAGGGAACACTGGTCCCATCACTTCTTTGCCAGAGTTAAGTTGCTAACTTAAGAACTCCGGAAGCAGTCTCGAGAAATGAAAAGAAAAGAAAAATGAGTTCACCAAGAAAAATCAGAAAAAACCATGCTAAGAGAAAGTCTTCTGGTTTCTTCTGGTTTCATCTGTCAGTGGTTTCTTCCAGGGCACCAGTCTTGGAAATGAAGCAGAGCTTGTGGGTTGTGTTTGGCATATATTATCTAACATGCGCGCGCATGCACACACAAACACCAGCTTATACAACATGCTGGAAAAGCACCTTTGCTCTAGTGGACTGTAAGATAAACAGTTTACCCAAGTACTGAATTCAGATTATTAATTCTTATCAACAAAGCCTTATATGTCTATGTAAATGGGGAGGGGGGGGGAGAATGTGTGCAATCCAAGGAAACCTTCCTATTTTTTTTAAAAAAGTCAATATCGAGGTGAGTTATTAAACATTCCTTTGGCTCATTCATGTTTCTTCATGCTACAGATGTAAACTTTCCAGACACAAATTGAGGAGACTCTTGTTGATTTAGCAAACAAATGCACATCATGACATGGAGAAAGTCTAATTTTAACTTTCAAGCGATGGCGTGCATTTTACTCTCAAGCCAGCCTTCTGAAGAAAGCCCACCGGGAGAACACTAAGAAAGATGTCACGAGGCTGCCCTTATAAGGCAAGCTGCTCTAGCCTCTTTAAAAATTGAATTTTAGAAGTCCCGTATTCCTGGATGGCCCAGGCTAGCCCGAACTTATCAGATCTCAGAGGTGAAATAGAGTCGTCTTGTTGGCAGACCTAGGATGCAAAAAAAAAAAAAGACTGCGTGGGAACTTCCGAGAAGAAGGGGGAAATTGCCCTAAGAGTAGCAATCTGGAGACAAACAAGGAAGGGCACAGGAGAGAGAAGGTGCCGTCCCCACTGTCCGGTCTAATTGTCTTCTTGCTGCCCCCTTCATGGTCTTCTTCTCCTTTGTATCCCAGATATTGCCTTTTCCAGCAGGCCCCTGGTTTGTACTTGGGTGGGAGACCAACAAGGAAGTCCAGGGTTGCTACGCAGAGGCAGGCGATGGCAAACCACCTCGGAACGTCTCTGGCCTTGAAACCCTTACTGGTCACCATACGTCGGCTGTGACTTGAGGGCACTTTCCATCATATGTAAAGCATCTCAGTTGTTTAATTATGCTTTGTCATCTGGCCCCATCACTCCTTGGCAAATAGAAGGGGAAGTTGTGGAAGTAGTGACAGGTTTCACGTTCCTGGGATCCCAGATCACCGCAGACGGTGACAGCAGCCATGAAATTAAAAGACGCCTGGGAGATCTTTGGGAGGAAAGCGATGGCGAACCTAAACAGCATGATAAAAAGTAGAGACATCATCCTGCCAACAAAAGTCCGCATGGTCAAAGCAATGGTATTCCCAGTAGTCATGTATGACTGCGAGAGTTGGACTATAAGGAAGGCCGAGTGCCAAAGAATAGATTCTTTTGAACTATGGTGCTGGAGAAGACTCTTGAGAGTCCCTCGGACTGCAAGAAGAACAAATCAGTCAATCCTAAAGGAAATCAACCCTGACTATTCCCTGGAAGGCCAGAGACTGAAGCTGAAGCGCAAATACTTTGGCCACCAAATGAGATTATAATATTGACATTTTGAGTGTGGTCACACGTGCCAAATAACACCGGGGGGGGAGAGGCGAGGCTATTTACGTCGTAGTAATTTGACACACCACTGCGCAATCAGACGCAGCGGCGGGTGAATTGGGGTTTTTTCTCGGCGGGGTGTTTCCAGCACGCTGCAACGAGGGATCACTGACACAATGGGAGCACGCTGGAGCGATCACACGGGGAAGTCCATCTGCAGCCCGTCACAAACCCGTTTGATAGTGCACTTTCTCCAGTATTTTTTAACTCTGCTTCTTTGGCGGTGCGAAACGGGTTGGCGACAGGTGCATGTCAGGATCCACAGCAAGACAACAAAGTACACGCTTCTAGGAAGGTTTTACTTTTATTGAAAAGCCATAGATGCAGTAACATGAACACTGTTAGGAATGGCGGGCTACCTATGGACATAATAGGATATAGGGCATTTGTATGCCCCCCCCCGTACTACCCAATTAGATGGGCTCCCGCGCGCGGGCATTTGGCAGATTCTCTAACGGCTGTGAAGCTGGGAAAAGATGAAGCTCCCACGAAACCTAGACACTACCAACTCCTGCAGTGACCTTGAGAGATATGCGTTACAGCTCAGAAGCAGTTAAGCGCATGGGAAGGAATGAAGAGCAATTAGAAACAAAGACCACACTCATGGCAGCTATAGCTGACAGTGCGGGATGCTTGCCAGATGTTCCCATGTGATTGTACCCGTAAAATCCGCCCAGCATTCATGCATATCATGGGGCTACTTCGATCGGAACCTTTATCAGGTTGTTGGAAGGATTACAATCCAGCTTCAAATTGGCTTTTTTTTTTTTTTTGCTTTGTAAGGCTTAAAAATAAGTCGAGAGATTCATTCATGATTCCAGTGTAGAGACTGAATCTGTGGCAATGGATGATGAAGAAAAGCTGCCTGGTGTATCATGTAACTCCAGTCTGATGTTTTCAAAAGATGGGTAAACAACTTCGTGTTCATAAGAAAATTTACAAAAAAAGGGGGGAGAAGGAAGTGTTATCTAATTTATATTTTTTCCCGATACCGGATCTCTGACCGAGGCCTAGAGATGGACCCGGGGAAAGTTTGTGACGTGTTGGGTTGGGAGGTGCCCCAAACCCGACGATAGCTCCAATCCTTCCTCGGTTTTGCGAACTTCTACAGAACCTTTTTACCCAACTTCGCCAAGGTCAGCTTACCCCTCACAGATCTGCTAAAAACTAAGGGGAGGGGCCCAGAGGCTACTAAGGCGAGCGCCACGCTGCCATGGAGTAAAGAGTGTCAGGAGGCATTCGATCGCCTCAAAGCCTTGTTCACCTTGGAACCAGTTCTTGCCCACCCCGATGAAACGAAAAAATTTGTTGTGCAAACTGATGCATCTGATGTTGCCATGGGGGGGTGATTTTGCAAGAGGGGGGGATGGTTTGTTGCATCCCTTAGCCTACGTGTCAAGGAAATTCAATGACACAGAACGTAACTGGTCGATATGGGAGAAGGAGGCAGGGGTAATAAAGCTCGCCCTATCCACATGGAGACATTGGTTGGAGGGGGCGAGGTGTGGACTGATCACAAGAACTTAGAAACTCTCAAAACACCTCGATGCCTCAATGAGTAACAACTCCAGTGGGCCGATTTTCCCCCCAAGTTTCAATTCACTTTGCACTTTGCACTTTCCCGGGTTCTGCGAACTCTTTGGCTGACGCCCTGTCCCGCCTACCCCAACATGACAGTCAACGAGATGTGGTCTTGGACTCGGTGTTCACACCCTCGCAGCTGGGTGGGGCGGTGACGACTCACAGCCAGACCCACCTAACCTCCCCGACCCTGGTGACGTTGCACCCGGCTCCTCCTGGGGTGGGGGAGGGGGGAAAAGACACTTGGCACAGTAAATTCGCCTCCGCCCTTTCGGAGGGGGATAAGGCAGTTCTTGAAGCGGAGGGGGATTGTGAACTACGGGACAATGGCTGTTGGTACCGGGGACATAAGCTGTTAATTCCCCTCTCACTCAGGGGGGAGGTGTTACAGGCAGTGCATGGCTCCAAACTGTCCGGACACTCGGGGTTCGTTAAATCCCTTCAATTACTCCAAAGGCAGTTTTGGTGGCCACAAATGTGCAAGGATTTATCCTCCTTTGTTCAGTCACGCCAAATCTGTGCCATGAGTAAACCCAGGCCGGGGAAAACCCCGGGACTGTTACACCCGCTTCCCAATTCGAGTCGACCCTGGGAAGTCATCTCTATGGATTTTATAACTGACTTGCCACCGAGCAAATCAATGACTGTGATTTGGGTGGTAGTGGATCTATTTTCTAAGCAAGCACATTTCATTCCATTCGCTTCACTACCCACGGCTAAAACACTAGCAAAAGTGTTCCTCTTGCACGTGGTGAGGTTGCACATGCTCCCCATGAAGGTGGTCTCCGACCGGGGGACCCAGTTCGTCTCCCAGTTCTGGGGGGAGCTGATGAAACTAATGGGAGTGGAACGAGGCCTTAGCAGCGCTTACCATCCGGTAACCGACGGCCAGAAAGAAAGGGTTAATCAAACTTTGGAACAATATCTGCATTGTTTTGCCAACTATCAACAGGACAATTGGAATGACTTGTTGCCCCTAGCCGAATTCTGTTATAATAATATCACTCTTCCACGGGGATGTCTCCGTTTAAGGCGCTGTATGGTTATGACAGCCTGCCTGTCCCATTTCTGGAAGGGGATATGGACATGGGGCTGGGGGATGCTGCTCAATGGTGTAAACAATTGCGGGACTCTTGGCCTCTCCTTTGTAAGACTTTGGCAGCTGCTAAAGAAGCGTATAAAGCGCAGGCTGATAAGAGAAGGGTGGAGGGTTGGGCTCTGCAGCCTGGTGACTCTGTGTATGTTTCTACTAAAAATATCAAGATGTTACGGCCAAGTTGGAAGTTGGGTTGGAAATACATTGGGCCATTTAAGGTTAAACGGATCATCAATGATGTTGCTGTAGATTTGGACTTGCCTAAAAATTTGAGAAAATTGCATTCTGTATTTCATTTCAGCCTCCTGAAGAGAGATTCGGGTTCCAGCCCCTGGCGTCCATCGAAACCGGTGCCCCCTCCTATCATGATTGAGGGCGAGGAGCATTATGAGATATCTAGGATTCTGGACTCTAAGATCAAATGGGGAAAACTGATGTATTTGGTTGAGTGGGAAGATTTCGGACCCCAGCACCTCGAATGGGTGGAAGTAGGGGATATTCGGTCCCCTGGACTGTTAAGACAGTTCCATCATGACTTCCCGGACAAACCGGGAGACCTCCCCAAATAACCGGGAGACCTCCTGGAATGGTCGGGAGAAGCTAATTTTAGAGAGGGCAGTATGTCAGCTACGCTGCCATGGGGGTTGGGGAGCTCGGACTGTGTCTGGTTAATTGCTACTGCATTACATTCTGTGCTTTTTCTGCTTTCTGCCGAAATGCTTATCTATACAGATGTGCAGGAGAGAGTTGTATCGTCTAGGTTTTTCCTAGGTGCCGTGGGAGGGTGTTGGTACTCAGCTTTAGCTACCTAACGGTCTCAAAGCTTTATCCCGCGCGCGGGAGGGTGCCTAATTGGCTAGTGCTCGGGGGTGTGTGCATATGAATACCCTATATCCTATTATGCCCAAGGGGGCGCTGCCATTCTTAACAGTGCTTATGTTACTGCATCTATAGCTCTGCAATAAAAGTATTACCGTTCCTGAATGCGTGTACTTCGTTGTTGGCTGGGGGTTCTGACAGTACTTGGGGAACAGCTGTAGATTCCTAATGACTCAAATATAGTTTGACTGTTTTCACGAAGTGCTCTGCGGGATGTCAGAATATTTAATTCAGGATGTTAAAAACATCCCCAAATGTCACAATAATTATATCACAGCAGGCAATTAAAACACTAGAAAATGCCAACTGACTAAGAGGGCTCCTTGTTATTTAGAAAACTAATGAGTGACTGACACCTAAAAAGCAGAAAATACAAATTAGAACTGCAGCTTTTAATATACATCGTAATTAATTGTAATAGAAAATGTACATTAAAATTAAGCAGGTTTTATTGAGTCCAATGAAAAAAGGGAAAATAGTTATATGAGCCTAGAGGTCTAGAAAATATTAGGTATCAACAGCACAGTGGTGTATATCAATTGATTAGGGTTAAATCCTGCGAAGAGGCACATATAGAGGGAACCGCAGATGCATTGAGGCAATTCACGTGTTGTGTAAGAGATCCAAAACCGGATCTCCAAACTATATTTTTAATGAAGTGGGTCCTCAGGAGGCTACCTGTTTTCTTTGATGCACCGGCAAGCCATGGTTTGTAGCTCATGAGCCCACTTAATGACTGTTTTATACCTTGTACAGAGGACTCCGTCCCTTACATTCCTGGCATTAACAATCATTTGGTGTTAGATGTCCATCAGTCCAAAACACGTTCAGTCAGAGGTCATTTCAGGGGGATTGCGGGGGATCGCAGTTCCCCCGGGTGAGGTGTGGGGGAGTGGGGCACATGATGAAGCCCCGCCCCCTGCTTCCGGTTGCCCCGCTTCCGGCCCTCATTCAGCCAGGAGGAGGCAGGAGAAGAGGGAGGGTAAGTTGCTTCCTCCCTGCCTCTCCCCACCCCTGCCTGCCTGGGGCTAGGGAGGGCCTTCGCGGGGCTTCCTTGCACTCCCGCCGGCCTTGCAGGTCCACCACCGGGCCCCTCATGGGGCTCAGCAGTGGAGCTGCAAGGCCGCCGGTGGCGGCCGGGACCGTTGGGGGCGGGGTGTGTGGCCTTATGACACACTTCCGGTGATTTCAGGGGGTGTGGCCTTATGACACACTTCCGGTGATGTCAGGGGGTGTGGCATATGCTAATGAGTTATGCTAATGAGTTCCCCTAGCTATTTTTCTACGAAACGACCCCTGCATTCAGTGCAAACTGTTATGCCCTTGGGTTGGAGCTGGTTGCCAGTCATAATTAGGAGGGAACCGGATCTGCATTATCATGGTTTGCGGCCATACGTGTGTACTGTGAAACTACAGTTAATGCTGGGAAGAGTGGGAGGAAAATTGCTCTTGGGAAAGGAAAAGCCAGAAACATATTTTTTAAAAAAACTTTTATATGAAAGATGCTTTAAATTACTGAGAAAGAAACAGGTGACAAAAAAGGATGCAAGCCATTGGCTGACAATCAGCGGGAGATGGAGGGGAAGGAGGAATGGTCTTGCGCCAAGCGTGCAACATCACTTCTAGCAAATACTCGTGAGTGATGTCACCGTGCTGACACGACAGTCTAGAATTCACCTATGGTTTTACCATAGAGTTTGGGGCAAACCCTACAGCCTCACACTGGTGTGGTGACATCTTTTATTTTCTACTGATTCATTCATTTGTGTATTAACATTATTTATAGACTCCTTTCTTCACTGAGACTCAAGGGGGATTCCACAGTGTAAGTAAGATGAAATTAATAGAATGGAACATCCAATCAACAAAGCAATAAGGTTTGGATTTCAGGAATCGGAAAAGAAGCAGAAATCTGAGAATGGGGCTGAGACTGAGCTTATCTATCAACACGTCACGTTACAAACAATGAAGAAATTACATAATAGACTCATAAAGCCACAGACAGTGAGTGCTGTACACAGTAGTATACTCCACAGTCCTTTTTCCTTTACCAAAGCACCTTTCTGAAACATTTTGTTACAGTACAGCCCTAATTATGTCTGGATATTAATCAGAAGTGACATTGTGCTTGTGGCACAATGCTGATTTTTCCAGACATTTCCCCCCTCCCACCACCCTGCCGAGCAGTGGGGGCTAGGGATGGGCACGAACCAGAAAAATGCGGTTCCTGTGGGTTCATGGTTTGTGGCCAAATCACGAAAGGAATTGGGAGATACGTTTGCGAACTGAACCAGTTTGTGGCCCCGCAGACCCCATTGAAAGGGATCACAGTCCTTTTAAAGAGGGTTTGCAGAAAGCCCGAAAAGCAGCTGAGTGGTGGGGAGCAGCCTGTTCCCCACTGCTCAGCTGTTTCGCTTTCTTGTGGAGTCTCCTTAAAGGGACTGCACAAGAAAGCCAGAAAAAACAGGTGAGCGGTGGGGAGGCACTCCCCTTGCTCAGCTGTTTCACTTTCTTGTGCAGTCGTTTTAACAGCTGAGCTTTGTGCAGTCACTTTAACAGCTCTGAGCCATTTTAAACCCCTGCTTTCTGCTCTTCACAAAAAACAGCTGAGCAGCAGGGAGCAGAAAGCAGGGGTTAAAACGTCTCTGAGCCATTTGAACCCCTGCTTTCTACTGCTTTTTCCAGGGAAACCCCTTCTCTCTACTCTACTTCACGAACCAGCCACTCGGTATGTATTGGTTCATGGTTTGGTTCGTGGTTTGGTTCATCCCTAGTCCAGTCTCAGGAATCTTCTCTTTGTTTCTTCAGTGGCAGAAGGGAAATTCCTGTCAGGAAATCTATACCGAATGCATCAGTAACGTACAATCACACAACAGTCTTCCTTCCTTCCTAATGCACTGGTTACTGAACGTCTAATTTTTTCTGATGGTACAGGCGCGTTTGGCGTAATCCCCCATGAGGCCCTGTGAGAAAGGTGGACAATAAATAATGTCAATAAATAAAATTAAATTAAAAATCCCCTATACCCTGCCACTTATCCAAGTGGCTTACATCACAAGATGAAACACAATCAAGCAACAACAACAGACCTTAGTAAAGCGAAGCAGAAGATCATTAAAAAGCAGCAAGGATGCTAAAAGGAAGCAACAATTGAATTAAAAACTTAAGCCACTGACGGCCTGCCCTGACCCAGATAGGCCAGGCTAGCCTGATCTTGACAGATCTCGGAAGCTAAGTAGGATTGACCCAGATCAGTATGTGGATGGGAGACCATCAATGAGTGCCAGGGTTGTGTGATGTCGAGGCCGGCAATGGCAAACCACCTCCACACATCTGTTGCCTTGCAAACCCCACAGGGCCACCATAAGTCAGCTGTGACTTGACAACAAACTACCGTAATAAAGAAAGGCCTGGCACCTAAAGCAACAATAAAGGTGGCACTTGGCAAACGTCTCTGGACAAGGTACACAAAACACAATTGTTTAAATTAAATGAAATACAATAACACAATGTGTGTGTGTCAACTGCCATCAAGTTATGTCCAACTTGGGGAGACCCTATGAATTAACGCTCTCCAAAACATCCTGCCATTAACAGCCCTGCTCAGGTTTTGCAGACTGAAGGCCTTTGTGGCTTCCTTGACGGAGTCCATCCATCTCATGTTGGGTCTTCCTCTCTTCCTGCTGCCGTCAACTGTTCCTAGCATTATTGTCTCTTGTCTTCTCATAACATGACCAAAGTACGATAGCCTCAGTTCAATGATTTTCACTTCGAGGGAGAGTTCAGGCTTGATTTGGTCTAGAATCCACTGATTTGTCCTTTTTGGCAGTCCACGGTCTCCATAAAACTGTCCTTGGGAACCCTTCTTTTACTTCCCACAGGCTGGTTTCAAGTTGTCCAGGGCCTTGTGTTAGCCATATTGCCTTATTTTATTAATAAGCTTGGGGAATTATGAAAATTAAATGGCAATTGGCATAAAATGCAGGACTATAACCCGTGTATACCAGAGTTAGGATTCCCAGGGCCCATGAATAGACGAGGAGGCCGGGTTACTAAAATAACTGATTTCTTTACTTAATGATTCTCAGGCATACAAATAATAATCAAGCATTCACACTCACAACACAGGACTAAGAATACAGAGTTGAAAGGACAGCAATGTTTGCATGAGTAGGAGTATCGTTGGTGGGTAATATGTTACCTGTCCGATGAGACAGGTAGATCATGCAGTGAAAAAGGAACTGGGAGGGGGGGGGTTGTTAAGTCACGTGCTTAACAAATAGTCGGAGAGTGATTTCAGCAAGAACACAACTTTATTCTTCAACTCGAACACTTCTCCAACACGGATCAACATCTGATAGCCAGAACAGCTTTAACATTGCAGCTGTCCTGCTTTTAAACATCCCCGGCTAATATAGCCACACCCACTGTACACATAACAACCAATAAGGTTGAAGCCATAAGCACCAATCACAGATGTTCCCGCACAGGGAGCTTGCTGTAAGGTGATTGGCTAAGTGCTTCCTGGGCTAGCAATACGATTGGGTGTATTTGCATCCTAGCCCAGGATGAAGCTTAACATAGCTTTTCAACGAGGTGATTCACAATACATAGGCATTCAAGGCAGTTATTGAATACACTACAGAAGTATCATGAGCCAACCAGCAACACATATGGAGTGGTCCCAAACGTATCAGGAATGGAGCCAAGTGGGTAGATCGGGGGCAAAGAGAAGAGAGAAAACTCAGGGGGAGCTCACCTTAAATAGCTAAATTGTGCCCTGAGGCGATAGCCATGTGGTCACTGGCTCCCAGGAAGTGTAAGAAAAAACTATACTCTGGATGGGGTATATAAGGTAATTGACAGTTGGGCAATTTAGACTTGTTGGTTGGCCGGGAGTGACACCTCTTGGGGAAGGGGGTGAAACAAAGGAGAGGGTGAAGGGATCCAACCACATCACTGGCCTGGTGCATCATATTAACGATCTGATGCTTGGCAGAGGTGTTATCTGGATGGGTGGTAGGAAGGCTTAATGACTCCTTTTGCCTTAAGATGGGCAACAGTCTTGGTTCGAGAATGGCTTGGGAGGGGGGAGGAATGTGCTACTAAGAAGAGATCCCTTCGTGGCTTCTGTGCAAGAATGCTGGTCCTCTGTCAGAACATGGATTCCCTTCAGGGCTGCTGCTGTCTCTGTGCACATGGAGTCCAGGGCTGCCGGTCTGCATCACAGTCCTTGCGCTGATGCAGAGGTGTAGGGGCAGAAGGCTTCCATAGTCCCAGGTCTGCATCGGGCTTGGCATTCTTGCTTGGCACCAGGCTTCCCTTAGCCACAGTGTATAGTCCCTAGTCCAGCATTGGGTGCTTCTCTCGGGACCACAGCTCTGTCCATTGCCCTGGCACACGCTCTTCACCGTTCAGCAAAGTAGTGATATTAGAGTCTTTACTAATGCCATCTGAAGTGGCTTCATGGCAACACTTGTGTTGCCAACCTCCAGATGTGGCCTGGAAGTCTCCCAAAATCCCACAGCTGTTCTCCAGATCAGTTCAGCGGGAGAAAACTGCAGCCTCAGAAGGTGGACTCTGGCATGACGGACTCCTGAGGTCCCAGTGCTTCCAAAACCCGTCCTCACCAGTCTCCACTCCCTCCAAATTTCCAGGAACTTCCCAAATTCCTCTGCCTTGTGTTTTAGCTCAGACAGTGGAATTTACTAGGCCTTTGCGACTCCAGAGTACTTGCCCCTCTCTTCTAGGAGGCTTAAGGAGCACAATGTCTTCATGTGATTGTTTTTGCAACAGTTGCCTGTACAAAGCAGGCCGAACCACTTAGCCTCCCGTACGGTAAAACACAGAAAGCTAGCCTTATTCCTCCCTCCCCCTTGGCTTTCTATCTCCCAGCAGGCTTCAGAATGACATTAAGTGATTTCTCCTTGAAGACTGAATTTCTATACAAGTCAAGAACTGTCAGTGTTTAATTCTCTTCAGTGAGTCTCACAAACGAGCCAGATGTGGCAAGGACAAGCATGAGAACATACGAAGTTGACTTCTACTGAGTCAGTCCCTCCATCTTCAAGGTCAGTATTGTCCACTGGCAGCAGGTCTCCAGAGTCTCAGGCGGAGTCTTTCACATCACCTGCTACCTGATCCTTTGAACTGAAGATGCCGGGGATTGAACCTGAAAACTTCCTCATGCAAAGCAGATTCGATGACACGGACTCATAGCTAGGGTTGCCAACTCTAGGATGGGAAATTCCTGGAGATTCGGGGGTGGGGCCTGGAGAGGGCAGGGTTTGGGGAGGGGAGGGACCAATGCTCCCTCTAAGCTGTGGAGTCTCGTGAGCAAAAATTCTAACTTTGTGAGCTCCTGGCATTAAAGTTGTGAGCGAGCAATTTGGCTGCTGTGTCAATTAGTTTGCTCTGGAGTAATCCTTCCTGAGCTAAGACAAAAAATGTGTGAGCCAGAGGCTAAAAAACTGTGAGCTAGCTCGCACTAACTCAGCTTAGAGGGAACACCGAGGGGCCTAAGCAAGGTATGATGGCCTAGCGTTCACCCTCCACAGCAGGAGAGAGGGACTTTGGGGGTGGAATTTGTCACTCAAAGACAACTCCCCCAGGGCTCCCAATCCTGACAGCATTTTTGGGTGCAGAAACGCGCAAGCAGTGATTCACAACCCTGGGGTGAAGATCCACTTATGCGCATTTTTTAAAAAATGGAGCGAAGACAGAAGTGTGCGATCTGACTTCTCAAACTGTTTGAGTTCGCAAGAAAGAGTTCAGAAATCAGGAAATGCAGAGGTCATTTCGGGGGGGGGATCGCGGGGGATCGCAGTTCCCCCGGGTGAGGTATGGGGGGCGGGGCCCTGCTTCCGGCCGCCCCGCTTCCGGCCCTCATTCAGCCAGGAGGAAGCAGGAGAAGAGGGAGGGTAAGTTGCTTCCTCCCTGCCTCTCCCCACCCCTGCCTGCCTGGGGCCAGGGAGGGCCTTTGCGGGGCTTCCTTGCACTCCCGCCGGCCTTGCAGGTCCACAGCCGGGCCCCTCATGGGGCTCGGCAGTGGAGCTGCAAGGCCAGCAGCGGCGGCCAGGACCATTGGGGGCGGGGTGTGTGGCCTTATGACACACTTCCAGTGATGTCAGGGGGTGTGGCATATGCTAATGAGTTATGCTAATGAGTTCCCCTAGCTCTTTTTCTACGAAACGACCCCTGAGGAAATGTGCAGTGAAACCAGTTCAGTCCTTAAGTTCGGACTTACTCCAGTGTTGGGAAAGTTGGGGGTGAGAATGGGGCACCAACGACTGGGGAACAGGATACAGATGCCGCTGTCTGAACAAGCATTTTAAATCCAGAGGGGAGAAGCAACAATATCAGATCAAACAGCTCATCTGACCACAGCCTATGTGTTGCCTCAGATTACCTAGTTGGGCCTTCAGAACCTGGGTACACATTAGGAAAAAAAAAACACCCCACTTTATCAAACCTCTGCTTGTTGAGAATTATGAAGCTGAACATCAAGGAAATCAGACTGACAAAAATTAGTTTCTCCTGATTTTCTCCTACCAAGTCCTATGGGAAATTAGCCATTAGGAAAGAGAAAACCAACTAGTGGTTCCTTCTTCTTTGTGCCTTTTGTTTATTTCTGGAGGAACATCCAATATTCTCAACGGGTAAAGTTCTGGTGTGATAGGCTGGTCTCACATGGCGATGGGTGTAGTCAGGTTCTTAGCCTGCATTAATCATGTCATTTGCCAACTGACAGTGGGCAACCGCCCATCTCCACCTTCAATCACCCAAGCTCAATCATTTGACAAGCAGGAGAAAAAAAATGGGGGAGGGAATAGCATGGTAATGCTCTAGGAATTTCCCCAATCTCTAGAACCATAGAGAGGGATTCCTAGAGCGGCACTTGAATGTGACTTCACATCCTCCAAACCTCTACCGGGATGCTCTAGTAATTTCTCCAGTGTTTATGTTCTTTACCGTAGGGACTGGGGAAATTCTTAAAACAGCAACATGCTTTTTAAGACAAAGCTTAAAATGTTCACCATGAATTTTTTTAAATGTAAAGTGATTTAATGCTGTAGATTACGATCATTCCTATGTAAACTGTAGACATAGGCATAGCTTACTGTTTGCAACTGAATAATTTTGGCTACAGTTGATATGCTATAATGGTAATCCATTAAGGTGTTCATTGATTTCAGTGTTACAACGCTCAGCTCCAAATGCAAATATGCTGCCAGTCCTTTTTATGTATGAGGCAGTTTCTGTCCAAATAATACACCTACTTTTCTTTACTGCAAAATTTGTTTTCAGTTTCAACTTTTATTTTATTTTTTCCCTGGTGCTTAGATGGCAACAATTAAGATACGTGTGCTAAGGTAGAATAGGACGCGGGACATTGCAACTCACTCTCTGTATCAGCTATTGGGCGTGTTCACAGTTTTGATTGCAGAAAAAGAGCAGAGCAAGCCTCATAAAAGTTGCACCTTTTCTAAGCCCACTCAGTAGAGCCGGTTTGGTGTAGTGGTTAAGTGTGCGGACTTTAATCTGGGAGAACTGGGTTTGATTCCCCACTCCTCCACTTGCACCTGCTGATGTGACCTTGGGTCAGTCACAAGCTCTGGCACAGCTGTCCTTGAAAAAGAGCAGTTTGTGTCAGAGTTCTCTCAGCCCCACCTACCTCACAGGGTGTCTGTTGTGGGGAGGGGAAGGGAAAGGAGTTTGTAAGCCGCTCTGAGACTCCGAGTGAAGGGCGGGGGTATAAATCCAATCTCTTCTTCTTCTTCTCTTCTTCTTCTTCTAGAGTTCCCAGCCTCCTGGGGTGGCATTGGGGGAGGTCTGGAGATCCTCAGAATTACAATTGGTCTCCAGACTATAGAGGTCAGTTTCCCTCGATAAAATGGCTGCTTTGGAAGGTGGACTCTATGGCCTTATGCCCTGCTGAGGTCCCTCCCCTCCCCAAACCCCGCCCTCCCCAGGCTCCACCCCCAAACCTCTAGGCATTTCCCAGGCCACAGTTCATTCCGCACTAGACCTTAAATCCTGATTCAGCTTTGTCCCCAGACTTACATTCTACACGACACTCGAGTTCACCCCGGTAATTATCTCGGGGTATTTTTTGTTTCCACATTACGTTGAGGTCACCCTGGTTTCGCCCCATACTTGTCCCGGGATAGACGGATGCTGTTATAGCCAGGGATAAATGCAAGGTATTGTGTCCCGAGTGGAACTCTGATAAAACGAGGGATGAGATCCAAACGCGGAGAGGACCAATAGCAACCCTAGCCCACTGAGCTCAACTGGCTGCTTAAGATTGCAATGCATGGCATTTATCCTTTAAGGGTACGATTTTATATACTAAGTTGTAAATAATACGTTTAATGTTGCTAAAGCCGTCAAAGGAATGTAGGTTGCATAGGAATGTAGCACCTGAAGACATGAAGCTGCCTGATGCGGAATCAGACCATCAGTCCATCAAAGTCAGCACTGTCTGCTCAGACCGGCAGTGGCTCTCCAGGGTCTCAGGCAGAGGTCTTTCATGTCACCTCCTGACAGATCTTTTAACTGGAGATGCCGGGGGTTGAACCTGGGACCTTCGGTATGTCAAGCAGAGGCTCTACCACTGAGCCACAGCCCCCCACCGCCCATCAACTAGTGCATATGCTTCAATTTTATCTCAAATATTCCCTCCCCCCCCCCCCGACAAAGCAAGGGGAAAATGGGGGGGGCGCTCCATCCGTCATCAAACTTTTTTGGAAATTTTACATCTTTGCTTTTGTGAAGGGATGTATCTCACCTGCTTCAGTAGAAGCTGTAGAATCTGACAGTTGGAACACAGCTAGAAACGGAGGAAGACGTTTGAGCTTTTGCAGCTGGTTTGCGGAGGGGGTGTTCAGTGGTATTGCTTGGTGAGGGATTCATTCTGCTTAAAGGCCACCAGTGTTTTCTTAGACGTTGCCCCCTCCACATTTGTAAATGCCCTGACCTGAATTACCTGGCCAGCTCAATCTCATCAGATCTTGGAAGCTAAGCATGGTTGGACCTAGCTAGTATTTGGATGGGGGAATCGCCGGAGAAGTCCAGAGTCGGTATGCAGAGGAAGGCAATGTCAAACCACCTCCAAACATCTCTTCTCTTGAAAACCCCATAAAAGATCCCCTTAAGTCAACAACTTGACAGTACTTTCCACATTTGTACATACACAGGTATTATAAAAATGGCATACTTCTTTTGTGCCCACTCCCTGTAGTCGTACTGGATGAAAGGAACAGGCATTATTGATACAGTACAATATGGACTGGATACTCGTCTAACTTCAGCACTTTCGGCAGAGGACAATGATCATGAAACTCTTCTCTGATTCCCCGTGCCTTGTGCAGAGGTGTATGTGTATCTTATTGTGTATCCTCCTTCAAGGTTTGCATAGAAGTGCTTAGAGAAATCAGATTAATAGGTTAAGAAATTACCAATTTGCAAGACCTACAGAAAGAAAAATCTTGACAGGCGAGGAGTGCACTCATTATGACGCTGAGCCACCGCGGTATTAGAGTGAGATATTTATAGATGACCTTTCGAAATTCATAATTCCTTTCCTCAAAGAACTGCAGGATTGTTACACTAAACATTATAGCAGGCCCTGAAGGTTGAAGAAAGGCGTTTTTTGAATTATTTATATGAATAGCGATAACAACATATTTCTGTGTGCTAGTTGGAATGCAAGGAACCTTTGATAAACATTTTCTTTAATTAATTTAATTTTTTAAAAAATTTGAGATAGATTTACAAAAAAGTATAAATAAGTTATGTCTCTGTAGGAATAACAATTAACAAATACCAATGAACATTTAATTAATAAACATTTTCTCATCACTATGCTTTTTTTTAATTGAACACAAAAATAGCTTCATTAAATATTTATTTATTTGTTTATTTTTCCCAGGATGACGGGTGTTCAGCCCAGCACGGTAAAACTCAATCAGCACTTCTTCTGGCCACCCCTGGGGTTTGGCAGAGGTGGCTTTGAACTCATCAGAGTACTCTTGCCCTGACTAGGGTTGCCAAATCGGGCCGGGGGCGGGGAACCCCCCACTTCCGCGGCCCGATTTCCGCCGCAGGGGAATTCCGGGCCGGGGGGAACCCCACCCCCCAAGCTGCGTCACCAGAGGTGACGCAGCCACGTTGCTGACGTTGGGGGCGTGGCTGAGCTCGTCGGAGGGGAAAACCATATGGTTTTCCCCTCCGACGAGCTCAGCCACGCCCCCAACGTCAGCACGTCGCCTGACGTGGAGCCTCGACCCCACGTAGTCTACGCGCTGCTCATCGGAGGTGAAGGTGTGGCCCTACACTCTGAGCATCTTCTGGACCTGGATGGCAAAGAAAGCCAGTTTCCCCAGTCTGCCATCAAATATAGGCTCCAGGGTCTCCTGAGGCTGCTCCCACTTGGAGTCACCTCCTCTCTTTGTGGGTGGGGGTCTCTCCGGTTTGGCTGCCACAGCCTCTTCACCCAGCTCTTCAGACTCATCTTTCACCACTAGTTCCTTCACCACCTTAGGGAGGTTCTTGATCAGAATTGTAGTGCTTCTTTCAGTTGCTTCACCTCTGACCGCAGGCCTGCTTGGCCCCGGTCACCTCCTGATTCTTCCTCCCATTCCTCCATTAACTTGCCCAATCTGGGGTCATCGTGGAAGGTGTGAAAAGCTCTCCGCCCTTCCCAGTCTGAATGTCCGTGGGCCCCACAGAAGCCAGGTGTGCTCGCCAGCCACAGTGGGTCTTCCCAACGATCAGGAGTGTCCTGACATTTGGGGGGTTTGAAGAGAATGTGCTTCTTTGGCTTGGCGCCTGTAGTCTTATTGTCTCCCTTCTTGTCAGGATCAAGCGCAAGGTTCTCAGGCTCAGACTTGGTGCTCACACTCTCCCCGCACTCTTCGTCTTTGTTCCACATGCCGTATAGGGTTGAGGTCTCGGGTGAAGAGTAATTCAGGAGGTCTGACACTCTGTCAGGTCTCCCAGTTAAGACACTCTCCACAACACACATTAGCAGTGTTTATTGAGATATGCTTACTTTTAGGAAACAGTCTCTGTGTCAGAACTGAGAAAAAGGCACGCAAAAGCCCCTATTATAGAAAATACAAAATACACCCCATGCCTCACACATACATCACACACAGCCCCTACAGTTACTATGGCAACCCTGCCAGATATACAGCACCTTATCTATGTCCAGGCCTGGCAAAAGAGTCTCCAAGGCCAGCTCCCTCGGAAAATGGCAGTGGGGCAAAATCTTAAAGTTATGGCTGCTACAAGCATGCACTCAAACATCGACAGGCTCCCCTCAGGAATTCCCTCCCCCCTGCAATATGGCAAGCAATAAAGTGAAACAAGGTGAAATTAAACTGGAGTTTGACATCTGGGAGAACGGGGTTTGATTCCCCACTCCTCCACATGCAGCTGCTGGTGTGACCTTGGGTCAGTCACCAGTTCTCTCCGAGCTGTTCTCTCAAGGGCAGTTCTTGAGAGAGCTCTCTCAGTCCCACCTACCTCACAGGGTGTCTGTTGTGGGGAGGGGAACGGAAAGGAGTTTGTAAGCTGCTCTGAGACTCCGAGTGAAGGGCGGGGCATAAATCCAATCTCTTCTCGTCGTTTTATTTATTTATTTATTCGATGTATAGCCCTCCCTCCCCTGTATAATAAAACAATCCATATAGTTATAATATTAAGCAATTCTACAGTAAGAAGAAGAAGAAGAAGAAGAGATTGGATTTATATCCCGCCCTTCACTACCCAAAGGTGTCTCAGAGCAGCTTACAAACTCCTTTCCCTTCCCCTCCCCACAACAGACACCCTGTGAGGGAGGTGGGGCTCAGAGAGCTCTGACAGAAACTGCTGTTTTTCATGAACAGCTGTTATCAGAGCTATGGCTTGCCCAAGGTCATCCAGCAGCTGCAAGTGGAGGAGTGGAGAATCAAACCCGGCTCTCCCAGATTAGAGTCCACGTACTTAACCACTACACCAAACTGTACAACAACAACAAGTAATAGATGGCATATAAGAAAAGCACAACCTGGTGCTCCTTATCCCAGAAGAGAAATAAATATCCTAGAATCAATCTAGATTAAAAGACCAAATTGGCATAAATTGCCCATTATACAAACAGGATGCAGAAAAAAACCCCAAATGATAAATAGGTCCTCTACCTTTTTATCATCTGGGGAGCATTCTGAGGAGGTTAAATGATCCACACACACACCGCTGGTCCTCTTCTCAGCCTGCAACTACTCTACAGATTCTTCACATAATTTAAAAAAAAAAAAAACTTTGGAAAAAAAATGTGTTAGGTAAAGGTAAAGGTTCCCTTGTTCGAAAGCCAGTCGAATCTGACTCTAGGGTTGCGGTGCTCATCTCCGTTTCAAAGCCGAAGAGCCAGCGCTGTCCGAAGACGTTTCCGTGGTCATGTGGCCGGCATGACTAAACACCAAGGCGCATGGAACGCTGTTACCTTCCCACCGAAGGTAACTTGCAATTTCTTGCTTTCGAACTGCTAGGTTGGCAGGAGCTGGAACTAGAGACAGGAGCTCACTCCGTCATGTGCCACACTCGGGTCTCGAACTGCTGAACTACTGACCTGCCACAGCCTGCAGTTCAGCGTCTTAACCACTTGAGCCACCACAGCTACCAATGTGTTAGGTAGCTCCACCCTTATTTAGTTTCAGTCAAGCGATCCAAACTTTTTTTTTTTTTTTACAGATAATCAGAATTTTGAAATATCAGAATATAGATTCAGGTGGGTCACCGTGTCTTTCTGAAGCAACAGAACCAAGTTGGAGTCCAGTGGCACCTTTAAGACCAACAGAATTAAACTTCGTTGGTCTTAAAGGTGCCACTGGACTCAGACTTTATTCTGTTAAAATATCTGAAGTATATTTTATGGAAACTGAGTCAATGGAATACATAGTTGGAGAATCTCTTACTTCTTTCCGGGTGAGGGGGTTGCTTAAGTGTTTTTAACAGCTGTTTACAGCTCAGGGGTTACTTTTATAAAGGAATAGGACTGCAGTTTTATTGCAATGTATGTACCTCATCACCTTGCTTTTACTGCAGAACCCACTTTCTGTGTTGTTAATTATTTATTTGTTTAATTTATACCCCATCCTATCCCACAAGTGGATATGGGATGCCTTGACTAGACAGGTCTTTGTTTGCATTGTTTTCTTATTGAGGAATCCCAATCCTACTGTGTTGTTCATTGAACGTCTTATGCTGTCTGGTTGAATTGTTTTATACACACACTAGGAGTAAGGCTCGTTGTAGGAAGAAACACAATGAGCCCTAGAAGGAAGCTCCAGATGAGTGTCCTGGCTGTGGCTGGTGGGGTGGCAGAGGGAAGAGGAAAATAGAAGGAGGCAAGCCATGTTTCTTTCCTTCTGCTTAACTATAAGGCAAGGCTGTCTCAAGTCATTTTGCTGCTCCAAGTGGGTAGTGTGGGAGGACAGCCTCATGGTAATAGGTATGGTTCACTCCACCTCTGACTTATGTTTTTTTTTTGGGGGGGGGGGTATTATGCAGTGGCAGCTAAGGTAGAAAAGCACCTCCTCCTATGCCATGTTTTCTGGGTTCCCAAGGTCTGGAAAGCGGTTCCATAGCCAATTACACGGTTGCCAACTCTGGGTTGGGAAATACCTGTAGATTTGAGGGGTAGAGCCTGGGGAGGGCAGGGTTTGAGGTGTGGAGGGACTTCAGCAGGGTATAATGTCATAGAGTCCACTGCCCAAAGTAGCCATTGTCTCCAGGAGAATTGATGTTGGTCATCTGGAGATCAGTTGTAATAGCTGGGAAATTTTCTTTAGTGGTAATGATGTGCTGTGGCTGGGGAACATGGTGATTTCTGGGAGATCTCCAGGCCACCCAGGGAGACTGGCAACTCCAGTATCCATTTAAGGTAAGATTGGGATATGTATTTTACCTCAGGACACATTCAATGACTCCCAACAGCAACCACAAACTGTTTAGAATGTTAGAGGCAAAGGCCAATGAGTCCGCATATGCAAATGACCTCTGTGTTCCAACTGGCTATGGGGGGAGAGGAGCAGCAAACTGTCTAGAATGTTGGAGGCAGGACTCAGGCAATGCAGTCAGTGGATAGGGACAGCTTCTGAGTGACACATCAGGGAACCTACTGATTTGGGAGCGTGTAGAATATTCAGCAACGTGCCATCACCAAAAGACAATTATTATATATAGAGATACACACCCCAGTGTGGTATAGTGGTTAACAGTGCTGGACTCGTATCTGGAAGACCCAGGTTCAAATCTCCACTTGTGCTACAAACTGGGCGACCTCGGGCCAGTCACACTCTCTCGGCCTAGCCTACCTCACTGGGTTGTTGTGAGGATAAAATGGAGCAGACGAGAATGATGTAAGCCACTCAGGGTCCCCATTGGAGAGAAAGGTGGGGGTACAAAGGAATTAAACAAGTAAATAAATATTTTGTAATCTACTCGGCGTCTCCGTGAGAAAGGTGGCTTACAAATGAAGAATAAAAAGCGGAATAAATAAACTGAGGCAAAAATCCAGCAGGAGAAGCTTCTCCCATCTTCATGCAGGGAAAAACCTCACCTCCTGAATTTCTGCCTCTCAGGGAAAACACGGGCCGTCCTCATAGATCAAAAAGACAGCTGGTGGTGCAAAGAAAGCACAACAACGGTGTAATCAAAAACACAGCTATGGTCCAGTCCATATGAGGCCTTTTGGGCCGGGAGCAGGACGGAATGGGGGCGGAGAAAACAGGCGCGATCCCACCGCAACATCTGGGAAGCGTACCGTCTCCGTACCTGATCCGGCCCTTCCAGCGCTGCTCCGCACCAAAAAAGAACCACCTACCAAGGTGGTTCTTTTCAAAGGGCCGCAGCAACGCTGACCGTGGGATCGCCGGCACGTCCTTGCGCCGGCGCATCCCCGGCTCCTGGCCGAACTGCGCATGTGTGAGCATGTGCAGTTCGCCAGGCTCCCCTCCCCACCGTTGCTTTCTCCCCGGCATCTGATCGTGCCGGGGAGTGACGGCGCCGCGGCTTGGAGGATCCGTGAGATCCCGCCGCGCCATCTCAACTTTGCTGCGGCTCACATTAGCCGCAGTTCGAGCATCCTTTTCCCTGCCGTGTGGCAGGGACCTATGCCTTCCAAAGCCACTGTTCTCAATGGACTCAAAAGGGTATAACTTTGCTTAGGATTGCGCTGCACCTTATTTCCATGCATAGGCGATGAAATTTCAATAGAATGGGAAAGCCATTGATCAGACATCCATGGCATGAGCTTTATCATCCCAGAGTAGTTTCATGGTTCATATCAAAAGCTTAGGAGAATTTTTTATGTATTCACTACAGGTAAAAGATAATATGTGTGTGATAAGAGTACATGCTAAACTGGTTGTCTGAGTGGGCTCACTGTCAAGTGATAAGAAGTAGGAACTGAACCTTGCTTTCTAATGCTTATTTAAACAATTGCCTTGTGTAAATGAAGGCAGAGATGGACATTTTATAGCTGATCATAGATCTAGAACCTTAAAAACACATCCTGATAAGCGTAGATGAGGTGCAAAGTTCAGTGCACGGGCTTCATAAAACACAAAGGGTGGAATTCTGTCTTCGTTGGCATTCAGTGTGTGTAGATTTAACAAATGACATTCACCCAAACAAGGCATTAGGGGTGTGCCGGGTTGCTGCCAGCTAATGTCTCCCAATTGGATTGCCTTGGAAACATTTAATAACGCAATGACTCATGGTGTAACTTTGATCGTTGTACTCAAATGTTTCCTCTTCTCCTCGTGCAAGCGGCAAGCAGAGGCCGGTGAAGTGGAGTTAAGGGGCACGAAAATTCTGAGTACAATAACGGGATGTCCCGTGTCACTTTTCCTGTTTATTTGTTGGATCCTGCTTTGGATCCTGCGGATCTGTTCTGCCAGCAGAGGATCTTCCTTCCAGCAGAAGGCTCCTTCTGCCAGAGGAATGTACCTCCACTAGCAGACCAGATTCATGGGATCTAGTGACTGCAGGTCGCACACTGATAGCTGGTGATATTAAAGGCTTATTAAAGGCTGTACTACCTTTTTATTCAAAGCTGGTAACTTTGGAATACCATTTAAAACAGGGGTGTCAAACTCATTTGATACGGGGCCCAGATCTGACATAAATGTCACTTCATCGGGCCGGGCCATGTCTGCCGTAAAACGTAATGCCAGGTACTGGAGATAGAAACTGCACAAAGGACAGCAGCTGGTAAGCTGTGAGTTGGTGTATCCTCACTGTGATGCTCCATGGGCTGGGAGGAAGTGCAGAGGAAAAGCCACAAAGGTTGAGATTCATGCAGAGATGGAAAAAATAGTTAACTGTAAATTTTAAAAAGAGCCAGAAATATTACTTTTGGGACTCAAAATGGAAGAGGTCAATGTGGCGAAAAGGACACTTATGTGGTATATGATTGTGACTGCCAGAATGACCTATGCACAAAATTGGAAGCAGGATGAAGTTCCTGGAATTGGAGAATGGATTAAAAAACTACTTTTTATGGTTGAAATGGATAAGATGACAAGAAAATTGAATAATATGGCAGCAGAAGACTTTTTTTGAAGGCTGGAAAGACTTAAAAGAATACTTGGGAAAATATTGGGATGTGAGAGACAACTTATTTTGCTTTGATAACTATTGAGTGTGGAAAGTTAGTAAGATAAATATAGAAAAGAGGTGTACTAAGACGTTAGTGAAAAATAAGTTATCTGTGGACTATGTAGAGATAAAGAGGAGAGAAGAGTAACTTAAGAATTATGCAGGAGGTTGTAGCACTGTGGGAAGCCATGCAAAGGGGGGGAAAGGGAGGAGGGTAGGATATAGAGGGATAAGAATTGTTATACAAATGTTGAATTTTGTTGAATATATCCTAAAAATAAAATGTTTACAAAAAAAAGAGGCGGACTGGAGAGGCAGCACTGGGCAGATGTTCCCATGATGCTCGACTGCTGTAGACGAGGCTGTTCTGCCGTGCTGAAGCCACAATGGAGTGGGTTTGCCCATCCCCCCCAGCACTCCCTCCTTTGCACCGGTTGCTTGCAAGCTGCATAACAGCCCCGGACGGGCCAGTTCCGGCCCTCGGGCCTTATGTTTGACACCCCTGATTTAAAATATACCAGTATAAAACACAGTATTGAAATATTAGCCCATAAAGCTGGAGACAAATCCAAAAAATGCATGTAAGATAGAAAGGCAATAGGATCAGGGGAATCTGAGAGCATAACAGGACTTGAAGATCCAGGACTGGACACACACCCTTGATCTCCAAGAACTGGGCCACTCAGAGCATCTGCTCGGAATACAGCCTGAAGTCCTCAGCTGGGGGAATGAGCATTGAATTTAAATATTTATTTCATTTTATTATTTTGATTTATAGCCCTCCCTCCCCGCAAGCGAGCTCAGGGAGGCTCACAAATAAGGCACATGCCAATACATAAAACAGGTTGAAAATGACATAAAAACAGTCATTCACAATATTACAAAGTGCTCTAGATGTTTCAAGTCAGTCTTCAATAAAAAGATATGGCATCTTGAAGATGGCACTCCCAGTTCAGTGGTGTCAGCTCCATGCAGCGCTGTCATTCACTCCTCACAGGGCCAGTTGGTAATCGTGGTAAAGGTAGTGGCGGCTCCTTCTCGAAAGCCTGGCGGAAGAGCTCTGTCTTGCAGGACCTGCGGAACTGCGCAAGGTCCCGCAGGGTCTGAATCTCCTCCGGGAGCTCATTCCACCAGGTAGGAGCCGCCACCAAAAAGGCCCTGGCCCTGGTTGCAGCAAACCTGGCCTCCTTGGGGTCTGGGATCACCAGGAGATGGGGCCTGGGATCACCAGGAAATGTATCATCACGTGAGGGCTCTGAAACTAGGTCAGATCAGAGGTCAGAACTTTATCCAAATCTCGGGACAACACTGCATTGCGCTCTGGTCCTGCATATGACAATCTTCAAATGGAAATCAGAAGTGAGGACGATGCTTAAATCTTCCCTTTTCCTATGTGTCAATGGCTTGGAAATTGACATCCGCAGGTCCCCAGAGTCATGTCTGTGGGGGCCAGGGCACCCACCACCAAGCGTCTTTGGAAAGTGGGTGGGGCCAGGTGGAGGTTTTGCTCAGCAAAGCTCCTGATTGGCCATTGTAGAGCTGATGGTATATCCGGGTTTTTAAAATGGCGCTTTGGCAGCAGCTGCCATCATGGCACAAGTATCTTCCTTGCGGGATTGGAAGTAAGCTGTATGTATGCAAGAAAATATTTGTTAAGTAGGGGGATCGTCTTAAAAGGCATACTGTTAAGCAGAGCTTCTGCCCCAAATGCTGAAGAGTTACTATTTGAGTTATGCATCACCCACCCGTTTTCAGATCATCCAGCTCTATTGTAAACCATGGAGCTGGGTTTCGTCCTACGGGAGGGAAGGGTCAACAAGGCGCAACCTTGTTGATAGCTTCAAGGAGCTTCACATCCCATATCTCCACTGCAGCCTCCATAGTACACGTTTGGAATCCTGGAATTCCCCCAAGGCGTTCTGGAACCCAATAGGATTCATGAGCCTCTGTGGACAAACCATTTAAACTCGGGCCTCTCCTCATGTGTGGTGTCAGGGCTACATTCACATTGGCTTTAAGTTGGTAGTGGTCAGACCATTGTTCAGTGTGAATCTCTAGCCCTGAAATCAAACCTTCCATCAAAGGCTCACTGTGAAATATTAAGTATAGGGTGTGACCACTTTCATGCGTTGTTGGGCCAGTGTCAGAATCGGACCCTTGCCTGAGTCAGTGGATCATTGTACTTGTAAATATGGCTCTCTGATGTACATAGCTTTGCTTTGCTGAATTGCTTTATTGTTGCCTCTGTGTTTCCTCCCTGCTTATAGTTCCCAGGCCCATGTAGCACCTGCTGGCAATGTATCAGTCTATTCCCAAGGATCCTCCTCTGACATTCCTGAGGGGAGGAGTGATTGAAACATGTCTGTGTGAACTGTAGATAGCTGCGCTTTGCAACACGATGTAATGGTGCCTCCTCCATAAGGTCAGAGAGAAACTTCGATTTTCACATTTCTCATGGCCTCGAGAGAGTCTCTACCGATAAGCATCCTCACCATCTTAATTGTAATGTAGTAACCTGTTTAATTGTTATGTAACCATGACGTGTGAATGAGGGCTGGACCAAAGGTCTTGTAGTTCCCCACTTTGTAATATTCCTCAGTTCTGGCAAAGAGTTTCCACTTGAAAGCAACTTTCCTGACTTTCCAAATAAAGCCTGCTTAAAGGACTTATTATGGAGCTGCAGTGGCTCAAGTGGTTAAGACGCTGAACTGCAGGCTGTGGAAGGTCAGTAGTTCAGCAGTTCGAGACCCGGGTGCCACATGACGGAGTGAGATCCCGTCTCTAGTTCCAGCTCCTGCCAACCTAGCAGTTCGAAAGCAAGAAATTGCAAGTAGATAAATAGGTACCACTTCGGTGGGAAGGTAACAGCGTCCCATGCGCCTTGGTGTTTAGTCATGCCGGCCACATGACCACGGACAGCGCTGGCTCTTCGGCTTTGAAACGGAGATGAGCACCGCAACCCTAGAGTCGGATTCGACTGGCTTTCGAGCAAGGGAACCTTTACCTTTTTAAAGGACTTATTGCGTCTGAGAGTTACTGTGCGAGCTGACAGCCAGTCCCAATTTGGTAGAGACTCGAGGCAGTCAAAGAGGCGATAAAATCCTGACTCAGTCCAGACGAGGTATTACCAGCATGAACACTGACGTCTCCCAAAATGATCAGTCTAGGAATCTCCAGCACCACATCCGATAACACGTCCGCCAACTCTTGGAGAACTAGGTGGCTGGTAGTTCTCCTCCCACGGCAGCCATTTTGTAGTTGCTCCCACCACCCTGTGTCAGACTCAAAAAGGCCAGGGACACCTGGTAAGCCATCTTCCATGCCTGCTTCAGCTCGGAAGACAGAATCGCTTTATAGCATGCAAGTTAACATAATGCCCGCTTTTCATGCCAAGGAGTTTTAACATTTGTTTCCCCATCCTTTCAGGTCAGGCCAAAGACACTTTTCCTGAAGTCTCTGGGAAAAGTACTCTCTAGGGTTTTCAGCCACCAAAACTCTGTACCCCGCTAGATGTCACCTTTCTAGCTGGAGTGGGGGGAAACTTGACCGTCCCGTTGTACCTGGCCAGACCTGCCATTTGCATCTCTAAAGCCTTGTTGGGTGAGGCCGAAGAAAGAAATGACTCCCTCCCCTCCTGCTTGCTCTAGGCTAAGAGACAGAAAAACTTTCTAGAACTCAAGGTGAAGGTGTTGTTCATTCCAAACCTCCAAAGAAAAATTCATTTCTCCACAGAAGGGTCTACTCTCTTGAGCACGCCAACTGATAATGCCCTTGATGGTATCCATAGAAACAAGCTGACTGCCAGGCTATTAGGAGTAACTGTTCGTGCAGTCCTGTGCATGTCTACTTAGATGTCAGCCTCACTGTGCTTAGTCCCAGGCTTAGTCTGGGCCTCCACTTCACAAATAATGTTATTACCCTAAGCATCAATCCCACTTCTATAAACTGTGTGTGTGTGTTTGTGTTAAGTACCGTCAAGTCACCTTTGACACGTCGTAACCCTAAGAATCAATGTCCTCCAGGGCTTTTTTTGTAGCAGGAACTCCTTTACATATTAGGCGACACACCCCTAATGTAGCCAATCCACCAAGAGCTTACAGAGCTCTTCTTACAGGGGCTACTCTAAGCTCTTGGAGGATTGGCTACATTTAGGGGTGTGTCGCTGTCAGAACCCACAGCCAACAACGTAGTACACGCTTATCAGGAAAGGTAATACTTTATTGAAGAGCTATAGATGCATTAACATAGGCACTGTTAAGAATGACGGCTGCCCAGGGGCATAATAGGATATAGGGTATTCGTATGTACCTCCTCCACTGCCCTGGCCAATTAGCTACCCTCCCGCGCGTGGAAGAAAAGAGCTCCGGCCATTTAGCGCTGAAGCTGGGAACCAAACTCTCTCCCACGGCCCCTGAGAAATCCAGACATCAACATCATCACCTGCAGAACTTAGAGATAAGCGTTGCTCTGTTGCTTTTAAGGATTGAGTCAGTTGCATCCGCTGTGCTGCCACACTCTGCCCAATTGTTGACAGTTGTTGTTTAATGGCAGTGATCTCGTCCAGCAGGGGGTGCAGGGAGTCAGCCAAGAGTTTTGAGAGCTCAGTGACCTCATCCGTTCGAGGACTGCCCCCAACTTTCAATTTCAGCAGCTTCTCTTTCTCCGGTTTCTTCCCTGCCATCTTTTTGGATTTGTTTTCTTTTCAAAAAAGTTGCTAAAGTCTCTGATATTCGCCCGAACGCTTTTGTGCGCTCTGGTAAGTTTCTTAAAACAGTTTTAGTCGCTTATTTTCCCGCTCCCCCCCTCTTTCCTTCCGTGTTTCGTCTATGCGTTTGGGAGGGACCCCTCCCCCGCTCGCTTTCCCGAC
>NW_015175983.1:730608-736822 GCF_001447785.1 Gekko japonicus
TTATTAAGAACTTGTTCTGGAATTTTTTGTTTGTTTTTTTTTTTTTTTTTTTTTTGAAAATAAACTGAATTTTTATTGAAATATCACAAGTGTACAATAATAACAATCAACATTTAACTTAAAAGACCATCAACAACATTGGCTATATAAACCTTGATTTATATCTTGCTGTACATAAATAAAAAATAGTGGGTAAAACTAAGACATTTAACTTAAAAGACCATCAACAACATTGGCTATATAAACCTTGATTTATATCTTGCTGTACATAAATAAAAAATAGTGGGTAAAACTAAGAGAGTTGTAATAACTATCAACATAACTATTACAGAATCCATTCCTTGCGAATAAAGGAGTAGTACTGATCTTTTTGGTTATCCCCTATTTGACCCAAAATATATTCAAGATTTTCAAGAATTGGGTACCATCTGCTATAAAAAGCGTCGTATTTGTAAGTCGGAAGATAGGAATCTAGTTTGTCAGTTATCTTGTCCATAATTAAATGATTCCAAAGATTTGAAAACCAAGAGCGTAGTGTTGGTGAGGATTGGCTTTTCCATGTTGTGGCTATGGATGATTTTGCTGCCGATAGAAGTAATGTAAGTAGTTCTTTTTTACTTTGAGGAATTAAAACGTCTTTCCAGTAATTTAGGAGAATAATTTCCGGTTTTAGTGGTATATTAATTCCCGTAATTTTTTGGACTTCTTTTAAGATAGATATCCAAAAGGACTTTATCTTCGGGCAATCCCACCAACAGTGCATGTAAGTACCCAGCATACCGCATTGACGCCAACAGTGAGGAGAAATAGTTTTATTTATTTTATTTAGTTTAACAGGAGTTGTATACCAGTGTGATAATATTTTAAAATTTTGTTGTTGTACATTAATTGCTTTATTATTACTCGCGTAAGAGGTCCAAATTGATTGCCAAAAATCTTCCGGGAAGCTATTTTTCAAATCTGATTCCCATTTTTTAGTATAGGTCGGCGGTTTGTATGGCGTAGGGTCATTTATGATGTTGTATAATTTTGAGATCAGACCTCTAGGGTTCCCATTAGAGGAAATCAACAACTTCTCAAAGTGTGTTGGGGGTCGTTCGCACGATTCAATAATTTGTGGAGTTGCAAATAAATGTTGTAACTGGAGAAAGTTATACCAAGAAATTGAAGTATTAAATTTTCTTTCTAACTTAGCTTTATTCAGTAGAACTCCTTTACTAGTAAGATCATATAACTTGGTGAAACGGAAATTGTCCCATTGTTTGAAGGTTAAAACTGAACTAGCTGGGTCAAACCATTCTTGGCCCTGCAATGTAGAAGATAAAGAAATATCTGGCGCTAATTTTTTCCGCTTCTGTCTCCACACTCTGAAGAGCGGGTACAAAAAAGGGTGGGATTTGATTTGATACGATTTTTCTGTCGTGGTGTTCCAGATTACCGACTGAAAGCATCTTTTATCCATATAATGTTCTTCTATGTTTACCCATTCTGGTTGGGGGTATGCGTTTAAAATTCGTATTAGTGTAGAAAGAATCGAGGCCTCATAGTATGATTTAATATTTGGGAGAGCCAACCCTCCCAGTTTTACCGCTCTATTCATAGTATGAAAGGCCACACGTGGCCTATGTGCACTCCATATGAATTTATTCCATATCGATTGCCAGTAATTTAATTGCGAGGGTGTAATATGCATTGGAAGGGCTCGGAACAGGTACAGTAGTTTAGGGAAAATGAAAGATTTTATAGAATTTATCTTTTCCATCCAGGATAACGCGTTAGAATTCCATTGGTCTAGTGTCTTTTTGGCATCTGCTAAAGCATCTAAATAATTTATTTTAAATATGTCTTTCAGGTCAAGCGGGATTTTAACACCGAGGTATTGCCAGGAAGAGGAAACCCATTGGTACGAAAGATTATCTTTTATATATTTTTTAATTGAGGGGATTATGTTAATGGGATATAATAACGTTTTCGATTGATTAACCTGTAGTCCTGAAACCAACGCAAATTTTTCTAAAATATTTTCAATGACTTTTAAGGATTGTTGGGGGTGTTTTATATATAAAACAAAGTCGTCAGCAAATAAGCTAATCTTGTATGTCCGGCGGTTAATTTCAATTCCAGGAATCTCTGGATGGTGACGTATTAAATTTGCTAGGGGTTCAATAGCGATCGCGAAAAGAAGGGGAGATAGAGGGCAACCCTGCCTAGTACCTCTATTTAAAATAAATTCTTCAGATAAGGATTTATTAACCGAAAGTTTTGCTGAAGGATTAGAGTAAAGAGCTTTAATGGTGGTTAAAAAGTTAGGACCAAATTCCATCGTTTTCAAGACTTCAATTAAGTATTTTGGCTCCACCTTGTCGAATGCCTTTTCGATATCCAACGATAAAAGGCATATATTTGAGAGATTTTGTTTACTATAATTGATAATGTTGATAGATTTCCGGATATTATCTGCTATATTTCGAGCCGGAATAAAGCCTGATTGATTTATTTCTATATATTGGCCTATAATTTTGTTTAACCGAGTTGTCATTACAGTGGAAAAAATTTTGTAATCACAATTTAGAAGGGAGATCGGGCGGTAGGATTGAGGTATTTGGGGATCTTTGTCTTTTTTGGGGATAGTGATAATTCTGGCTTGTGACCAAGATTCGGGTATTAGTCCAAATGTTAATATATTGTTACAAACTGTTAATAAAGGATCTATAATAATATCGCTAAATGACTTGTAGAATTCGGCAGGAAGACCATCTCTACCAGGGCACTTATTCAGTTTAACGAGTTTTATGGCCGCTAATAATTCCTTTGGTGTAATGAGTTCATCCAAATGTTTACTATGGCTTGGAAATAATTTTTTAACAAGATTTTTGCCTGTCAAAAAGGTAGTGATTGACTCCACCGATGGATTATCAGATTGATAAAGGGATTGATAGAAATTTTTAAATTTTTTTAGAATATCTTTAGTTGAAGTTGAGATATTTCCTTTTGTATCTTTTAAGGAATAAACATGTCTTGCGGCGTTTTGAGTTTTTAATTTCCATGCAAGGAGTTTTAAAGATTTTGGATGGCGGTACCAGTATTTATGTTTAAGATACATTAGTTGTTTTTGGATTTTGTTGGCTTCTAAGGATTCCAATTTTTTTCTCTCTATTGTGAGATGTTTGTAAACTTTTTTGGAACCAGTTTTTTTATGCTTGTCTTCTAAAACTTTTATTTTGGAGAGTAATTCATTCATTAATTTATTCTTTGTTTTGTTATAGTATGAAGAGAGAGATATGAATTTTCCTCGAATAACTACTTTCATGGCATCCCATACTATGGCTGATGAGACACCACAGTTCATGTTAATTTCAAAATACTCTTTAAGTGATTTTTCAATTTCTTGACAAGCAAGGTGGTTAAATAAAAGGTTTTTATTTAATGTCCAGGTGTGTGACTCATTTTTTTCTTGCGTTAAGAGTAAATAACATTCAATCCAGGCATGATCGGACATAGTTCTCAGACCAATATCAGATGATATGATTCTGTTATTTAAAGATGGAGATATTAAAAAATAATCAATTCTTGTGAAAACATTGTGCACCGGTGAAAAGAAAGAAAAATCTTTCATGCCGGGATGTTGTTGCCTCCATATATCACAAAGAGTATATTTTTCTAAAAGATTCTGTATATTGGACTTTTTTTCCTTGCAAAGTTTGGGTGGTAATCCGGGGGTATACGATCTATCCCACAGAGAATCAGAAACGCTATTAAAATCGCCCCCTAATATTAAGTGGCCTTCTTTAAAATTATCAAAAATTAACAATGTGTCTTGCAAAAACTTATCTTGCCCTGTGTTAGGGGCATAGATTGTTCCTAGAGTCCAGCGTTCATTATTAAATTCCCCTTTTAGGAATAAATAGCGTCCTTTGGGATCTATGATTTGTGAATGACATTGGAAGTGAACATTTTTGGAAAATAGTATAGCTACTCCCCGGGAGGAGGAAGATCCTGGGGCTTGAAATTGAGAACTGAACCATCTAGACTTAAAGATGGGAATGTTTGGGTTTCTGATATAAGTCTCTTGCAGGAAGGTGATGTCTGAGTGTATTTTAGTCAAAAACGCTGAAATTTTTTTGGATTTGATACGATTATTTAGACCATTACAATTCAAGGAAACAAATTTCAATTGATCAGCCATATTTCAAAAAGGCCGACAGTTTTCAAAATAAAACCCTCTAGAAACCAGCAGATGAGAGGTGATGGTCTATAACCAATACAACTTAAACTAAACCTTCTATAATCCAAATATAATTCAAAACCTTTAAAACCACCCTTTTTAAAAGGGCAAAAATTATCCAGGCTTACCCCATCACTATGGGGAGTAGGCCAGTTAGCTGTGAAATTCACAGCTAACAGAAGAAAGAGGGAAAAAACAAAAACCATTAATAAGTGTCAAAAAAGGGGGGGAGAGAAGGAAACTTCCTACCAAACCTCCCAACTTAAGGCTATAATAAACATATTATTTCCAGCCATAATTATACTATTTGTGCTAAACCGTTAGTAGTTTGATGTTTGACAAGTAAACAATGCCAGTTTGAAAAAAAATAATGGGGACTATACTTCATAATAAACATGAAAAATTTAAAGAATAAACAATTCTAATACCTGTAGCATGTATAGTTTCTTAGATGAGTTACAGAAGAAACAAGTTTTCAAGATGAAATAAATAAAATGAAATACATCGCTCTAAAAAAAGGGGTAAGTAGATTTAACATTATAAGTTTTATCAAATAATATGGAATATAGTCTTTAAAAAGGAAACTTAAATGGGTTACTTCCACCTTGACTCAGAGATATCATTTCTAAATGATTGTAAACAAATAACCCCCCCCCCATACTCAGGAGGTTGAGATCTCAACTCTTAAATGGAAGTGGAAACTAAGAAACTTTTTTAGCTTTCCTTTCAAAATGTTAGTAGGTTATTTTCAATCAAACATATGTTGGTTCGCTTCACCATTGTAATTAAATAATTAACTCATATAAGTTAAATTCACCGATAAACTGAAATACCACTTTAAACAAGTGGAGAGCAGTGTAACTACTGATCCTAATGAATAAAAATCACTAATACTGAATGATAATAAAAAATCACAAACCCCAAGAACTAAAAGTTAGGTTTGTTTTCATTCCACTAGTAGTTAGCTGAGCTCCACTAAACATAAATAGGTTATCTTCACCTTTATACTCTAATAACTTAACCGCATATACCAGCATAACCAAAAAATACATTGGTATCGTGAGCGAAATTGTAATCGACATAGAAGTATGTATGAGGAACAAAGTGGTCCCAAGCTAGGTACCCTGTAGAGACTGAATAGGTGGCTAGAGTCAGCAGTCTCCGTGAAGACAAAACCGGCGGCTTCGAGGCTACAGGGGTGTCCGCAGCACAGGTGCAGTGAAGCGTCTCTCAACGTACCAGTCTGTCGAAAAAATAAACAACCAATACCAAACAAATAAGTTCTGTAATTAGGAGTTCCCGAAGGACTTCTAGGCTCTCCGCGAATCCTGCCAGAGGGAAGTATACGGCTTAAACTCTGGAAGGCAAAAAATGAAGAAGAAAAAAGAACTCGATGTCCTGTGAGTTCAGCGCTGTACGCGAAGCCATCTTTGGGACGGAGCGTCCTGCCGATTCTGGGAGGGGGGGACCTCTGTTGCTGCTTCATCAGGAGTATGGTCACTGTTTATGCCCAGTTCAAAGAGTAGGGAATAGCCCGAATCTAAGTCTTCAGCCACGTGGGTTTTCCCCTGATATATTACAAGCAATTCAATCGGGGAGCTCCATCTGAAGCGAATGTTGTGCTCCATTAGTTTCTGAGTGATGGGTTTCATCAACTTTCTATGTTGAAGCGTTTCTGAAGAAAGATCAAGCAGGACTAGAATTTTTTCGTTATGTAACAGAAGGCCACCGTCTACTCTGGCTTTCTTTAATATGGCTTCCCTTGTTCTGGAGTCAGGGAAGACCGCAATCACATCGCGAGGGTATTTATTGTTTTTGCGGGTAACCGGACCCACCCGGTAGGCTCTGTCAATAAGGGGAGCAACGTTATCTTCCAACTTTAAAATAGTCGAAAGCCAAGTGGCTAGGAAAGTTTTTAGCTCGCACTCACCCTCTGCTTTTTCGGCTATATTTCGAAATTTGAGGTTCTGAGCTCTCATTTTGTTTTCT
>NW_015175983.1:736859-756857 GCF_001447785.1 Gekko japonicus
AAATTGCGTATGTCCTCCTGCGCAGCTATGGCGGTGTCCAATGCATTCTCTGCCGCTTGTGAGACTTCGGAGAGAGTTGAAGTGATTACTTTGAGTTCTTCTGTGAGCGGTTGGATAGCTAATTTGATCTGTTCAGCGATTATGGTTTCAAGACGGCGAATCGTAGAACGGAATTCCCGGCGTGTTAGCATAGCGCTGTCGTCTTCATCCTCAGAAACATCGGGCGCCATTTTGGGATCCGTTAGGGACGAACGGCCTGACGATTGCTTCGGCGGGTCTCTAACAAGGAATTTCGTTAATTGGTGAGGTTTTGTCGCATTTTTCTGCGCCCGAGTTGCTCCCGTTCTTACCATTGTGGAAAGCAGTTATATTTGATTCTTTTGCACGATTTAGTGGCGATTTTGTTGGGAGGTTTGGCGGAGCTCTCTTCTCAGGCAGCCACCATTGACGACCGCCAAGCCACGCCCGATGTTGTTTGTCTTTGCGTGTCACCATAAACCAGAAGCCCAACCAATCAGAAATGTCTAGGTCTTATGGCTGCAACTATGCATGTGGTCCTCTTTGCATATACTTATATGTATCCCTTCTCACACCCCTAAAATCTTGTTGGTCTCTAAGGTGCTGCTGGGCTTGAATCTAATTCTTCTACTGCAGCCCAACATGGCTGTGCTCTGGAACTTTCCTCGCATCATGGCCCAGTGCCATCTATCACAAGACACTCTCCTTTGGGACTCTCTCGCTCTCGCTCTCCCTCTTGTTGGTCCTTTCTGCATTTGCCTGCCACTCCAGATTTTCTCAGTGTTTGAGTTGCAGCAATTTAAGTCTGCAGCAAAACAGCATCCAAATACCCTGGGGCAAAAGCAGGCTCCACTTCCAGCTGCTGGATGATCTTGGGCAAGCCATAGTTCTGTCAGGGCTGTCCTTGAAAGAACAGTTCTCGAGAGAGCTCTCTCAGCCCCACCTACCTCACAGAGTGTCTGTTGTGGGGAGGGGAAGGGAAAGGAGTTTGTAAGCCACTCTTAGACTCCAAGTGAAGGGTGGGGTATAAATCAAATCATCTCCTCCTCCTCCTCCTCCTTCTACTTCTTCTTCTTCTTCTTGGGCTGATCACTGAAGAGAGGTAATGTAATGCAGGATGGGAGAAAAACCTGGAATGAAAAGAAGGTGGAACTCGATTTTAGTGCAGAATTGCTTGGAGGACACCGCAGTGAACATGGATTAAAAGGAGAGTGCAGAAAGGGCCTTTTAAACCAGTGAATGCTCACTCCACAGAGGGCTGGCCCTGGGCTTTTAATGCCCTAGATCCAAGCACCTGCACCACCAAGTCTGCATACCCAAGTGCCTCCTCCCTGATGGATGGCTGGCATACCCTGAGCCCAGGGGTCTTGTTGTAGAAAAAGAGCTGCCGGAGCTCATTAGCATAACTCATTAGCATAACTTATTTGCATATGCCATGCCCCCTGACATCACCGGAAGTGACAGAAGGCCACACCCCCTGACATCACCGGAAGTGTGTCAGAAGGCCCGGCTACTTACCCTCCTGCTTCATCCTCATTCCCAAACGGAATGAGGATCGAAGCAGAGGGCGGGGTAAAGAAGGGGGCGGGGCTTCACCACGTGACCGCCCCGCCCCCTAGAGGTTCTCTTCCGGAGCTCCGTACCTGAGAGCTCCCCCCCGACTAGAGCCCTGCCTGAGCCTGCTGGGTGACACAGCATTCACTTGAAGATGAAGAAGAAGAGATTGGATTTATACGCTGCCCTTTACTACCCAAAGGAGTCTCAGAGCAGCTTACAAACTCCTTTCCCTCCCCCTCCCCACAACAGACACCCTGTGAGGTAGGCGGGGCTCAGAGAGCTCTGACAGAAACTGCTCTTTTACAAGAACAGCTCTTATCAGAACTACGGCTTGCCCAAGGTCATCCAGCAGGTGCAAGCAGAGGAGAGGGGAATCAAACCCTGGAAATCTCCCAGATTAGAGTCCGCACACTTAACCACTACACCAAACTGGCTCTCTTGACCACCAATGCAGTGGGAGAAAGTGTGTGTGTGTGTTTGTGTGTGTGGAATTGTGTTGAACCTGGAAATGATGAGTGATGCACCAGGAATCTCTGCAATCTCTATGACAGATCATAGAGATTTGGGGGCTCCTAGAATGTCACTTGTCACTTTCAGCTTCAATGTATGTGGTGGAACAGTCCTTCTCTGGCCTGCAGGCCCTGTTCTACCCTGCCCTCTTTGGTTTTCCCAACTTCTGGAGGGGCTTTTCTCTCTCTCTCTCTCTCTCTCTCTCTCTCTCTCTCTCTCTCTCTCTCTCAGGTTACCATGGGGACAGCTTGTTGCCTGGTGCACTGCTGGTGGAATAGCCACTTTCCAACGGACTGTCTTCCCCTTCCTCCGGGTGCTCATTTTAAAATAGCATGCATGTCCAATACAGTGGAGGTCTGTGTGGCACAGAGAAGCACTACCAAGATCCAAAGTTATAAAGCATTTATTAAAAAGAAAGTGTCCACAAGTATACTTTTAGCACAGTAGCAAACTGAGCGAGGGATTCAAGCCTCCTTCAGGCGTACTGGTCAGCCAATGGCAATGGCCTCCTCCTCCAGAGCTCCGTTAAGAGTTCTGTCTGCTTTGATTGAATCAACACCAAAAGACCCCTCCCTCCTATCTCCCAAGAGTTTTATTTTCTCTCTTTCCCCTCCCCCTGACCAGGTCAGGCCAGGTCAAAGAAAACTTTCCTGAAATCTCCAAGAGCTTCTTCCTGAAGCTTTTCTAGTCTTAATTCCTCCAAATCTCTTCCCCCCCCCTTTTTAGGGGAGGGGACTGGACCATCTCATTGTTTCTAGCTAGACCTATTAGCATTTCTTAAGAGGTAGCTGAGGTGAGGCTGGAAAGCCGTTGAACTGACTTCCCGCTTCCTGCCTGTTTTCTGCCCAGAACTTTAAAAAACTCCCGGTGAAGGCTTTACTCAGTTCAGTCCGCCACTCAAAAAATGCATTTCTTCACACTGTATCTTGCTCTTTCCAGGAAACATTTGAAAGTATAACATTGGTATTAAATTCAGCTTTAAGGGAAGGTGTGTTCCTGATGTATGAACGGATAGGATGCTGGATGCAGAAAAACTGTTCCTAGACAATTATCCCAGACAGTGTTCCCTCCTTGCCTTTAAAGGAACAACTTGTGAGCTGCTCAGCTTACCAAAGAATTTCTGAAAAATGAAACTGTTACAGAAAATCACTCTTGCCACAGTCTAGAACAGGCACCGTATGGTGGCAGAAGATAGTGCTAACCAGTTCATCTATATTTAGTCCAAACACAAGAGGCACAAACACGTATCTTTAGAAGAGGAACAGAAGCTCTTTGTGGACACGTTGTCAAAACGGCCTGAGATGTTGTTTTCCAAATGTGAAAATTCTTAGGTAGTTAGGCCTTATGCTAAAGTCCGTTTTATAAGTTGGGGGGGGGGAATCAACTCTAATATAACTCAAGTCGCAATATAGGAACCGTGATTTGACTGAGTGCCTAGAAACTATGACTACAACCTGGCTGAACTGATATTTTCTCTGCTTGGGAAAAACACACACTAGATTTAAAATTCGTTATGCATACAGGGTATTGTTCAGAATATCAGATGCTAATGAAACCTGACTAATCAAAACGGCTCAATTTATCAGGCTCTTTTTTTTTTTAAACAAAAAGTATCAAAATTGATATATGATTGTGGCTTTGGTGAACCACAAGTGGTTGGATGTCATGCTATTACAATTATTTATAACTGCATATTACCCGCATAACTACATAACCAGCATGCTGAGATTACAGACTGTTTTGTGACATATGTATTAGCATGCGTTATGATATATGCACTCCTTTAAAAGCACTCCCCGAGCGTCCGTTTTTGAGGGACATTTGAAAGCCACAAGACGATGCTCAGGGGGAAGTGTCCAGATTTTTAAAATTACAGGCATTTATGGTGTCAGTGAACACATGAACACATCAATACATGAAGCTGCCTTCTGCTGAATCAGACCTTTAGTCCATCAAGATCAGTACTGTCTACTCAGACTTTTAGTGGCTCTCCAGGGTCTCAAGGAGAGGTCTTTCTTTTCACCTACTACCTCTTTAGCTGAAGATGCCAGGGATTGAACCTGGGACTTTCTGCATGCCAAGCAGTGGCTCTACCTTTGAGTGTAAAGTGTAGTAGTGTATAGAAATAGATTTTCTCAAAAAGCCTTTTAGTTCTATAGTTGTTTTTAAAGCCAGGTGTTTATGCAGTTCTGTGTACACCAAGGAGATCTAAGTTGTTTGATAGTGTGCCCATTAAATCACAACCGTGAAACTGGAAAAAGAAAAAGAAAATATGTAATGTCCTCACTAAGGTTACCAGACTGCCTGCCTTGGTGGTCAATCTTCCATCCTTGGCCTCTCAGCCAGTCATTACTCTGGTGGGACCAAAAATGGGAGTGGAACGTGACAATGCATGACATTGCAAACATCACTTCCACTGGCACCCAGAAGCGACTTCATGGTTCTCTAAGAATTCGCCCAAATCTCTATGGTTTTTACCATAGAGACGCAGGACTTCTAAGAGCATGTCATGATCAATAGGCCGCATCCACTAAGCCAATTATGAATAACCTTGTGTCCCACTCAGGGGGAAGAACTTGGAGGACCAGTTGGAGATTTCAGTAGCTTTCAGGCGTTGGAAGGCAGGTATATCCTATATTTTTAGACCTGAGCATAGGATGAACTTCTGTTTCTTGCTGGCTTCTTCATTCTGCCTTCTTTGTTCTGAGAGAGCTTTCAAATAGCTTGAACAAAAAGGACTTTTATAATGAATGTAAGGTTTGCTCCCTGTCAGGCTTTAAGATGCAGTAGTAGTTACTTGCATAGGGAACTTGTATTTTAACCTTTTAAATTCATTTTTGCTGTGCTTGTTTTCTGATTTTTAACTGCCAATGCCATGTAAACTCTGATGTACTTTTATAATAAATAACTCTAAAAAAAAAAAAGAGCATGTCATGATGTCACTTCCAGTTGTACCTGGAAGTGATGCCGTGATGCTGTTCTGCTGGGGGGAACAGGCTGCCTGGTAACCCAGAAGGGGGAAGAAAGTGTTACAGAAAGCAACAGATCAAGGGCATAATGGCCGCAAATAGGCACAAACCAATGGCAGGTAGGGTTGGTTTGGGTTTTTTGCATTCTTTGAAATGACAGTTGCCACACTGAAAATTGGGCATCATGAAAATGTTGCGGCATGCTAATCTTACCTGGACAATACTCCTTTAAATAAGACTTGGATGCTGGGGAAAATGGACTGAAGGGAGCCTGGAATGGTATAGAGGTCAAAAAAAGAAGGAGCCCCAGGAAGCTTCAGAGAGAGGAAAGCAGGAATTCTAAGGAGAATAGGAGAAACCAGGACTTAACAGGTAGATGGATGGTTAGGAGGAAGACGTTCAGGAAAATAGGATTGGGGAAAAGAGACTAAAGTTCCCTTCCTTGAACCAGCTGTTATGAAACCACAGAATGACATTCTCTTCCCCAGCTTATATTACAAAGCAGTCTCTTCACCTGAGTCGGGTGACAGCCTTTGAGCAAGGACTCCAGTTTTGTATCAGTGGTTTTATCACTCATTGGAAATTGCTTGGATGTTCTGTGCTCAGCCTTGTAGCTCAAAGCCCCATTAGCTCTTTGCGTGATCACCATTGTGCAGTGTTGACAGAGCTTAACTCTGAAGACAAAGCCATCTGTTTCACACATTATGCAGGGACAAAGTTGGGTTTGCCATGTGGTTAGACTTCTAATTCTCTCTTCTCTTTCTTACAAAGTTTGTTCCCTTCTTAATAAACCTTCTTTATTCTTTAAACAGCTTGTGCTCTGCTTTACTGCATATCTACACTCTGCTAACAGGGTTCAGGGATATAAATCCTATCTCCTCCTCCTCCTGAAAAAAGAGGAATGGTCATATCATTTTTTTGGGGGGGAAATGGCTTATTAAGCAAAAGGGAGATCTGATCGCAACTGGGAAAGTGCATCAGGGCTTGTATGATTTAGAGACATGTATGCAAAGTGCAGACCTAAATAAACATTGCAATCACAAGAAATGTTCCTGGGTATGGCACAGATATTAATCATGCTATTACCCAGCTTGAATGGCAGAACTTGACTAAGTGCATAGAGATAAACAAGGGCACTATTGAAAGAAACTATATGCATTACATTCAAGTTAAAGGAACCAGACCTAGTTTCTGTAACAGCCATGAGACAAGCCAGACACAGCATCCTCTGGAGGTGATACATAGTGATATTTGTGGTCCAATGAAGGCTAACTCTAGTGGGAATAGATATATACTAACTTTTATTAATGATTTTATAAAGTGTACAGTAACCTACTTGATCAGAGAGAAAAGTTAAGTACTGGAGAAATGTAAGGCATATGTTGCAATGGTCAGGAACAGATTCCAGAGAAAGCCACTGGCAATTCACACCAATAATGGAGTAGAATATGTGGGACATGATATGAAGAACTATCTAGCTGAACAAGGAACAGAGCATCAGCTCACAGTCCCATACACTTCAGGACAGAATGGCATAGCAGACAAGATGTGCAGATACATGCTACTGACATCCCTGACAAGATGTGCAGATACATGCTACTTGAAGCAGAGCTACCTGAGAAATACTGAGGAGAAGCAATCAGCACTGCTACCTATCTCAGAACAGACTGACTACAAAAGGTGCCAGAAGCACACCATAGGAACTGTGGTATGGTGTCAGCAAGCTGCCAATGTTATGTTTTGTATTTCTGTATGCGCTTGTTTGCTTTCACTTTTAACTGTAGAACCGTAGATGTGCATGTCTATGTAGCTCGCCGAAACAATTATATCTCCCAAGGCCACAGGTGGTTGCAAGTGCTTGTTAGTGCAAGGAAGCGCTCATGAAACACCGTGAGAATAAGATAACATGAGCTGCTTAGGAACATTAGTTCTCAAGCCCAAAGGCGCGCGCGGGAACCCCCGCAATTGGGCCTCAGTAGTCTGATTGTACTATAACATGCTTGACCATTTCAGTCCCCCCTCATTCTGAACAGTGATCCTGTTATGCAAATAAAGTAACCCTTTTCTACAAGCGTGTACTTCATTATGAGGAGTCTGACATATGGGCACAAGCCCAGGATGAGCCACTTGAAAGTATTTGGATCAAGAGCTTTTACATACATCCCCAAGGAGAAATGGGTCAAGAGGGATTTGAGAACCAAACAAGGTATTTTTGTAGGATATGCACTGGGATGTAAAGGGTACAGAATCCTTAACCCAAGAACAGAAACTGTAAAAATCTGCAACATAGTCTACATTGTTGAGAAAGAAAAATCTACAAATACAGAAAAGGTGGACATCAGAAAATCTACACCAATAGAAAAAATAATAATAAAACACAGCAACCAGGAACAGTGCAACTGAGCACCATGGACCATACAGATGATACACCTGCAGAGCCACAAGAACCAGAAGGGGCTGCAGAGCCAGATGTCAGACGGTCAACTAGAACAAATAAGGGAGTACCACTAAGAAACTCTCCTACCTGACAAAGACAGAGGCTGTAACCGATCCTTTTAGAACCACTGTAGCTTTTAAGTTCAGAAGCCTGCCTTAGAATAACATCGGCTAGGGCACATATAGAGTTGTCAGCTATCCTGCCATGGGGGTTGGGGAGTTCATTCTGTGTCTTGTTCATTGTTATTGCATTCCTATCCCTGCTGCTATGCCTTTGCTGTAACGCTTATCTTTACAGATGTGCAGGAGGACGTTGTGTTGTCTGGAGGGCTCCTATGTACCGCGAAAGACTCCTGGTTCTCAGCTTTAGCCACCTAATGGTTGCCTGACTTATCCCACGCGTGGGAGAGTCCCTAATTGGCCAATGCCATGGGGGGGTGCATACGAATACCCTATATCCTATTATGCTCTAGTGGCTGCGGCCATACCTAACAGTGCCTATGTTACTACATCTATAGCTTTGCAATAAAAGTATAACCGTTCCTGAATGCGTGTACTTATTTATTTATTTATTTATTTTATTTTATTCAATTTATACCCTGCCCTCCCCGCAATGCGTTGTTAGCTGTTTGTTCTGACAAGAGTGAGGAACAGAGGAACTGATTGTTTACATTTTTCTTTTTGACCCTTTGTTCAATCTGTTCTTGTGAAGATAGGTCAAGATGGGTTGCCATGTTAGTCTGTCTGTAGCAGTAGAAAAGAGCAAGAGTCCAGTAGCACCTTAAAGACTAACAGAATTTGTGGCAGAGTAGGAGATTTCATGAGTCACTGCTCACTTCTGTAGATACAGCTAGAATGTGAGTCCATCTGTCTTTATATCTTAGAGAGTGGCATGATTTCACATGCTGAACGGCAATAGGAGACAAATTATAATAGCAGGCCTGCTTGCATTAGGTGTGATATGCGGAGGGATAGTAGGTGTGGAGAAATCTTCTTGTTGTTGTTGTTCAGTTGCACAGTCAAGTCCGACTCTTCGCGACCCCATGGACCAGATCACACCAGGCCTTCCTGTCTTCCGCCGTCCTCTGCTCAATTTCATGTTCGTTGCATCTATGACACTGTCTAACCTTTGCCGTCCCCGTCTTCTTTGACCTTCAATCTTTCCCAGCATCAGGGTCTTCTCCAGTGAGTGCTCCCTTCTCATTTGGTGGCCAAAGTATTTGAGTTTCAGTTTCATTATCTGGCCTTCCAGGGAACAGTCAGGGTTGATTTCTTTTAGGATTGATTGATTTGATCTTCTTGCAGTCCAAGGGACTCTCAAGAGTCTTCTCCAGCACCATCGTTCAAAAGATCTATTCTTCGGCGCTCGGCCTTCCTTATAGTCCAACTCTCGCAGCCATACATGACTACTGGGAATACCATTGCTTTGACCATGCGGACTTTTGTAGGCAGGGTGATGTCTCTACTTTTTATCATGCTGAAATCTTGCTGAACGGCAATAGGAGACAAATTACAATAGCAGGCCTGATTGCATTAGGTGTGATATGCAGAGTGGTAGTAGGCAATGTTCCCTCTAAGCTGTGGAGTCTTGTGAGCAAAAATTCTACTTTGTGAGCTACTGGCATTCAAGTTATGAGCAAGTGATTTGGCTACTGCCTACATTAGTTTGCTCTAAAGCCGTCTTTACTGAGCGAAGACAAAAACGTGTGAGCCAGAGGCTAAAAAAACTGTGAGCTAGCTCACACTAACTCAGCTAAGAGGGAACACTGGTAGTAGGTGTGGAGAAATCAGCATTAGTAATGAGACAGGAAACCTAGGTCTCTATTCAGTCCAGCAAGATGCATTGTCTTGAGCAGCTCTTGCTCATAGATCTAAGAAACCTGGAAAGCATACAGGGACAGATAATCCCTCAAGAAATGGCAGCCCCAGAGAGGGCATTAAAAGTCAGTACTGGCACATTGAATCAGGACTGGAAACAAGCAAAACTCTGTGTAGATGAACCTAAACTGGAAGGATCGCTTCCCTGTGACCTGCCCACTTCGAGAGTTCAACCATGGTATTTTGCACCACCTGAAGCACCCAAACCATCTACAAAGGCAGCCTCCGCAAAGTGCATTGCACTACTCAGCACAGTAATCAGCACCTGAGGCTACTAGGACATGGATGATTGAAGCCAGTTCCTTATTTGAGACAAGCAGTTGTCATCAGTTGAAGCAGGTAAATACTATTCCAGACACTTCTGCCACCACTGAACTGGAATGATGAGACCTTTGATGTGAACATGCCCATCAGTCAAACGTAACCTTGCTTGGACTCCTAATTTACAGATGAGTCAAGCCACCCCGTTGGATCACCACACTGTTGTTGTTTGATGATCTCTTCAGACTCTGTGGCATGCAGCTTCCTGCCTGCTCAGTATCTGCTTGTGTTCCTGGTTCATAACCAGGTTGTGCCTTGGCAAATAAGTTACATTTGTCACTTATATGTCATACTTGGGGCCACTTTTGCACCTGAGCAGCTACTGAACTAAATCTTCTCAAGAGGAAGGCATGTGTCTGTTCAAGAAGAAGGCAAACCTTCTCAAGAAAAAGACACATGTCTCCCAAGGTCATGGTCAGGTCATTAAAGTGACCTGTTTGTTGGGCACAGAATCCACTCCCGGTTTGCCACACTGTGCCTGTGAACTTGGCTGTCTCCAATATTAAAACCAAATTATCCCCAGTAAGGACAGGGTCTGGCTCTTCCTAGCATGGGAAGGGATCTAGGAACACTGCAGGCCCATAGCTACAATGGGGCTTTGGGGGGCTCTGTTCCCTTTCTTAAAGGCACAGCTCCACAAGAATTTATCCTGTAAATGGTTTTTTCAATCATTTTAAAACATTTTTAAAGGCGTGCACTCCTTTATGCAGAGTGGGGTGCTGTAGTTGACTAATTCCTGCACTGAGCAAGGGGGTTGGAGTAGGTGACCTCTAGGATCCCTTCTAACTCTGTGTCAAGAAACTGGTCTCCTTTAAGAGAGTTTTTCTGCCTAAGTGTTAGCTTTCTTGACTATAAAAGTCATCACCCCCACCTGCCAGCTTGTTATCAGAATTGTTGCTTCGGCTGGCGGAAGTGATTAACTTGCAGCAGCTGAGAACTGTCATCTAAAGAGGTTGACAGCTTGCAATGTAGAGATCTATGAAGAAGAAGAAGAGAAGAAGAGATTGGATTTATACCCTGCCCTTCACTTGGAGTCTCAGAGTGGCTTACAAACTCCTTTCCCTTCCCCTCCCCACAACAGACACCCTGTGAGGTGGGTGGGGCTGAGAGAACTCTGACACAAACTGCTCTTTCAGGAACAGCTGTGCCAGAGCTTGTGACTGACACATTGTGACTGGTCACATCAGCGGGTGCAAGTGGAGGAGTGGGGAATCAAACCTGGTTCTCCCAGATTAGAGTCCGCTCACTTAACCACTACACCAAACTGGGGGAGATCTATCCTGATAACAGCTTTCTATTGGCTGAATGGTTGATAGGCTAAGGGTGACTGCTAGTGTAAGAACACCGAATGCAGAATAGACAGCTTGAGATGATTCAGACAAGAGTAGCTGAGTCACAATCCTCAGAAATCTGACTTTTCTTTGTGCACTCAGAACTTCAGCCCCACTAGATAAAAATTGGCCCCACAAGCCACAAAATCCTGGCTACGGGCCTGGAACACTGCATCCTCCAGGTCCTCCTTTTGCTCAGCCAGGACTCAGGAGTAGTCTCAGAATACGGCAAGGATGGGGGATTGACAACAACCCCTGGGTCTTCTTTCTCTGGCCAACCACCTCTCCCTTAAGAGCGCATGACAAGTCTGGCCCTTGGTCCCCAACATCCTGCCTAGTAAAGGCCTCCCTGTGGGCAGGCCAACGCCTGAATTCTTCAATGCTCTGCGGAGTATGGTGTGCTCCTGGGTATACAAATTTGAAAACATGTGTACTAGGAACTGACTTCCATGAGCAGTGCATTGTTTGGGCAGTACAGTTCTGTGTAAATGTGCAAGGACGATCATGTGACAAAGGAAGGCCAGAGAGAAGAAGGTGGTGGCAGCTCAAGCATGCAGAGCATGAACCAGGGAATACACAGCCAAACGAGACAAAACACTAATCACATTCCCCCCCCCCCCATATTTATTGTCAAACACTACATTTCCTGAAGCTCAGCCATTTTGGGCAGATATTTAAATTACTTTGCTATTGTTTCCCTTTCTGATTCCTCCTATTGTCAAAGTTGTGTGTGGGGTTCAAAGGTCTTCATTCATATTTCAGAACTGCATACATATTTTTCTATAGTCACGAACACAAGCGTTTTCAAAAGAGTTACTAAGGAGACAAGAAACTATGGTAACTCGGGCTGAGAGCACGCTTTTTCCCAAAAAGGGTAAACATGCAAACAAAGTATGAGGATATGGGATCATTGAGGAATAACAGACAATTTGGGGAGGGCTTCTCAGAGGTGGGGGATAAGGGGAAAGCAAGGAAAAAAGCACAGTAAGGATTGAGGCCAGAGTTAAACCGATGTGGGGAAGGAAGGGGTCATGGTTTTAATTCTTTAAATGTATACAGAACAACAGCACAACCAAACAAACATATTTCACATTGACTCAGGGATGTACAAAATTGAAAATGTAAACTCAGCAGAAAACAGTATGTAACAATAGTGTACAAGCATATATAAAGTTATGGCAGATTTCATCATTCCAGATGCAGATTGGTTCATTGGAATTACCTCCAGAGATGTCAGGCCAGATCTCAGTCAACCCTTCAGTATTTTGCAGCAGATCTTAAATAAGCCATCAATGAAACAAAATATGGGATTCCCATGTATTTTGTAGCCATTCTAGCTACAATGGAATTATCTGTGTTTCCCAACGAGGTGTAAATATTACTCTTGATTCAGCCATCAGATACAGAGCTTGATCATACAAAATTCTCCATAATCTCATGCTTAATAAAATCCCACAAGAAAACATTGGGGGGGGTCTTGCCTCTAGGGTTGCCAGACCCCCCCCAGTGGAGGCAGGAGTCCCCCATTGCCAGGCCCCACCGCCCACCACCAATCAGCTTGCCAGCAGGGGGAGTTTACCCTGAGAAAGAGGGAGATCCAGCCAATATGCAGCGATGTGCCTTCATCACTACCCACATGACCCGGAAGTGACATCATCATGTCGGGGATGTCAGGGGTGATGCTCTGTTCTTTGGGCAACTGCCCCCCCCAACAGGAGCGAAGCAAAACCAAAAATAAAAATGTGCAGACACAAAGATCCAGAACAGGGTGGCACCTACCAGATTAGGGCATTTTCGTTGTCATTTGTGCATAGCCTGTAGATATGCTATGGAAATACAGTAGTTTACTAATCCTATGAATGGAGATATTATTAAACTTGATCACCATTCGATCTGCAAAACCAGACAGGTAACATATGTTATCCAGTGCCCATGTTTGAAATTATATATGGGCGTAAGCTTAAGACCAGTTAAAACTAGAATTTTAGAACACTGTTCTAGAATCAGAAATAAAATTACAGACTCTCCACTTGTTAATCATTGGTTGGAAGCCAGTCTCTCCATTGATGAGGTTTTGTGTCCTGTATCAGTTTACACCACATCTTATAATGCAGTAAAACATGTCTTAAGTACTGTTAAGACAAGAGACATATTTCATACATAGATTGGACACCTGTATTCCCAAAGGATTTAGTATTAATCTGGATTTCTCCCCTTTTATATAGATGTCTGTGATGCTCGGCTCTGGTTGTATATCCGGCCTTGCTGACATTGCATTTGCTCTTTCTGACTACATTTATAATGTCTGTTTAAAATCTTATCATCATAGTGTATACATTTTATATACGTACTTGTACACCTAAAGGGGCAATTTTTTGGCATGAATGTTGTATTCTTACGTAATCCTAGCATATGGTCTGCTCTGCCTGTATATATCATGTCTTGTCTATTTAAATTAGATTGTAGTGGCTAGATCCAGCTGTAAGTTGTCAATAGGGCTGTATGTCATTAAGTGTTGTCAAACCTTTGGATTTATGGGAATCATAATGCCAAGCTGAAAGAGACGAGGCATCTGTTCTGCTTTATTTAATGCATGAAGGCTTTGGGTAAGCTGAATTTAGTGATGACTCTGAAATATGCTTGTACCAATTATATCTGTTATAATGGAGGATTTTGGAATATTTTTATTTGTTATATTTTTACATTTTCTTGACGTTGCACATTTTTATTTTTGGTTATGCTTCTCTCCTGTTTGGGGTGCAGTTTCTACCAATTTGCAGTCCTGAGGAAGTCCGACTGAAGCCACTTAATTCATGCCATCATATTGCCCCTTATTATGTATGGGCGTGAATGCTGGACAATGAAGAAAGGGGACAGGAAGAAAGTTGATTAATTTGAAACATGGTGTTGGAGGAGAGTTTTACGGATACCCTGGACCACCCAAAATACAAACTTGTGGGTTCCGGATCCAATCAAGGCTCAACTCTCCCGGGAAGCTAAAATTACTCAGCTTTATGAGCAGACAAGAGCCACTGGAAAAGACAATCATGCGGGGAAAAGTTGAAGGCAACAGGAAAAGAGGAAGACCCAACAGGAGATGGATGGACTCAGGCTGCTTTGGAGGACATTAATTCATAGGGTCGCCATAAGTCAGAAACCACTTGACAGCACTCCACTCACACACACACACTCTGTCTGCACTAATATTTTCGCTTTGTAGACAAAAGGGCACAAGATGTCATGTGTGAGGAATGCAACCAATTGTGTTGTCTCCGTAAGCAAAATGTGACATTGGATCACAAATGAGAGGTGTACAAATTTCACAGTGTAAAATAAGATCCCTGTAGGAAAATCATCATGTGAGAAGTGACTCTTAGAAGAACCAACTTCAGTGTGTAATTTAAGGCTTTCACCTGTATTTTGGAAACCAAGATCTGACCCTGGAAACAATCTTCCATGTCATACAGTAGATGGTACTTTTTCTTCACTGCATATGCGTGTTGATTGATAAAGAATCAAGTAAATGTATCCTGGGAGCTGCGGCGGCTCAAGTGGTTAAGACGCTGAACTGCAGGCTATGGAAAGTCGTTAGTTCAGCAGTTCGAGACCCGAGTGTGCCGCATGATGGAGTGAGCTCCCGTCTCTAGTTCCAGCTCCTGCCAACCTAGCAGTCCGAAAGCAAGAAATTGCAAGTAGATAAATAGGGACCACTTTGGTGGGAAGGTAACAGCGTTCCGTGTGCCTCGGCGTTTAGTCATGCTGGCCACATGACCACGGAAACATCTTCGGACAGCGCTGGCTCTTCGGCTTTGAAACGGAGATGAGCACTGCAACCCTAGAGTCGGACTTGACTGGCTTTTGACTGGCTTTTGAGCAAGCTGATTGGTGGTGGGCGGTGGGGCCTGGTTACCAGAGTGAGTGTCTTGGAATTTTGGGGTGATTAGAGGTAGTAATGGAGAAAGGGGGGGGTCAACGGCTGGAATGTATCCTCCCTATACAAAAGCAGGGTACTTTGAAATGGCAGTTGCTTGGGGTTCATAGTGTCCTTTTGTGCAGTTTGTGTCGGTTTCTCATGCACATCTGGTTGGCTACTATAGAAAATGGAATGTTGGACTAGATGGGTACCAAGGTCATACCTAGTGCCCTGGGTGGCTTGCCATGCCAAGTAACTGAGGACTTCTGGGTCACCATCACAAAAAAGTTTGGGAACCACTGCTCTCAACATTTGCAAACAGTAAGCGAGGATTACACTCCACAGAAGCAATCAACATGGTTGATCATGATAGCAATAGCGTTGCTTGCCCCCATGTCTACTGTACAGCCCCCAGCCTCTCCCTTTTTTCAGTTGCTCTCAATATTCTGTACCTTCTGGTGCATATTTAGTCCTCATCAGGCCATTTAAAAAAGATACTTTGTCCTGTCCAGGGACAGAGAAACCCCTGCTGCCAACTGACAGCTAATGTGGGAAGGGAAAGCAGAAACTACAGAGGAGCTCCAAGCAGAAACTACAGAGGAGCTCCCCTTTGAAGTTCTGCCACCAGTGCAGCAGCTGACCAGCAGTGTTTCTGTTGGAGTGAGTGACTCCGCATGCCTGGACATTGGAGGGTGTTACATCACTGTAAGGGTGTATAGGTGTTCCATCCTTGAACAGAATGACTCTCTTTGGTCCCGTTCACACTAGCCGATTTGGGCCGGGAGCGGGACAGTTCGGAGCCGGATCAAACCGGCGCGATCACACCACAACATCTGGGAAGCGTATTGCTTCCGTGGCCGAACTGCCCCTTCCCCGCCCAAAGCCGCCTCAAACCGAACCACCTACCTGGGTGGTTCAAACGGAAGAGGCGCTTCTTCCCGGGCGTTTGATCACCGGCGCGACTTTGCACCGGCACAACCCCGGCCCGGAGCCGAACTGCGCATGCTTGGACATGCGCACTTCGGCCGGCCCCCGGTTAGGGCCGTGTTTTCTCCCCGGCATTTGATCTTGCCGGGGAGAAACAGCGGCGCGGCTGAGGGATCCGTGGGATCCCGCCGCGCCGTGTCAACGTTGGCGCGGCTTTTAAAAGCCGCGCCTTCAAGCGCCTTTTCCCCTGCCGTGTGGCAGGCGCCTATGTCTTAAACTGGGAGCTGCCCTCCGACTCCTCCTCTCTCTCCCTTTGTCTCTTTACACATGGCTTTCCACGGAGACACATGTCCCTGCAGGTCTCTCCTGTAGAGAAGATGCCCTCATACTCCCACACACGTGATGCCGGACAAGGTAGCCATTTGTGATCGGGAAAGGACTCTTTAGATTAGTCTTCTCTCCCTCCTTTCGACTGCAACCGGAATGTGAACTGGCCCTACTTGAATGAATGTAAGTTAACCTTCCCCCCCCCCCCATCACACATTTCTGCCTTTCAATATATCTAAATTGGTAAGATCTACCGAGTTAACCTTATGAAGCACAAAATGTCCCTGAATGCATAATGAATCCTTTTACCTGTCAAACCGGCAATTTCAATGACAGGGACCCAGAGTTCCTCTCCCCCTCCCTGCACCACACGTTCCATTCTTCTGCAGTTCAGAAAGCAGAGACGGCAATAAAGTGTTTACGTGAAAGTAAGGAGGAAGACTTAAAAAAAAAAGTTATTGCACAGCAACAGCAGAGTGGAGAGAATGACTAGTTCCTTCCTTGCTTCAGGGGGGCCTGTTATTCCTGCTTTGTGGCGAAATAACCCCAGTTGTGGGCCAATAGAATTGTGGGTGCAGCTACTCAGTCCTAACTACGAAAGAAGGTGGGAGTCACTGCCTGGGCCGCTGTGGGGTCTGGGGGTATGCATGCTCAATTCACATGGCCTTTCACGGAGACACGTGTCCCTGCAGCTCTCTCCTATAGAGACAATGCCCTCATCCTCCCACACACATGATGCCGGACTGGCTGACAATTTGTGAAAGGGAAAGGACTCTTTAGATGAGGCCTCTCTCTCTCTTCTTTTGGCTTGCAACCCGAACGTGAACTGGAACTACTTGAATAAATGCAAGTTTACCTTTTTTGCCATAGACTTTTGGGGAGATTTATGTACTGCACCCAGTATCACGCTTCTATGACTGGGCAAAACTGTTGTAAATAGTCAAAAAATTGTTTAATACTCAGACTATTTGATGGATCTTGCTCTATTGGAAAGAAGAGATTTCTTTGCCTTTTAAAAATACACGGGATTGCTACAAATTAACAAAACACTAAGAGCTACATTTCTAAGCTTCCTATACTGAAGACAAGCACACACGTAATGGAGATTTCCTCCTTCTTCTTGACCCCTAGAAAGGAAGTCACCTGAAACAAATGGCCAATCTGCATCACAGTAGAAGTTACTTTTCCCGGGCAAATCCCCCATTGGCTTAGTGCCAGGTATCCCTTCCAGGTCAGTCTAAACAATAGCAAACTAGGAATACAAGTTAACCCTATAATGACTGAATCAGACCTTGTAAACACATACATTTCCAACACCCCTTCTCAAGGTCTAACATGTAAGTCATACATACAATATACAAAAACATTATTCATTATTCAATTCAACATTTGTACCAATCATATTCAACATTTTACGTAGACGTTCAAATTTCTCTTTGGTCAGTGGCTTAGTCAGAATGTCAGCCACCATTTCTTCTGTACGACAATGCTCAATATCTATCAGCTTCTTCTGGTACAAATCTTTCACTAAAGCACACTTAATACCAATTGATCTACTTCTAGCTGTGGTGCTTTCTTCCTTACATATGGTAATACAAGCCTGATTATCTTCAAACATAAGTACAGGTACAGGTTCTCTTATTCCAAAGTCCTTTAACATATGAAAAATCCATTCAAGTCTACTACAGGCACTTGCTGCTGAAACACACTCCGCTTCCGCTGTAGACTGCGCCACAACAGTTTGTTTTCTACTAGTCCAGTCTATTAGTCCATCTCCGTAGAAAAATAGATATCCACTTGTAGACTTGTAGTTGTCCGATTCTTCTCCCCAGTTGGCGTCCATGTATACGACTAGTCTGGGCCCTTCAGACGGTGCAATTTTCAGTTGTAAGTCCATTGTTCCTTTCAGGTACCGCGCCAGTTTCTTTATTGCACTCCAATCATGATGATTAGGCGAACTCACTTTTCTGCATAAGGTGCCAACTGCCGCTGTGATGTCTGGTCTCGTGGTTTTGCTCAGGTAGAGAAGTTTCCCAACTGCTTCTCTGTATTCTCCAATGTCTCTGAGTGGTTGTCCATTCTTTTCCTTCAGATATCCAGGTTCCATTGGTATGGATGATGTTTTACAGTCCTTCATGCCAATAGATTCTACAAAGTCCATAATCTTTCGTTTCTGGCATAGAAGAAAAGTCCCATCCTCGAGTCTCTCAATTTGCATTCCGAGGTACTGTTGTACATCTCCTAGCTGTTTGACTTCCACGTCCTTATTCAGTCCATCAGCTATGTCTTTGATGTCCTTTCTGTTTTGACAGGCCACGATCAGGTCGTCAACGTAAACAAGAACATACTGGTATTGTCCATTTTTAATTCTAGTGTACAGACAAGGTTCAGCTTTCCCTTGTTCAAAACCTTGCTTCTGTAGCAGTCCAGTAATTTTGTCATACCAGGCCTTTGCTCCTTGTTTTAGCCCATAGAGTCCTTTGTTGAGTCTGTAGACATAATCCTCTTGTCCTTTGACTTTAAAACCTTCAGGTTGTTCCATGTAGATTTCTTCGGATAGTTCTCCATTGAGAAAAGCAGTCTTTACATCAAGATGCTCTACAACCATGTCTCTTGATGCTGCAACACTAAGAAGTGTTCTGAAAGTTGCTTGGTCGGTAACTGGAGCAAAAGTTTCAAAATAGTCAGTCCCATATTCTTGTGAATAGCCTTTGGCCACTAGGCGTGCTTTGTATAGCTCCACAGTTCCATCTTCTTTATGCTTTATTTTGAAAACCCATTTGCATCCAACAGGCTTTCTGCCTTGAGGTAGCTTAGTAAGAGTCCATGCTTCCTTCTCGTAAATGGATAGTATTTCTTGTTCCATTGCTGTAATCCATTTGTCTTTTTCACTCGTAGGTAGGTTGCATACTTCCTTCCAGTTCTTGGGCTCCTTTGCGGATTGCACAGTTTCACAAAATCCATATTTCTTTGGTGGTTGCCCTTTAGTGCTCCTTTCTGACCGTCTCACACTGGTTGTGGGTTCTGCTGCCTCCTCTGGTGTGGTTCCCGCTTCCCCTTCTGTTCTGGTAGTTTCCTCAGAAGGTAGACCTGCCGGTTCCCCGGTGATCACTACAGGTAACCATGTCACCAACTCTTCAGGTGCAGTCCCAGACATCTGTGGATCAGTTGCACTGGAAACACTTGGCAAATCACTCTCATCAACAAATACAACATTGCGTTCCTTAACTGTGCAATTTTGTGGATTGTATATCCTGTATCCCTTTCCACCGATTGGATACCCTACTACGAATCCAACTTCAGCTCTGGGGTCAAGTTTTCCCCTTTTCTCCTTTGGTATGTGGGCATACCCTTTGGAACCAAAAGCTTTGATGTGCTTTAATCCAGGCTTCTTTTTAAACCAGGCCTCAAAAGGAGTGGTCCCAGTAAGCTTTGAGGGTACTCTATTGTGTAGATACACTGCTGTGTTCACAGCTTCAGCCCATAGGCTGTTTGGTAGTCCAGAATGCATAAGCATTGCCCTACACATGTCCTGAATTGTTCTGTTCAGCCTCTCAGAAGATCCATTTTGTTGAGGCGAATGTGGGATAGTCACCTTGTGTTCAATCCCTTCATGTTCCAAAAATGCTTTAAATTCAGCATTGCAATATTCTCCACCTCCATCAGTGCGTAAGCTTTGGGGTGCTCTGCCAAACTTATTTTTAATTGTGGCCAGGTAACATTTGAATTTATTCAGTGTCTCATCTTTGCTCTTTATCAGATACACAAAAGTATATTTTGTTTTATTCTCAGAAAAAGTCAAAAAATATTT
>NW_015175983.1:758142-763503 GCF_001447785.1 Gekko japonicus
CTCTTTGTTCCTCCCTCCGGAGCTCGGGCGCGAGTAGAAAAAAAAATTCAAAAAGCTTTCTTTCAGCTGCTTTCCAAAATGCAAACCAGCATTAAAGTGATGATCCCTTTAATCAGCAAGAATCAAAAGTGCTCACACTTTTTCTGGTCACAGCTTTGTCTGGCAAAAAGTAGAAAAAAAACTTTGCAGGAAAAAAGTTCACTTTTAAAATAAGCCTCTATGTGCTGGCTCAGCTCTCTCTCTCTCTCTCTCTATCCAATGAGCATTTAAACCGCCCTATGCTACCAGTTTGTTGTAAATAGTCAAAAAATTGTTTAATACTCAGACTATTTGATGGATCTTGCTCTATTGGAAAGAAGAGATTTCTTTGCCTTTTAAAAATACTTTATTCTAAGGGAAAAGGTACACGGGATTGCTACAAATTAACAAAACACTAAGAGCTACATTTCTAAGCTTCCTATACTGAAGACAAGCACACACGTAATGGAGATTTCCTCCTTCTTCTTGACCCCTAGAAAGGAAGTCACCTGAAACAAATGGCCAATCTGCATCACAGTAGAAGTTACTTTTCCCGGGCAAATCCCCCATTGGCTTAGTGCCAGGTATCCCTTCCAGGTCAGTCTAAACAATAGCAAACTAGGAATACAAGTTAACCCTATAATGACTGAATCAGACTGAGTGGCAAGAGAGACTAGATAGCTAGACAGGCACACTGGCCTTTCCTTCTTGTATCTACTCTTCTGCCACTGCCCCCTTTGAAATGTGGACTGTGTTCTCAGGGACTAACTTCCCTTTCTTCCGTTCACTCTCTCAGACGAAGTTCCTCCTTCTCCCTGAACACACGAAGAGGGACGACATGCTGTCTGCTCTTGGCACCATGAGCAGGCCTGTAGCGGCAGTGGGGCATTTCGGGGCCTGGCCCCCTGACCTCCTGCTTGAGGCCCCCCCTGAATTCCTTTCAGCCCAGCCCCCGACTCTGGAAAGATGTGGTGGCCACCACAAACTCCCCCCGTGCTGCCGGGTCTCCTTGCCTTCCCCCTTTCCAGTGACTTTTCTCCCCACTCTCACCCCTGCCCTCCCCCTCATCCTGGTAGCAACTTCCAGAGCATCTTTTCTGCATCGGGGAAAGGTGAGCAGGCAGGTCGGCAGCTGGGGTGGGTGGAGGAGCAGCAGGGAGGGGGCACAAGGTGCCAAAGCTCAAGGTAGGCAGAGCTGATGGGCAGGCAGAGGGTGCTGCTGCCACACCTGAGTGCCCTGAGAAGCTGGTAAATTATTTTAAATCAAATTAGCCAGTGCCCCCCCAAGAATTAAAATGCCCCCTGAAATTCCTGGCTACGGGCCTGACCATGAGGCAGATGTCCCTCTCACCATCTGCTTCCATCCTTCGCTAGTATAGTACTCTATCCCATCTCTGCTCTTTCCCATCCAAAAGTGTACCTCTCAAATAAGGAGAGAAGTATTTCTCTTCTAAACTTGTGACGTGGCTCTGTGTAGCTTTGTAAGATGAGCAACCTGGTGAAGAGACGCTCCTGCATTTGTAGCTTTATTTAAGCACTCTGCTAACCAGTGGGAACTGGACTAGCCACACCAGTTAACCCCAACAATGTATAGTCATTTTTTCCTGCATACCTGGGAAGTTCCTCGAGCTGGTAAGGGACTCCTGCCTTGCCCACAAGTGGACGAGTTTGTGCCACTTTCACCACCTGCACAAGTGAGAGCCAGCATGCAATTGGGGTGTGCGTCTGTGGGGGGAGGTGGTTGTGAATTTCCCGCATTGTGCAGGGGGTTGGGCTAGATGACCCTGGAGGTCCCTTCCCACTCTATGATTCTTTGATTCTAGACAGAGCGATCGAATTCTGTGAGAAATGCATGTGCTATTACAGAGCCCTTTGAAATACCCTCCCCTACATGCAGGTTATATTTTAAAACAAATAAAAACCTGTCACAGTGTCAGGATTCACAGCAAAACAACGAAGTACATGCTTCCAGGAAGGTTTTACGTTTATTGAAAAGCCATAGATGCAATAACATGAATACCGTTAGGAATGGTGGACTACCTATGCGCATAATAGGATATAGGGCATTCGTATGCAACCCCCCCCCCCCAGCAATACCCAATTAGATGGGCTCCCGCGCGTGGGAGATGGCGAGAGTCTCTAACGGTAGCGAAGCTGGGAACCAGAAACGATTCCACGAAAGGTAGACAACACAACTCCTCCAGTAACTCTTTATAGATAAGCATTGCAGCTGTAAAGCTATTAAGAGGAATGCAAAGCAATTAGAACGTCTCTCCCTACTCATGGCAGCTTAGCTGACACACAGCTCGAGAGTATCGCCCCTCAGTCCACAGGTTGTGGAATTCTCCGAAGTGATATGAATTGACACCACAGGCTCTTCCTTCTAAAACCTTTTAATTTCAGCGTGTGACAAACAGCTTAGACACATTTCCCCTCGTCTATGTCTTAACAGGAGATTTGTCACTGCGTAGCCAGCTTATTCCAAACTGGATTCGTTCTCCTGGGGATCGTAGGAGAAGGCGCTGGCAAGTGATGTGGCAAGTGATGTGGCAAAACAAAAATATTCAGTTAAAATGTGCAGATAAGGTAGAGGGCAAAAAACCCTTGAAAACATGCAGTCTCCCCCCTGCCCTTATATATAGAAGTGACATTTGGGACTGTGACAGCAGCCATGAAATTAAAAGACGCCTGCTCCTTGGGAGGAAAGCGATGGCGAACCTCAACAGCATGATAAAAAGTAGAGACATCACCCTGCCAACAAAAGTCCACAGGGTCAAAGCAATGGTATTCCCAGTAGTCATGTATGGCTGCGAGAGTTGGACTATAAGGAAGGCCGAGCGCCGAAGAATAGATGCTTTTGAATTATGGTGCTGGAGAAGACTCTTGAGAGTCTCTTGGACTGCAAGGAGATCAAATCAGTCAATCCTAAAAGAAACCAACCCTGACTGTTCCCTGGAAGGCCAGATAATGAAACTGAAGCTCAAATACTTTGGCCACCAAATGAGAAGGGAGCCCTCCCTGGAGAAGACCCTGATGCTGGGAAAGATTGAAGGTCAAAGGAGACGGGGGCGGCAAAGGATGAGATGGTTAGACAGTGTCATAGATGCAACAACCATGAAATTGAGCAAACTTCAGAGGATGGCGGAAGACAGGAAGGCCTGGCGGGATCTGGTCCATGGGGTCGCGAAGAGTCGGACTCAACTGTGCGACTGAACAACAACAACCCCCCTTAGAAACTCTGTGTGCAACATGAATACCTCAGTGCAATGCTCACCCGAACTGTGGGATCCTGATTTGTTAACATTGCATGTATTTGGGGAATTATTTGGAAATTCCAGGTAGAACTGCCTGAGCAGGTTAGAAGAAGAAGAGAAGGTTTCTTTTTCTTTTCTTTTTTTTTAATAAGATTTTTATTCTTTTACATAATAATACAAAGCAAAGACATGCATAGCACAAACACCTAAGACTAAAGTTGGCGGGGGGGGAAACGCATATAGGGGATATATTAGTTAAGGACGTTCTTCCCTTACGACTGTCTTGACCATTGACATCTGTAACCAGGGACAGCAGCATGTCATACATAAAAATTGAGTCATTAAAACAAAGAGCTCCCCACTTTAGTGAAGATATCTATTGAATCCCAGTGGGCACCACCTATGGTAAATCAGGTTCTGTTCTGGCGGAATTCAGCCAATATCAAGAGGCTGCACATCCAATACTTGTCAGTAACAACCATTCGGTCCCTCATTGGCTTGATCAGAGAGGAGGAGGAGGAACTGGTCTGTTTCCACTGCATAAATTATGCAGTAATTTTTCTTTACATCCCCCCACCCCCCGTCTGCAATCTGAATTGGTATCACCCTTAAAAACCCATCGCCTTCAATGGATTTAAGCAGAGTGTGACCACGTTAGGGTGACCCTGGGAAAAGACTTGTTTTGTTTTGAAATGGAGGCTAGGAATCCAGGTCAGTTTACAGGCCGAATAAGCTACAGCTCCTCTCCCGGTGACAGAGATCAATTCCCCTGGATAAAATGGCTGCTTTGGAGGTGGGACTCTTTGTCATTGTACCCGACTCAGGTCCCTGTCCTCCCCAAGGTCCATCCCCCAAATCTCCAGGAGTTTCCCAAACTGGAGCTGGCAACCCTACCCCCCCCCCCACTCCCCAATGGTGGCCAGGGGGAACCGGGCAGCCCTCACCCTGCCCGGACTCCAGAAGAAGCCAGACTAACCAGGAAACGAGGCCACGGCTTTCCTCTGGCTGCAGCGCTCCTCGAGAATACCGTTCCTTGCCCTATTTCACGTCAGGAGTGAGCGACAAATGCCAATAGTGTGTTCCTGCCATTCTTCTTCCCTAGAGGTTTTCTGCTCAGTTAAATTGCCCTCTTGAAACAATAGCATAACTTGCCTAGTGGGATGCCTTTCACAGAAAGTAAAGTTGCCAGAATGAATGGAGCTTTTTATACGAGATTGTGTAGGCTAGAGCACTTTCCAGAGAGAGAGAGAGAGAGAGAGAGAGAGAGAGAGACGAGGAGAGCGTCGAGCTCTTTCCAGAGAGAGAGAGAGAGAGAGAGAGAGAGAGAGAGAGAGAGAGAGAGAGAGACTTGCATACTTACAGTGCATGCTGGAGTGTTCCATATGTTGCCCACAATTTAATTAGATTTCTTTTAAAGCTAGAGTGGAGGGTTTTTAAATTATCGGTATACTTGGCAGGGTCCCCTTGCTCTTGACATGATTTAACAGTGTTTACAGGCAATACAATTTGCATATTTATTGTATCAGCAGAAAGGGTGCAAGGCACGGAAAAGAGACGGTTGATATGACAGAGTGCAGCCTTCCATTTTCTAGCTGCCCTTGGAAGAAGAGAACCCAGGTCTCCAAAGAGTGATTTGGGATCATACATGAAAGCTCAGACACAACATTTCTGATTGGCGGCCGCTCTGCTGCTGTGAATGTTTGAGCTCCCTAAGTTATTCCCAGTCAGATGAGCAGGGGTCATTTGGGGCCGGAGCGTACCGGAGCACCGCTCTGGCAGCCCAGGAGCTGGCACAAATGGCGGTGGCGGCAAGCCCCACGCCCAGCTCCCCGCGCCAAAGTGCTGCGGCCCGGGGGAGGCCTGAAGAGGCCCATCGCCAGCCTCCCCGGGCCTGCACCGGAGTGCTGCGGCCCAGGGGAGGCCTGAGGAGGCCCATCACTGGCTTGCCCGGGCCCGCGCTAGAGCGCTGCAGCCTAGGGAAGGCCTTGATTGTGGTAAGTGAGGGATCCACGTGAGGGATCCGTGGGGGTGGTGGTGGTGGGTGCTTGATGGGGAGGTGGGAGAGCCTTCCTCCCTTTCCCCATCACTTT
>NW_015175983.1:763628-783843 GCF_001447785.1 Gekko japonicus
TCCCTTCTTCTTCCCTTCTCTTTCATTCCATCTTTCCTTCTCTCTTTTTATCCTCTCTTCCTTCTTTCCTTCTCTTTCTTTCCCTCTTTCCTTCCTTCTTTCCTTCTCTCTACTCTCTCTCTCTTTCCTTCCCTCTTTCCTCCTTCTGTGGCCTAACTCTAGTGAGGAGGTGTTTAAACTTTAAACCCCTTCTCTCTTCACTCCCCCCCTCCCGCCGCAGGCCGGCTAGGAAAGGGAAGGGGATGCTTTTGTAGATGCCCCCCCCCTTTTGCTTCCCCTTCTGACATCACTTCCGGTGATGTCAGGGGGCGTTGCATATGCTAATGAGCTATTATGCTAATAGCCTAGTAGCTCATTAGCATACTTTATGCTAATGAGGTTCTGCAGCTTTTTTTCTATGAAATGACCCCTGCAGATGAGTAATTTATCATGGAAATTGTCCTGGGTTACAGGCAAAGTAAGGCAACAGAAGTAGGCCACAGAGCAAGGCCACATAGTTGGATCAGTCAAGAATCCAGCCCAGGGGTCAAATCCCAGTTTAGCAGCAGTCAGAGTTCATGGGTTGTTCAGGAAAACAGAGTCAAGGTAGTCGGAGGTTGTTGCTCAGCAAGGGTCCAAAGGGGTCAGTCCAAAGGTCACAGGAGGCAGGCAGAGTCCAGCATTGTGGCCAGAAAGTTCACAGGGTTGTGACAAGTTGTTTTCACAACCTGCAGTTCTCCAGGTCTGATTTATGTAGGCCTTCCTTAACTAGCCTGATTTATGGCCATCTGCTCGGAGGTGTTCCTGCACTTACTCAGAATGGCTATCGTGAAGCAGCTGGCACCGAACCAAGAGGCGAGCACTCTGTCTGCGTGTCCTTAAGTCTTGCCGGAGCCTTTCCCTTCACTGTTCAACTAATGGGGGGGGAGCCTGGTGGACTGCTTTCCTGCGGCTCTGCTTCCTTGGCTACTTCAGAGCTGTGCCTGGGTGGGTCAAGGTCAGCTGCCAGCAAGGAATTAGGCTGGCCCATGGCAGAAATTTCTACTTCACCTGGAAGCTGCTCTTTAAATTGCAGGTCTTTTGCAGCCCTCCCACCTGAGATCTTTTTTTTGTCACCCTGGCTATTTGAGCACCTAGGACTTGCTGCATTATATAGCACCAGCTGAGGAAATACTGAGGTATTTTTTTGGGGGGGAACCTGAGGGTTTGGGAAGGGGCGGGATTTCAACGGGGTACGATGCCACAGAGGTCAACTTCCAAAGCGGCCATTTCCTCCAGATGAACTGATCTGTCACCTGGAGATCAACGTACGAATCGCTCACCCCTCAAGCAGGCTCTGGGTGATTTACAATATTATGGAGATTAAAAATGCAAGTCATATATCATACAATTACTGACAATAGACAAAAAGTGAAAACCAATCATGATGGCAAGAAAGTAGTCATTCTTTGTTGGCTACACCGCTATCCCGCACGGCGGGGCAGGGAAGGGTATGTGGGGGTCATAGAAGAAAAGAAAGAGGGTGCCCTTTGGCAACCCTATCCCCATTCCCCACTGGTGGCCAGGGGGGGGGACCTGTCATCACAAACTGAAGAGGGTTGCCAGGTCTCACCTTACATGTAGCGGGGGGCTCCCGGCTCCTTGTCAGGACTTTTCTGCTGCACCCACAAAGCGTATGTGTGGCGTGATGATGTCCCCAGTTGTGACATCATCACACTAGGGCCATTGTGTGGCTTTGCTCAAGTGTTTGGGTCAAAACCTCAGTGGTAACCATAGAGTTTTCCCCTGAATTCTAGAGCATCACCACCCAACACCCCCAGCACCATGACATCATTACCAATGGCATCATTGCATCAGCGGTGTCCCCGTGGGACACAGCTGTTCGAGAGTGGGGCTTCCCCCACCAGCCAGCTGGCCAGCGGCGGATTGGGCCCCCGAAATCAAGGGATCCCCTGGCCCAACTGGGGGTAGCAACCCCACCTCTGGCAGCAACCCCAGCTGTTGTTCTGCAGACTCCTCAGAGGGAATTCCTGAGATTCATTTCAAAAAATACTTTGTGTCAGATGATAAAATGGGCAGTAAATATGAACACAGAAGTAACAATAGAATCTTGGGAGTATTTATGGAAAAATGCACTAAAAATATCAACGTGTTATAATTTTAAAGAAAATTGCTATAAGATGATGTATAGGTGGTATATGACACCGAAAAAAATTGCTAATATGAATATCAATATGTCTAACAAATGTTGGAAGTGTAAAAAAGTGGAGGGCTCTTTTTACCATATGTGGTGGACATGCGAAAAAGCAAAGAAATTTTGGAGTGAGATCCATGCAGAGATGGAAAAGATCACGAAATGTACATTTAAAAAGGAACCAGAAATACTACTTTTGGGACTAAAAGTGGAAGAGGTTAATGTATCAAAGAGAACTCTGATGTGGTATATGATAACTACAGCAAGAATGACGTATGCTCAGAATTGGAAACAGCAAGAAGTCCCGAAGATTGAAGATTGGATTAAAAAATTATTATTTTCAGTTGAAATGGACAAACTGACAAGAAAGTTGAATAATATGGAAGCAGAAGATTTCTATAATGACTGGAAGGATCTAAAAGAATACTTAGAAAAGTATTGGGAAGTAAAAGACAATTTGTTTAGTTTTAATAATTATTAATCATAGAATGCTTGGGAGATAGGATAAGTTAAAAATTAATTACTATAATGAAATAATAGTTACCTAGTGAATTAAAAAAAGAAAATTGTTGTTGTAAAAATTAATAAAGAGATGGGCAGAAGGTCAAAGCACTGTGGGAAGCCATATATTAGGGAGGGGAAAAGGGAGGTGGGTAGGGTATGAAAGGGACAAATGTAAAAAATTTAATGTTGAATATGAATGTTTATATCCTATATAAAAAAAACTTTTGACAAAAAAACCCTTTGTGTCATAAAGAGGGAGCACTCCATACCTCTCTTGAAAACAAGGCAGGCTGTTCTGTTTAATGAAAACACAGTCCTTATTGATTTTTGTGTTCTGGCACAAGATTACTTGGGACTTCGGGGGAATAAGGCTGACTTTTCTCCACAATAAAATGACCCCTCAGAGCATAGCCACGGCCAGCAGCTGCTCACATAGATTTAGGGTTGCCAGCTCTGGGTTGGGAAATACCTGGAGATTCTGGGGAGGGGCCACAGCACGGCATAACGCCACAGAGTCCACCCTCCAAAGTGGCCAATATAGAAGTCCACAACAAAAATGCTCTTACGTTTCAGCAGCAATGCTCCACTGATGTCTCTCATTGTAACTAATGTATGCCTATATTTCTTTGATTGATTTTGGAGCCAGTTTGGAGTAGTGGTTAGGACTTCCAGACTCTAATCTGGGAGAACCGGGTTTGATTCCCCACTCCTCCGCATGCAGCTGCTGGTGGGACCTTGGGTCAGTTACATTGTTTCAAAGCTGTTCTCTCATGAGCAATTTGTTCGTTAGCAATGTGCGAGCTGGCATAGGAAAGATTTCTCTAATCAGCAAGAATTAGAGTCATCAGTACCTTTTCAGCTGCAGCCTTGCGTGGCAGAGACAGTAAAGAAAAATGTGCAGGGGAAAAAATGTGGTCGTTTTAAAACTCAAGCCTCTCAGCTGCTAACCAACTCCTAGCAACTCTCTCTCACTCCAGTGAGCATTTTAAAACTTATATCAGGCAAAATCAGTTAACCATCCTCTGCTACCAGAATATGTTGGGAAAATAGGCAAAAATACTTAAATACTTGGGAGGTTTGCAATGGATCTTTGCTTCACTGGAGAGGAGGCATTTTTTCTGTTTAAAAATCTTCATTTCAAAGGGTGGGGTACACAGGTAACCTACAAAATAACAAAGGCTACATCTTTAGGGCTACAAAACAGACCAACCACATGGTCTCACAACAACTACAGCAACAACAATAATGGAGATTGTCCTTCTCCTTGACCCCTAGAAGGAAATCACCTGATTACATTAACCAATGATGTTTGTAAACAGACTTCAGTTTCATGGGCTTAGTTTGCATTGGCTCTGTGCCAACTTTCCTTCTGGTCAGGCTAAACAATAGCACACAAGGCAAACAGATTAACCCTATAATGACTGGAATTTAGACCTTGCAGCTCACATATTTCCAACATTTATCTACTTGCAATTTCTTGCTTTTGAACTGCTAGGTTGGCAGGAGAAACAGATGAAAACCTGGCTCCCAGGCTGTGGAATGAGCTTCCTAAAGAGGTGAAGGAAGCCACCAAGCTGGAGATCTTTAGGAGCTGCAGCAAGGGCTTTTGAAGGTGTATGAATGGCAGGCAACTTTTTTTTTGGGGGGGGGGAGTACTACGGAGTTATCAAACAGATGAAAACCAAATCATAACTCCCTAGTACCTGTCAGGCTTCCCCACAGCATCAATGAAGTACACTCTTGTAGAAAGGTTTTACTTTATTTGAAGCTATAGGTGCATGTACAGGATCACTGTTAGGAATGAGGGAAAAGCAATGAGCATGACAGGTTATAGTACATTCAAACAGCTGAGGCCCAATTGCGGGACTTCCTGCGCGCACCATCGGGCCTGGGAGCAAACGCTTCTAGTTGTCAAAACATATCTCCTTCCCACGACTCTCCATGAGATCACCCAAGCAACTATCTAGCAGCGAACCACCTGTGGCCTTGAGAGATATACACGTTCCAGCAGCTAAGCAATTAAGCGCATCAACAGGTCTATGTATGAACCTGAAAGCAAGTAAGCGCATACATGTGAAATTCAGAATAAAAGAAATTTGGCAGCTTGCTGACAGTACCCCCCCAAAAAAAGATGCCTGCCATTCATACACCTTCAAAAGCCCTTGCTGCAGCTCCTAAAGATCTCCAACTTGGTGGCTTCCTTCACTTCTTCAGGAAGCTCATTCCACAGCCTGGGAGCTCAGGTGGCCAGCTCCAGGTTGGGAAAGGCCTGGAGATTTTGGGGGTGGAGCCTGAGGAAGGTGGGGCTTGGGGGAGGGGAGGGACAGCAATGGGGTATAATGCCGTTAGGGTTGCCACCCTCCAGGTGGGGCCTGGAGATCTCCTGGAATTACAACTGCTCTCCAGACTACAGAGATCAGTTCCCCCGGAGGAAATGGCTGCTTTGGGTGGCGTTATACCCTCCCCTCCCCTCCCCTCCCAAACTCCACCCTCCACAGGATCTGCCTCTTCAAATCTCCAAGTATTTCCCAACCCAGAGGTGGCAACCGTAAATGCCATAGAGTCCACCTTCTAAAGGGGTCATTTTCTTCTGTCACCTGGAGATCGGTTGTAATCCCAAGATATCTCCAGCCATCACCTGGAGGCTGGCAACAGTAGTGGGAGCCACAGAGGCCGTGGCCCAGGCTCCGGTCGATACCAGGTGGGTCAACCCTGAGCAGTGTTCCCTCTAAGCTGAGTTAGTGTGAGCTGGCTCACAGTTTTTTAGCCTCCAGCTCGCTGATTTTTGTCTTAGCTCAGGAAAGATGGCTCCAGAGCAAACTAATTTATGCAGGAGCCAAATAGTTTGCTCACAACTTTAATGCCAGTAGCTCACAATGTAGAATTTTTGCTCACAAGACACCACACCTTAGAGGGAACATTGACCTGAGTGGGGGAATGGTCCACAGGCGGAAGCCTGATGAGGGTCGTTGGCACTCAGGAACATGCAGCAGGAGGCAGTCCGGCAGATAGGGGGCAAATTGCTCCCTGGGGCAGTTTTAGGATGGGGGAATTCCATGGGGGAAGGGCTCGACCCCTTTCTCCATGGGCCCAGTCCAAATTGGATCCACATGCTCCTGGGAATTAATTTCTGAGCATAATGCTCCCAAAACATGTCCGCTGAAAGGACGCATGGGGGGATGTGGGGACTTTGTAAGGTGTCGATTGGCCTTTCCTGTAACTAATGGAGGGCCTCCTTGTACAGAGAGCAGCTTTTCCGCAGATATAGCCGGTGTTCTATTGAAAGGATGCATTAATTTCCCCCCTCTCGGCTGGTGATTCAGTTGTCCTTCAACGCAGCAGCACTTTTAATAAAGTTAAGTAATGTGAGTCTTGGTAGCAGGTCAGTTGGATAATGTACGCCTTTCCTCAGTGGTTTAAATGACACTTCTGTTCTGTCCTGTCGCTCAGATGTATTCACAGGACATTATTCTGCTAATGCCGTTTTCCCAGGGAATGAAGAGCTCTTGATCCTGTCCTTTCTCCGCACTTCTGGGACTGTTGTTATTGTTAACTGATACGACACTTTATGATATGTAGAGAGCATTGTTGGGATGTATGTGACAATTTAAAGGTACTTCCTTACAGACCGTTCTGCTAGGAAGGAATAAATTGCCAAGGCACCGGAATAGCAAACTAAAAACCATTCGACCAACGGGAGTGGTCCAGTTTCCACACAGCAAAGTTCGAGGACTGGATTCCATCTGCTTTTCAACTCAGTCTTGCCCGATTCTCCTCCTCCTCCTCCTCATAGTCACTGCCTCCCGTGGCTTTTGTCCGTGCCAAGTCCCTCGATCCTAGGGCTGCCAGCTCTGGTTTGGGAAATACCCGGAGATTTTGGGGGTGGAGCCTGAGGAGGGTGGGAGGTTGGGGAGGGGTGGGCCCCGGAAGGGCACGATGCCATAGAGTCCACCCTCCAAAGCATCCATCTGCTCTAGGGAAACACACCTCTATGGAGATGAGCCGTACTTCTGGGGGATCCCCAGGTCATACCCGAAGGCTGGCATCCCTATCGAAAGAAACGAACAAAACCAACCGTAGGGCTTGAGTGCGTTGGGTATCAATTGCCGGTTCCTCTGTATGTATCGCCTGTGAGCCGTGGACTGAGGGGCCAAGAGCCTTTGGCCTGTGCCCTTTGATTTGTGCCTCTGGCTCCACCCAAGGAAGCCAGCATGAAAACTGACAGTCAGCTCAAGTCAAAAGTCAATTGCTGGTGGCTTTCTGCCAGCAAGATCTTCCTCACACACATCCCACTCACCCCTACCAAAACTGTGGCGGAGGAAGACAGAAGCAGGACGGTGTAAGGAGGTGGAGAAGGTCAGAAAGGGAAAGGAGATGACCCTTACTCATGTAGGCCTCCCCTTATCATTTAAACAGCATTTAGATTAGAAGAGTTAATTAGAGGATGCATAACCTCAAGAGTTGCTTCTAAAATAAAATATATAGATTTTTAAATAAGTAACTGATTAAATTAGGAGGGACATCAGCTTTTTAAATTGGATCATGAAAGGTATTTGGCTCCCCTATTAATTTCAGCCTTTCACGTTGCAGTGAGGAGCTCTTCCTGTTCTACGTCCCAGTCTCCGCTGATGCTTGTAATAAATCATTGGTATTAAAATTACTGAATGATTTAATTTCTTCTCACTTTACATGGGTCAATATAAATTCAAGGAATCAGAAGTCTGGCTAGATGAAGAGTGGACTGTATTAAATGAACCTTCTTGGTGCCCATCCAGTATGATGCCGGACCGAAGGAGCAGCTTGGCTCGGTTTTCTGCTTCTGTCTGTTGAACATCAGACCCTGTCTTGCGGGTACCAGAAGATGTCAGGCGTCACAGCCACCGAAGCCACCCCTGCCTTTTTGGTTATGCAGGCTGTTCAATAGCTCCAGGCACACTGGGATGATGTCTGAGGATCAGAGTCCAGGGACTAAGTGGTAGGACATGGCAGGGTGCTGCCCCTAGCAGATTATATATTTATTTATTTATACATTCAATTTGATATCCCGCTCGAACCCCTTGTCTAGGGGTCTCTGAGCGACTTACAGATTTTTGGTGCTAATCACCGTTTTTCCCTAACTAGGGCCACAGTATGTATATGGGGATGGGGCAACCTACCGGCACCCCCCTATGGTGGTGGTTGTAGTTGTTGTTACTGTTACTGTCGGCTCGGCTCGGGTCGAGTCTCTGGATTGGCGTGTGTTCTTTTCCAGGCGTTTCCGGAAGTGGCTGTCTTCTTTCTAAGGCGCGCAGCTCCGCCTGCTTCCGGCCCAGCAACGTCCTTTCCGGCTCCGCTTGAGCCAGTGCTCGGCGTCCTCGCACGCCACCTTCCTCTCGACGACAGCACTCGGTGTACTCTCGCTTGGCCACCAGGGATCGCTTGGCTGCGTTCCTCCGCTTGTGCCCGCCTGCCGCCGCAATGCCACGCCACCATGCCGTCCACACCGAATCGGTGCTCACCGCCGCCGTCATCACCGCCGCCGCCGCCGCCGCCTTCAACCGACCATACAGATTCTAGTGAGACAGTCAGTAATATAGAACAGCGAATAGTTCTGTTTCTTTAAATCTTTGCATTCTGGGAGATGTAGTTTGAGTGCTTTTTGTAGGTCATGTGTTTTTATGTTAGCTCACTCTATTGGCTCAGGTTTAGAAGTGTGAAAAGGGTTTATTGTCCTTTTCCTGCTTCTTTGTTCTACTCTCTTTACCGGCTAGGAGATGCATGAAAGCAATCTCTTTCCACTAGAAGATCTGAGAAAATAGACTCTATCCTGATGAAAGATGAACTGTAGCATCCAGCCTACTGAAGGAACATGAGTTCTAACCTCTGAGCCTTTCTGTAGTAGAATAAATTCCATTTTTCTATGAGTTACTTTTTTGGAGTTGTGTGTTGGCACTATCTGGAAAAACAGGCATGATCCTCTCTGGTCTACAGACCAGAATAGGCAGATTCGGGAGGTGGAAATTAATGGGGCAAAGTCTAGAGGTATCAGGAGGGACAGAGGGTGGCACCTTGCGGGGATGGGAATAGCTTGGTCCCCAACCTTTTTTTAAGTCTGCGGGCACCTTTGGAGTTCTGACACAGTATGGTGGGTGCAACCAAAAAATGGCTATTACAGGAGGCCACGCGATGGCTTCCACATCTCACCTTCAGTCATGCAGTGAAGATCCTCATGCTATAGTGGCAGGCTGATATCAAAGCAATGTTTTTAAAAATCTGCAGAGCCCATCAATTCTCCAATGTCCAATCAGAATCCTTGTTGGGCAAAAGCCCCACCTGGCCATGATCACTTTGTAAAAACAGTGGGTGGGCACCCAGAAAAGTGTCTGTGGGCACCATGGTGCCCATGGGTACCACACCAGGGAACCCCTGAGCTTGGTTGCACCCTATGCCTCATGGTAGAATCTGACTGACACAGGGGAGGGGTGAAGCCAGAGATTCTGGCCCTTCGGGGAGAGTTCCTAGGGGGCTGCTTCCCTGAAGGGCCATTGGTGGCCAGAAGCAAGCTGAGCCCAGTGGTGCTGGCAGTGTTTGGACTAGGGATGGGCACAAACAGGCTCACAAAGTTTATGATGAATTTTGGCTGGTTCATGGTTCATGAACTGAAGTTTGTGGCAGGTTAACCGGCACAAACTTTCCACGAACTTTCAAGCAGTTTGTGGAGGCTGGTGCATCCCCCTAACGAGGGATGTAAACAGCATAAAACTATCCTTAAAACAGACCTCAAGCTGGTGCAGACCTTTAAAAGCTAGAAAGGTAACATCTCTCATTAAAAGCCCGGGTTTAAAAAAATACATTTTAGATAGGTGACAAAAAAAACCGGTCATGTTGGCCCCGGGGCGAGCCTTGAGGGATTATTTATTTGTATTCACTTTATTTATAGTTTACCTTTCACCCCATTGGGGACCCAAAGAGGCTTACATCATTCTCCTATCCTCCGTTTTATCCTCACAACAACCTTGTGGGGTAGGTTTGGCTGAGAGGTTGTGACTGGCCCAAGGTCACCCAGTGAGCTTCCAGGGCACAAGTGGAGATTTGAACCTGGCTTTCTAGTCCAGCACTTACAGACCATCCACATGGTGTGTGTGGGGGGGGGGCAGGGAGGCACACGCATGCAGTCACACCAAGACAGTGGAGGGGAAAACAGAGCTTGACTGGACTTTACATCCCTTCCCTTGTTTGTAGAGCTGTGTCTGTGCAAGGAGTTGATTATAAAAAATAAGCAAAGCTGGGCACAATAGAGAGTAGCAGAAGCTAATAAATACAATATTGTAATATATATAAGGACATGAATGAGAATATTAAATCACGAATAGCAAAGCCATCAAATACAACAAGCACACGAATAATACATAGATGCTAAGAAGCATAAGTAGATCAAGCAGGTAAGTAGTCCAATGAGTTGATACGAAGGTTCTGGATATTAAGAACTTTGTTTCAAAATTCTTCTTCAGTTAAGACTATTACAAGTGATCTCAGGTGTCATTTTCAATACAACCAGGACTTACACATCTCAGAACATCCCTCAGAAGAATCTGCCGTTTGTATCAATGGGGAGCCAGTCATAAACCAAAGAAACCTTAGAAAAAATTATTAACACCAATTCCTACTGCTGGTCTTGCTGGTCTGAGACTCTCCATTGTTTCCAGGGGTGGGGGGGGAAAGCAAGGCAGGCGTACAACAAGCCCAGCAGATTCTCCCAGAGAGTCTCTGCAGTAGAAAGTGAGGTGTGGGGATAGGGTTGCCAAATCCATCTTTGCCGGGAGTGGGGTGTTGGGGTTGTGCTGCATGCACATCACCCAGAAGTGACGTAGGCATGCTGGGGGCGGGGCCACTGGCCGTGGCCCCGCCCCCAGCGTGCCCGGCGTGCCCACGTCACTTGCTAGTGACGCGCACACCGGGGGCGGGGTTCCCCCGGGGCCCGATTCCGCCGTGTCGGAAATCGGCCCTTCAAAGTGGGGGATTCCCCGCCCCACGCCCACATTTGGCAGCCCTATGTGGGGAGTTTGCAAGGCCAGCAGCAGAACTGGTGCAATGTGCCTAGCAGAACCAGTGCCACTTTGGCAATGCCAAAACCCAACAGGACTAAGGTCAAACTTGCAAACGTGACACATTTTTTATTGGATCACTTTGAGAATTCGGCTATTGTCAGAACACTTCCACCTCTGTCTGTCCATGATGACAGTCTTCGGAGAACCTGTATCTGTTCCTTAAAAGATACTGAGCATTAGAGAAAAATGTGTTTTTGAATCATCGTAGTGTCAAGCTGGAGCCTCGTTTGTCATTTAGTGTGGCCTACCTGCACTCAGACTATGTGGCCTCCAGGTTTAATTGCTTTTTAAGAAGAACTCATGGAGCTGCGGTGGCTCAAGTGGTTAAGACGCTGAACTGCAGGCTGTGGAAGGTCAGTAGTTCAGCAGTTCAAGACCCGGGTGCCGCAAGACGGGGTGAGCTCCCGTCTCTAGTTCCAGCTCCTGCCAACCTAGCAGTTCGAAAGCAGGAAATTGCAAGTAGATAAATAGGTACCACTTCGGTGGGAAGGTAACGGCGTTCCGTGCACCTTGGTGTTTAGTCATGCCGGCCACATGACCACGGAAATGTCTTCGGACAGCGCTGGCTCTTCGGCTTTGAAACGGAGATGAGCACCGCAACCCTAGAGTCGGATTCGACTGGCTTTCGAGCAAGGGAACCTTTACCTTTACCTAAGAAGAACTCAGTCCTCTGTTTTCATCCACGTGCTGCTTATCTTTCTGGCTAGAAGGGGTGTGTGTGAATGTGAGTGTGTGTGTGCCAGTGTACGCAGCTTGGAGGAGTCTATGAGGCCTGGGAAATGTATGATCTCAGCACCCGCCCTGACATTGGGTGCAGGGAATCTTTAGATAAGGCAACGGTTAGTGGCAGGTGTGGGGGCAAGTTTGGATCTTTGGCGGGCTGGGTGAGAATATTGATTGGGTAGTGTGCCTCAGGGGAGATGTCTTATATGGAGGATGGGCGCAGTCCTGACACACCTGGGTGTCAGTTCTGACACAGCATCTGTCCATGCTTGGAACTTTTTCACTTCTCAATAAACAAATCTTGCTGATACGAGAGTGTGGTGAGCGTGACTACCACCGAGACCTGACACGTAGTATTCCATGATTCATTGATCTGGTTTTTCTCTTTTCCCAATCCTAACAACCTAACAGTCGAAGGAAACAGTACAAGTAAAACAGACAAATATATAAGCGGCGGGGGGGGGGGGATTGTGATCGCATAATTAAATGTTTCTTTTAACTTGTGCATACAGTGCGGAGAGTGCAGCGGCTGCAGCGGCTCTAACTGTGGCTCTTTCTGACTTTGGAAGGGTGGAACTTACGACTGAACGGCTCGCATCCGGAAGTGTGTGTGTGTGGGGAGGTGAGGCTCTTCATCTTCTGGAGTATTTATAGTTTGTGTCTGCAGAAGCAGTGTCTCCCTAATTGTCTTATTGTGACTTGTCATCAGATGTTGAGGTAAAGACAGACTGACGAGGAGCAGAGATGCGCTGTAGCGATCAGAGGAGGCTGAAATCCTCCTTTCCTTGATCCTGATAATTCGGTAGCCAGAAAGGCCATCTTTGGGCCAGACAGGTTGCTGTTGGCTTCACTGTGGAGGCCTTAACGATGCTACCCAGAACCTTATCCTCCTTTCTCTAAACGTCGGCCTTGCATCCCATGGGGAGACACACACACACCCCAGCCATGAGTCTACAGTTATGACATACAGAGCAGTCTCATGTTCATTCCTAGATGGGCCAGTTTGGTGTAGTGGTTAAGTGCGCAGACTCTAATCTGGGAGAACCGGGTTTGATTCCCCACTCCTCCACTTGCACCTGGCTGGATGACCTTGGCCAAGCCATAGTTCTGTCAGAGCTGTTCTTGAAAAAGCGCAGCTTCTGTCAGAGCTTTCTCAGCCCCACCTACCTCACAGGGTGTTTGTTGTGGGGAGGGGAAGGGAAAGGAGTTTATAAGCTGCTCTGGGACTCCCTTGGGTAGTGAAGGGCGGGGTATAAATCCAATCCCTCCTCCTCCTCTTCCTCTTCCTCCTCCTCCTTCTTCTTTTCACAAGGTTCAATTTTACAACAGTACCCTGTGAGGTAGGCTAGGTTGAAAGAGCAACTGGCCAAAAATCACCCAGTGAGTTTTATGGCAATGTCAGGATCCTTACCCAGGAGGCTATTCCAAGCATTACTTCCCTAACAATCTCATAAAAATCACAAGTCTCTCTAGACTTCCGGTTTATGTGCTCCAGCCGAAGGAGGGGGTGCGCAGGCTTGCTAACCCCCCCAGGGGCCCGGCGAAGGGACCCTGGCCATGAAACTTCAAAGAGTTTGTCCTCTTCGACAACGGAATGCCGGAGAATTGAGGCGCCTCTTCGTTCCGACTGTCCTACGTGCTGTGAGACCGAATGGACTTAAGTGATGCTGACCGGGGCAAGCGCAGGAGATCGAGCGTCAGAAATGAAGCTGAAAGCGAGGTCGAAATACCAACTATGAACGTGAGTCAGTTTTAAAGTGTTTTAAAAGAAAAAAGATAACTCCCCACCCCACCCCACTGAGCGGGAAAAAGGCGAAATGTATAAATCTTCTTCTTCTTCTTCTTCTTCTTCTTCTCCTTCTTCTCCAGGAGATCTCCAGCCACCACCTGGAGGATGGCAACCTGAGCCCTGATGGGCCACAACCAGCCACAGCCAGCAACCAACAACAGAAGGGAAAAGTGTAACTAAAGCAAAGGCTTTTACCATAAGGGATCGTGTTAAAATAACTGTACCATACATTAAGGGAATGTCAACAATTCACAACTGCCCATGATATAACAGTAGCTATTTATTGTATCCTGAAAGCATCCCTATGTTATACTGGAATATGCATAACACCATCTGTGCGCCCCATCCTCAGCCTGTGCATAGGGCTGCCAGGTCCCCCGGGGGGGCAGGGGTTCTCCCGCCGAAAGGACCCCCAATCCGCTGGTCCGGATCTGGCCGGCGGGGGGAACCCCACCCCCAAAGTGGCCAGATTGGGCCGACGTGCCCAGCACGATGATATCACCCGGAAGTGATATCATCACTCAGGGCCCATCACCGTGCAACGCTCTAGCAACCAGCCTGAAAACTCTATGGTCCGTGCACGCGCAAACAATCTCCCAGACGGGGCACAGGACTCCCCCACTATTATTAAGGTAGGACTTGGCAACACTACCTGTGCAGCTTTTCTAAGAAGTCCAAAAACATCAAGTTCTCGCTCCATCTGTCGAATAATTCCAGGGAGTCAGCACTCTTGCAATATTTGTTTATTTAACGGTGTCTGATAACTGACACCTCCTGCTCTGAATTATTGCATCAAAATGTCTGTGCTGTTGCAGTCTTGAGTAGGCTGTTCAGGTGTATATCTGTAAGCTGCAAACCTACGATGACGCAGCAGCAGCAGAACTGGAAGAAGCAGAAGACAGCCAGTTCCACTGCGGGCCTGATAGAAGCCCTCCGGGGGCCTGATCTGGCCCTCGGGCCACATGTTTGACACCCCTGGACTTGACTGTACTCCAGACGCAAAGCAATTTATGTAAGCACCCTATTTACACTCAGTCTTCAGAAAGTTTAGGGGTGGAGCCTGGGGAGGGTGGGGTTTAGGAAGGGGAGGGACCTCAACAGGGTATAATTCCACAAAGTCCACCCTCCAAAACAGCCACTTTCTCCTGGGGAACTGATTTTCATTGTCTGGAGATGAGCTGTAATAGCAGGAAACATCCAGGTGCTGCCTGGAGTTTGGCAACCCTAATTTTTTGTCAGGAGGCAGGGGAGCCAAAACTCGGATTTGCCCAGACAAACCAGGATATGGTGATGGGATGACAGCCAAACCCCGCTTTCATAAATGAACTGCAGTTAAAACACCCCGGCGTCATTTCGTAGAAAAAGATGTGAAGGAGCTCATTAGCACAACTCATTAGCATAACTTATTTACATATGCCACACCCCCTGACATCACCGGAAGTGTGTCAGAAGGCAACAGCCACCGCTCAGGCTCCACTGGACTGTTTTGGATTGCTAGCTATTGGGAGGGGGCATGTGCAGATCTGTCTTCGCGGAGGAGGGAGAGCTTGTACCTGAATAAAACTTGGTCTTAAAGGTGTCACTGGACTGTTTTGGATTGCTAGCTATGGGGGGGGGGCTCTGCAACTTACATGGCTGCTTCTTGCTCCTCGTGGCCCGACTGAGGGCTGCTGGGAGCAGGGGGTGGGGCTTGATGCATGTGCCCGCCCCCTTGGCTCCTTACTGCTGGAGCTCTGCTCCTGTGCGCTCCTGCAGGAAATGACCCCTGCCCCCCATCTATTTGCTTTCTGTTTCTCTCTCTCCTTTCTTTCCACCATTCTCTCTTCCTTCCTTTTGTCCTTCCTCCCCCCATCTATTTGCTTTGTTTCTTTCTTTCCTTCTCTCATTCTCTTTCTCTCTCTCTTCTTTCCTCTCCCTTCTCCATCTATTTGCTTTCTTTGTTTCTCTCTCTTTCTCTCTTTCCTCTTCTTTCTTCCCTTTCCTATCTATTTGCTTTTTCCCCACCTTTCTCTTTTTCTCTCTTTCTCTCTTCCTTCCGCTCTCTTTCTCCCCCTTCCTTCCCCTCCCCCCATTTATTTGCTTTCTTTGTTTCTCTCTCTCCACCTCTTTCATTCCTTCTTTCCACCTCTCAGACAAATAAATATAATTAGCAAACAAATAAATATCATTGGACAAATAAATATCAGTATCAGTTTCTACCCCTTTTGTTTTTATTTTTGGCAGTCTCATTTAGCGTTAATAAAAAGCAAATTTGCATATTTTTGATCTGCTGCCATACTGTTTTATGTAGCTTCTGTGCCAAAGTGCTGTTGATTTTTATAGAGATGGTTTTGAAGTGACTGTGTTTGGGTTTTTTTTAATGTGAATGTGAATTTCCCCCCCAATGTCATAAACTGCATTTTCTCTGATGAGGTGTCATATAAATTTTCGAAACAAATAGAAGAAATGTTTAAATCTGCCATGTTAGGGACTCGGGGGGGGGGATGTGCCCACTCATTACTGAGTCTTCTTTGTGACATTTATCAAGTGACAAATCAATACTTCTCAGCTGTGTCTTCCTGCAATTTCTCAGCTAAGTTACGATATTTCTTCCTTTCATTTGAAGAAGTCTGGGTAACACCGACTGAATGCAAATGCTTTGCAGAAAATACCAAAGATGTTTACAAGGATTGTGCCAAAACCTGACACCCTAATGCCACATTCTAGGAGCTGTGGATCACTTCCAGAATCCTAAGTGCTCCCCCATGTGTCATGTGACCCCCCTACCAGAGGATCTTAACCCCCTATGTGAAAACCCATCAGTTATGCAAAACCAATAGTACAATTCCTATGTTATATATTAAGAATGAGGACGAGGCTTTTGGCTGAGGCAGCGGGTGTCTGTGTATGGCCCCCCCGAGGCCCTTGTCACCCACCTATTAACCAAAAGAATATATCAGGGAACATCTCACAGCCAGCTGACTTCGCTGAACTGTGATTTTGCTTTTACTGCATATTACTATGTTTTAAATTTTAACTGTATTTATTGTATTATTGAAATGATGTTACCTGCCCTGTGCCCGCTTGCAGGATGGACGGGCTATAAATACAAGTAATAAATAAATAAATGAAGAAGAAGAAGAAGCAAAATCTGCTTATTATCCTTCCTTGCTCATCCGCATGGGAACAAATTATACTACCCAGGACAGCCCAGAACATATTAAAAGAAACTATGTGGCCATGAGTAAAAAGGTGAAGGACCTGAGAGTACAGGTTGTGTTTTCATCAGTTCTTTCTGTTGAAGGCTGTGGCTTAAGAAGAGAAAGAAGAATACTGCAGATAAATGACTGGCTATGTAGATGGTGTCATCAGGAAAGGTTTCAATTTTTGGACCATGGCTCTTCTATTGGGAGATGGTTTGCACCTCATGAGGGTAGGAAAAATGTGTTTGGTAAGAGCCTTGCAAACCTAATAAGGAGGGCTTTAAACTAAATCCTATGGGGGAGTGAGACAAAAATTCAAAGCCTAATATGATGCCAATAATGGGAGATAAGAACACTAAAGCGACAGGATGCTGGGCTAGATGGACCGCTGGTCTGACCCATCAGGGCTCTTCTTATGTTCTTATGAAGGCCTCGGCCTCTATGCCCTGTTCTTGGCCCTCCAGAGGAACTGACTGGCCCCTGTGTGAGACAGGATGTTGGGCTACATGGACCATTGGTCTGGCCCAGCAGGGCTCTTCTGATGTTCTTAACTGAGAACATGGTAGAGTGCTAGCAAATACGTGAGTGTGGGGAGCTGAAAGCATTGGGCCCTACCCTACCTCTCCATTCCCCGCTGGTAGCCTACCCTAGCCCTGGGATCCAGCAGCTGCCCCACCTCTGGGTACATTGGTGCCAGCCCTGGAAGAGAGCCAGAGTGGTATAGTGGTTAAAGTGTCAGGCTGGAATCTGAGAGTCCCAAATTCGTCTCCCCACCCTGCCATGGAAGCTCGCTGGGTGAGCTTGGGCCAGTCACACCTTCTCAGCCCAACCTAACTCACAGGTCTATTGTGAGGATAACATGGAGGGGAGAACGATGTCAGCTGCTTTGAGTTCCCATTGGGGAGAAATGTGGGGGATACATGAAGTAAATAAAATGAAATTGTCCCTTTCTCCACTCCGAATGATCACTCATCAGTCGGACCTTCGGCTGGTATCTGGCTTTTTCTAACCACCCCCCAGTTCCTCATTGTCCCAAATATAGTCAAGGTTAGGGTTCCCAGGTCCTCCCTGGCCACCGGCATGGTTGCCAGTTCCAGGTTGGGAAACTCCTGGAGATTTGGTGGTGGTGCCTGGGGAGGACAGGGACCTCAGTGGGGTCCAATGACACGGGGTCTACTCTCCAAAGCATCCATTTTGCCCAGGGGAACTGATTTCTGGAGTCTGGAGAGGAGCTGTACTTTTGAGGGATCCCCAGGTCCCACCTGGAGGCTGGCATCCCCAATTTAGGCCAATCATTCATTGTTCATTATTTGTTAGAACATCCAGTTCTGCTAATTCAACAGGACACTTTTGTGTTAGGTGGGGTTGTGCTGATGCTATTTAAGAGGATTTTGGCCCTCTGAACAGATGGCAGATAGAGGAATTAGCGCTTTCGCCTTGCTCCTCTTGGTTCCTGAGGCAAGGTGGGGATTCGGGGTCCATTTCAGCTGTGAGAAATGCCTGCTCTGTCTCCTTACTAACACTGAGAAACAGTCTGGTGTAGGAATTAGAGGGACCATCTGGGACTGAGGAGAAAAGATGCACAGTTCGGATGAATTTATCGGGCATCTTAGAGCAAACGTCAGCCGTCCCCTTGAGTCTGTGGGCACTTCTGGAATTTTGAGAATGGAGAGTGGGTGCGGCCACAAAATGACTGCTGTAGGAGCTGGGGCTGGCATAGGGTCCTGTGTCCAATTGCAAATATTTTGGCAATCGAAAAGCCAAATATCCTTCTGTGGGGGAGGCAGCTGTTTCTGAATCCCTGCAGACATGTGGGTGATAACTCCAGGGTTCTTCCTTGCTACAATTAGGTGAAGGAAAGTCAGGCTCCATTTTTCCTTTAGGGAAGAAGGGGACGTCCTGATGGGGATCACTCTGGTAGACCAATTGCAAACTCTCCATCTCACCTACCTTGCAGGGTCGCCGTGAGGGTGCAGTCGGGTTTGCATGGAATCCAGTATGCTCCACTGAATCCTTTGAAGGAATGGTGGAATTAAAAGGCAGTCAATGAAACTGTTTGCTTTTATATAAGGCCTTATATAAGGCCTGTAGCCAAAAGCTCTGTTAGTTTCCTCATTTTATTAGCAACTTATATTTCTTCAATCTTTCGTTATTTTGTTATCCTCTTTGTGACTAATATCCTGTGTTGCACCGGTTTTATTTATTGGTCTTGAACTCGAATCTAATGTTTGTTGGGTCATTTTGCAGCTTTCTTGGTTACAGGATAGGGACCTAAGTATTGGGTTATATATATATATATATATATATATATATAGCCTTTGAAGTACAGAAGCTTTAAGCCAGGGGTGTCAAACAGGTGGCCCGGGGTCCGGATCAGCCCCCCCCCCCCGGGGGGCTCTTTTACGTAATTCAGAGCAGGAGGTGTCAGTGATCAGACACCATTAAATAAACAAATATTGCAAGAGTGCTGTTTTAAGCATGTTTTTATTTTAAGTTAAAAAAAAACCCTTTGTGTTTGTGTCCTGTATAAAGTTTATATCTCTGCTACCTGGCATCACATTTTATGACACACATGACCCGGCCCAACAAGGTCTCATTTACGTCAGATCCGGCCCTCACAACAAATGAGTTCGACACCCCTGCTTTAAGCAGTATCCCTGATCCTCCACATTTCCTGGTTCAGGAAAAACTGCTGTTCAAACAAATCACAAAGACAATGTGACTCCAATGGTAACAAGAGAAAGAAATTTTACTTACAAAAATAGAAGCACATCTTCCACGACATTTAACTTATTGTGAACAGATTAACTCCCAAAAGGTTAACTTGCTGCTGCGCCATGCTTAAGTAAGAGGGAGAAGAAGAGAGGTCCTGTATGAAATAAAACAGAAGGCACCAGAAACGATGCTGTCAGGAACCTTTCCAGTGAATATGGATAGAATGATGTATGAACTGTGTAGAAACATGCTAACGGCAACAAGAGTAGTATTTGCAGCCAAGTGGAAAACTGAAGGTTGCCCAGCTATTGAGAACTGGGTAGACAAGATGCAAGAATACGCAGTTATGGCAAAACTGACAAACTACATTAACCAAAGACTGGAAGATGAATTTGAAAATAACTGGCGAGTTTTCTATGACTATTATAACTAGTTACTTTAGTTATATATCTGAAAGGTTTAATAGTAAACAATAATACTATAAGGCAGTTTTAATATGAAATGAAAAGAGTGGGACGTGTTCTTTATTATAACAAACGGTTGTATGAAATCTTATAAACATTTCTATGATGATATCTAAGTTTACAGTGGCTGCGGTCACACGGAACATTAGCCACGCAAGAGAGACGGAAGACAGGCGGAGTTTCCGGGCGCGATCTCACCGGCACATCTGGGAAGCGTAGCGCTTCCGTGGCACAACCAAGGCTTCCCGTCGAAAGCACGCAGCAAAAAACTAGTACCTCGGAGATACTTGTTTCCAGAAACTGCGGGGCAAGGGCGGGCGTCTGATCGCGTTTCCGGTGGCATTCAGTGCCCACCCATGTCCCCTTGCGAAAAAGGTTTCCCCCCCCCCCCAAGTCTCCGTGGATGTGCACACGCACCCAACGGAGCATGTGCATTTGTCGTGTACATAAAAAAAGAAAAGCAGTTTGCTGCACCGCACGCTTCTTCGTTGCGCGCAGGCGTGTCCTGTGATCGACACCTCTCCCTACCCACGGAACCTCCACGGTACCTCCACAGAACCTCCACAGGAGGTCTGATC
>NW_015175983.1:783873-804271 GCF_001447785.1 Gekko japonicus
CCGCGCTTCCCCCCCCCCCCCGCAGTTTCCTGCCCGTGTGACCGGAGCCTATATAATAGAGAAGATTGATAAGATAAGATAAAAAATGAAAATATAGTATGAAGAATTGGTATAATGAGGAGGTCATTATACAGATTTTTAAGTTAACAGGTCATATATATTTTAAGCCATTACACCACATATATCTTGTTAAACATTTGTTGAGCTATTATACCATATACTTTTTACATATACATATATATTTTGAAAAAGGAATGTCCTCAATTTCTGCAAAATTGCCCTGACACTAGGTTTTTTGGTAATCATATTTTCTGTCTGTTTTCCCCTATTCCTTCTTCCCCTCCCCCATATCCCTTATAATATATATTTTTTAAAAAAGAAATAAATAAAACAAAAGGCAATTATTGGCCAAAGAGGCTTCCAGTGGAACTGATCTCTGTGATCTGGAGATGAGCTGTAATTCCAAGAGATCCCCAGGCCCCACCTGGAGGCTGGCATCCTTATATGTAAGGCGAGTCCTAGTTCACAACCAGTGTCAACTAAGTTGAGTTAGTGTGAGCTAGCTCACAATTTTTTAGTCTCCAGCTCACACATTTTTGTCTTGGCTCAGGAAGGATGGCTCCAAAGCAAACTAATTTATGCAGCAGCCAAATCACTCACTCACCACTTTAACGCCAGTTGCTCACAAAGTAGAATTTTTGCTCAGAAGACTCCACAGCTTAGAGGGAGCATCGGCCACAACCCAATTCATGTTCAATGTATAGTCTAATCCGACGGACTGAGGCTTGCCTTAAAGGGCTGACTCACATGATACAATTTTCTCGTGGCAGTGACAAGGGCTTTGGTTCGAGTGTGTGCCAGGGGTTCCATGCTTCCCAGGCACATAGGGCCCAGTTTGAATGTGGATCGCGGCCAGGGCTATTTTGGGGCAGGAACGCACAGGAACAGAGTTCCGGCTGGCTCCTGAGTTGGCCATGCCCGGCAGGAACTCATTAGCATAATAGGCAACACCCAATAGCAGAAACTCATTAGGATTGGCTACATCAGGGGTGTGTGGCCTAACATGCAAAGGGGTTCCTGCTACAAAAAAAAAGCCCTGGGTTTTGACAACAAACAAGGTAAGCAGAATAAGAAGCAAAAAGTGGGTGTGGCTGGATGACCACACTTCTGGTAACATGGGAATGTGGCCTAATATGCTAATGAGTGGTGCTGTCGGGGTGTGGCCTAATATGCTAATGAGTTTTGCTGTTGGGTGTGGCCTATTATGCTAATGAGTTCCTGCTCGCGGCACATTTCCCTCAACTGAAATGACCCCGGGGAGCTGCTGTTAGAGCCACTGGGAAATGTACACGGGATGATGGCTACCCACAAGTTCTCCAGTGGAGCAAAGAGTGAGCTCCTCACTCATTTTGACAGGCACAGGTTCAGGGGCTTCAGGAGTGTATAGAACAGATCCTGTGCAAGCTAGAGACATCAAAGTCACAAGGGGACCTCCCCGGATGCTCCTCTGCACCCCCTCAAAGTTCCACCCCCCTGTTGCTTTGGAGTTTGGTAAACATCTAGATTGAGCAGAGACAGTCTGTCTGGCAGGGCCATAGCCAGTGGGTGTGTGTGTGAGGCAGGCAGTGCCCTCTATTGCATCAGGGTGCTCCTATTGCAATGCCCCCCCATCAAGAAGAAGAGCAGCATGCCCCCATGCCAGGCCAGGGAGCTGACTTTTTGTGGCAGGGGAAGGATGGAGGTCCCCTGGGCGGAGGCATTGACATCCCTCCCCTCCAGGGCAATGTGGGAGGATCTCTCTGCTGGCGTCATGTGACCTGTCACCTCTTCTTGCTGGCTCTTCAGAGCCAGGCAAGCAGCTGAGGCTAGGCAAGAAGCGCTCCAGAGAGAGTTCCAAGTGGGAAGGAGACGAGACAAGGTGAACATGGTGGGAGTCAGTGAGCTGCTGCAGCCTTCATCCTTTCTCTCTCTCTCCGGCGGTACAACTTACTCAACTCTGCCCACGCTCTTTGCTTGGACAAGTCTTGATGAACTCGGATGCTGGTTGCAGAAGCCGGTGAGGTTGCCCGTTCCTCCTTCCCCAGCTGCCTTAAGCTAATTAACGGCATCTCCTGGAAAAATTCCTAGCAATGGGCCTGCTGTCTGGAAATGTATTCATTCACAAACCACCACGAACAGCTTGAAAACTTGTGGAAAGTTCATGCCAGTTGACCTCCCATGAACTTGACTTCATGAACCATGAACCACGCAAAATTCATCATGAACTTTAGTTTGTGAACTGGTTCGTGCCCATCCCTACTGGGGACACACACATCAGGTAAATGGTTCCTAGGCGTATAGAGCTCCATAGCTGAATCAGAAAGCTGTGTGTCTAAAAGTATAAAAGGATAAGAGGGGAAAAACACATGTTTGTGGAAGAAGAGATCGAGTGATGGCAAAGAACCACGGGAAGTGCCACTTTGAAATGGCCCTACCATTTACACAATATTGTGTAAAATATAATATGTTGCATTATTATGTGCAATGTTCCCTCTAAGCTGTGGAGTCTTGAGAGCAAAAATTCTACCTTGTGAGTTCCTGGCATTAAAGTTGTGAGTGAACGATTTGGCCGCTGCATAAATCAGTTGGCTCTGGAGCCTTCCTTCCCGAGGTAAGGCAAAAATCTGTGAGCTGGAGGCTAAAAAACTGTGAGCTGGCTCACACCAACTCAGCTTAGAGGGAACACTGATTATGTGTCATCTGTGGTCTGAAGCTGACATTCAATAAGAGATTCTAGGGATTCTTAAACATTAATGACTTATTTTCCAGTCACATAAACAGATGTTACTAAATTGTCATCATCATTATTAGTCACGGTAAGCCACCTGAACCACCCATTTATTGTAATTGTTAAATATGGGAGTGGGAAATAAGTCATTCTGGCTTAATGGTCCTTAGAGTTCCTTATTCATCCGTCAAGTAATTTCAAATTCAGCAGCTTCCAGACAGCAGCTGAGAAGTTTTGTGTGTGTGTGTGCGTGTGCGCGCTCCTCATGGTCAGCTGACCTTTCCTGGTTCACTAATGATTTCCTGAGAGAAATCTCCCTCTTGCTCTTAAATGGGATACCTCAAGCTGGCAAAGTGAGCACCAGTGTTCCCTCTAAGCTGAGTTAGTGTGAGCTAGCTCACAAGTTTTTAGCCTCCGGCTCGCACATTTTTGTCTTAGCTCAGACAGGATGACTCCAGAGCAAACTAATTTATGCAGCAGCCAAATCCCTCACTCACGCCTTTAATGCCAGTACCTCACAAGGTAGAATTTTTGCTCACAAGACTCCACAGCTTAGAGGGAGCATTGGTGAGCACCACAGCTTCTAACCTGGGATCTGAGTTTGGCTCCTTGCTTTCTCTGCTTTGGGGGTCCCAAAGGTTGATTCTGCTGGTTTCCCCAGAGAGGCTTCCTCATGGCTCGCAGCCGGCTGTGAAACTTGGTGTCGTACCCACCCAAGGTGGAGGGGCATCGTATTGTTTGCAGCCACCAAGTGTGCATGCGCATCATGAAAGAAACATCTCAGAGCCAGGGGTCATTTCCTGCAGGAGCGCACAGGAGCGGAGCTACGGCAGTAAAGAGCCCAGGGGGCGGGCACATGCAACAAGCCCCACCCCCTGCTCCCAGCAGCCCTCAGTCAGAGCAAGAAGCAGCCAGGTAAGCTGCAGAGCTCCCCCCGGGCCCCCGATGCAAAACAGTCCAGTGGCACCTTTAAGACCAAGTTTTGTTCAGGTACGAGCTCTCCCTCCTCTGTGAGGGCAGATCTGCATGTCCCCCCTCTCCAATAGCTAGCAATCCAAAACAGTCCAGTGGAGCCTGAGCGGTGGGTGTTGCCTTCTGACACACTTCCGGTGATGTCAGGGGGTGGGGCATATGCAAATAAGTTATGCTAATGAGTTATGCTAATAAGCCCCTGCACCTCTTTTTCTGCGAAATGACCCCTGCTCAGAGCCATCAAAGAACACTGAACGAGTGTATCGATTTCCCCTCCCTGACCCAAAAGAGGCCAGGCTTGCTACTACCAGGGCCAGGGCTTTCTCGGTGGCAGCCCCATCCTGGTGGAATGAGCTGCCGGAGGAGATCAGGGCCCTGCAAGACGGAGCTCTTCCGCCAGGCTTTCAGCTAGGGTGCCGACACCATTATAGAGCCCTGGCTTTTGGTTTTAACATCCAGCCTGAGCCGCAAGAAGATCTTGAGCAGAAGGATTTTTAGAGAGTACACTGAAATAAGCCATCTTGAGTAACTGTCTTCAGCACTTTATGAAACTGTATTAATAATGGAATTGTTTTATTATGGTTTTATGTTGTTTTAACTGTATTTTATGTACTGACTGTGAGCCGCCCTGAGCCTGCAGTGCGGGGACGGTGGGGTGTAAGTGCAATAAATAAATAAATAAATATATTCAGCTCACTCTGAGAACACCAACTGGCCACTCATGCACATTAGCAACTATAGAAAAATGGGTCGTTGCTTCACTTGATGCCACCCAATACCATTCTTCCACCACATTGCTAGTGCAGGCTATGATACCAGACTCTGTTGGGAAGCTTCCCTTTCCCAGAATTGTTCAATGCAGGGAGGGCGATAAGAGTATCTCTGAATGTGTGGTTGCCTTATAGAGACTTAATTACGAAGCAAGGAACAGAATGGGTAATGAAAGGGCAGGATGAAATTCAATATAACTATGAATGGTTAAAATACATGCAGATTTATGATGTTTTTAAAATGGACAAGAAAAACTATGGTTTTAGAGAAGATAGAAACGAAGTAGAAACTGTTTGGGAAAGTGGGGGGAGGAAAATGGTTTCTAATATGTATAAAATACTGTTGAAATGGTTTACGGAGGATGAATCTGTAAAAGAGCAAATGATAAAATGGGCAGTTAATATGAATAAGGAGATAACTATAGAAACATGGGAATATTTGTGGAAAAATTCAATGAAACTATCTGTATGTACTAACATAAAAGAAAACTGTTACAAAATGATGTATAGATGGTACATGACACCTAAGAAAATAGCAAATATGAACCAGAATATGTCTAGCAAATGTTGGAAATGTAAAAAACATGAGGGCTCATTTTATCACATGTGGTGGACATGTGATAAAGCTAGGGACTTTTGGACAAAAGTCCACAGTGAAATGCAAAAGATTCTAAAATGTTCTTTTAAGAAAACACCTGAAATTCTGCTCTTAGGTTTAAAAATGGAAGAACTAAATGTAACAAAAAAGACACTATTCTGGTATTTGATAACAACGGCAAGAATGATATATGCTCAATATTGGAAGCAAGAAAAAAATACCAGATCTGGAAGAATGGATACAAAAAGTTCTGTTCATGGCTGAGATGGACAAAATAACCAAAAAGTTGAACAACAAAGAGGACCAAGAATTTTTTGAAGAATTGAAGGACTTTAAGATATATTTAGAAAAGAACTGGGACGTGAGACAAAATTTACTATGTTTAGAACAATATTAAGTACTTGATGTTATCCTAAGTTTATCTATATGGGACATGGGGGAAATGCATTGCGGGAAGCCTTTCGGGGGAGGGAGGGAAAAGGGAATATTCAACCAAATGATAAAAAGATGTAAAATGTGATAAGAATGGAAAATAAAAAGTCTTTTGACCAAAAAAAAAAAAGAGTATCTCTGAATGTAGTGGGAGGATCAAACGAAGGAGGGGAGAGGAAAGGAAGGGAAGGGAAGAGAAGGCGCTCGGGAAGACCTGGCCTCCTGGAACGGAGACTGGACTCGCCCCGTTTACAGTGAGCGTCACCGTTTGCTCGCTTGCACAGTCCTTGATCTCCCTCCATACTGGATTCCTAGTGGCCATCGGAAATGTAGAGAGAATGAATGAAGGGTTGTATTTCTCAAGGATTTGACCCTGTGGGCCTTCAGACACCCAAACCAGTGGGTGGGGAGCGACAACAGGGATGTGACAGATGTGGTGTGGCCTCAGACTGGGAGGTGGCCCTTTAAGCCTGGGCTCTACAAGTCCTTCTTGGCCTTCCCGTGGTGCCATGGCCCCCAACCTGGGCCTCTTCACTCCTGACATCTCTCAGACCTCAGTTCCCAGAGCTGTTGACTGCACCTGCCTCCCCTCCTCTTGGTGAGCTCCGTCACCAATGTTCCCTCTAAGCTGTGGAGTCTTGTGAGCAAAAATTCAACTTTGTGAGCTACTGGCATTAAAGTTGTGAGCAAATGATTTGGCTACTGCATAAATCAGTTTGCTTTGGAGCCCTCCTTCCTGAGCTAAGACAAAAATGTGTGAGCCGGAGGCTAAAAAACTGTAAGCTAGCTTACACTAACTCAGCTTAGAGAGAACATTGTGACCTTGCTGAAGGCAGCTGCACTGTTTCTGACTGCTTCTCTGCTCTCCCAGCCAGGCGCAGTCTCCCGGATGCCTGCAGTTGTCGTCTCCATCCCCCCCGTCATTGGCTCGTCGACTCCTTTTAATCCATGCACCGGCCACAAGGGGGAATGGAGCCTGCGGGCTTCATAGAAACATCTATCGGAAACAGACTGCACCTTGGATCTGATCCATGCAGGCTCTGCCCCCCCCCAACCGTGTCTCCTTGCCCCTGGGAACCCGGCCATATTTTCTCTCAGGCAGCCGTTCCGGAGCCTTCTGATGCCACGTGGCCCCTGAGCACTGGCTCTGATGGCCACAAGGGGGAATGGAGCCCACGGGCTTCATAGAAACATCTATCGGAAACAGGCTGCACCTTGGGTCTGATCCAGCAAATCTCTTCATATATTTTTATTTTCACGTGAAAGGCCCATGTGCGTAAATTGCCATACAGTCAAAGCAGACTTATGGCGGCTCCAGCCAGGGGCTTTCAAGGCAAGGGAGAAGCGGAAGCAATGGTTTGCCGTGGCCTTCCTCTGCAGAGCCTTCCTTGGTGGTCTTCCATCTAAGTACCAAGTTACCAACCCTGCTTTGCTTAGACTTACGGGGACCCCAGCCAGGGGCTTTCAAGGCAAGGGAGAAGCGGAAGCAATGGTTTGCAGTGGCCTTCCTCTGCAGAGCCTTCCTTGGTGGTCTCCCTTCCAAGTACTGATCCCTAATGAGGTTCTGAGGTCTGATGGTAGTGGGCTACACCATAACGCCCATACAAACACAAACGTTGGGAGCCAAATCCCTGACTGATGTGACATTTCCAACATGGTAGTGGTTACTATATAGAAATTATGCCACAACTGAAGTGGCCCTGAGAAACCAGGTAACCAAGAAGGTCGACAAAAAGCCTAATAACAGAATAAGTACTAATGGGGTACGTATATTAAATTAACAAAGCTTTAATGCATAATGCTTTGGCCACAAGGCCTTCCTTGGTGGTACAGATTTTTAAAATATGCACTATAAAGGAAAATTATTCAGAATACAACAGTATTTTTCACCTAAGCTTTAAAATGCCCAGAAGAAGTAGGGGCAATTCATTAACTAGATAAATCCAACTTCATTATTGGAATAAATTAGGACCATCAAAAATCATTTTTCAGATTAATAAGAACATAAGAACATAAGAGATGCCAATGTTGGTTCAGGCCAAAGGCCCATCCAGTCCAACACTCTGTGTCACACAGTGGCCAGAAATACCATTGCCATCAGGAGGTCCACCAGTGGGGCCAGGACATTAGAAGCCCTCCCACCGTTGACCCCCCCCCCAAGCACCAAGAAGACAGAGCATCACTTGCCCCAGAGCCCCTAGCTATACCTTGTGGCTAATAGCCACTGATGGACCTCTGCTCCATATGCTTATCTAATTCCCTTTTGAAGCCGTCCATGCTTGTAGCACCCACCACTTCCTGTGGCAGTGAATTCCATGTGTTAATCACTCTTTGGGTGAAGAAGTACTTCCTTTTATCCGTTCTAACCCGACCGCTCTGCAGTTTCATGGAGTGCCCACGAGTTCTTGTATTGTGAGAAAGGGAGAAAAGTACCTCTTTCTTTACCTGCTCTTTCCCATGCATAATCTTATAAACCTCGATCATGTCACCCCTCAGTCGTCTTTTCTCCAAGCTAAAGAGCCCTAAGCGCTTTAACCTTTCCTCATAGGGAAAGTGTTCCAACCCTTTTATCATTCGAGTTGCCCTTTTCTGCACTTTTTCCAAAGCTATAATATCCTTTTTAAGGTGTGGTGCCCAGAACTGCACACAGTATTCCAAATGAGGTCTCACCATTGATTTATATAGGGGCATTATTATATTGGCTGATCTGTTTTCAATACCCTTCCTAATAATCCCCAGCATAGCATTGGCCTTCTTTATTGCAGTCACACACTGTCTCGACATTTTCAGTGAGTTATCCACTACAACTCCAAGATCTCTCTCTTGCTCAGTCTCTGCCAGTTCAGACCCCATCAATGTGTATTTATATTTAGGATTTTTGGCTCCAATGTGCATCACCTTGCACTTGGCCACATTGAACCCCATTTGCCATGTTGACGCCCACTCGCCCATCCTTGACAGATCCCCTTGGAGTGCCTCACAATCCTCACTGGTTTTCACCACCCTGAACAACTTTGTATCATCCGCAAATTTAGCCACTTCACTGCTTACTCCCATCTCCAAATCATTAATGAACAAGTTAAAAAGCAGTGGACCAAGTACTGATCCCTGCGGTACCCCACTGCTTACCACCCTCCACTGAGAAAATTGCCCACCTACACTCACTCTCTGTTTTCTATGAACTAGCCAGTTTTTGATCCATAAAAGGACTTGTCCTTCTATCCCATGATTTTTGAGCTTACTTAGGAGCCTTTGATGAGGAACTTTATCAAAAGCTTTCTGGAAGTCAAGGTAAACCATATCTACTGGATCCCCCTTGACCACATGTTTATTCACCCCCTCAAAGAACACTAACAGGTTAGTGAGACAAGATCTTCCCTTACAGAAACCGTGCTGAGTCTGCCTCAATAGGTTTTGTTCATCTATGTGCCTACTAATTCTTTCCTTAATAATGGTTTCCACCAATTTACCCGGAATCGACGTCAGACTGACTGGCCTGTAATTTCCCGGATCTCCCCTGGAACCCTTTTTAAAGATGGGAGTGACATTAGCTACCTTCCAATCCTCAGGAATGGAGGCAGATTTTAAGGAAAGATTACATATCTTTGTCAGGAGATCCACAAGTTCACAATTGAGTTCTTTCAGAACTCTCGGATGTATGCCATCTGGGCCTGGTGATTTATCAGTTTTTAAGTTGTCTATCAGTTTTAGGACCTCCTCTCTCGTCACCTCAATCTGACTCAGGTCTTCCAACACCCCTCCTGAAATCAGTGGTTCTGGAGTGGGCAAGCACTTCTCATCTTCCACAGTGAAGACGGAGGCAAAAAATGCATTTAGCTTCTCAGCCATTTCCCTATCATCCTTCAATACTCCTTTTACCCCTTGGTCGTCCAAGGGCCCCACTGCCTCCCTGGCTGGTTTCCTGTTTCTAATGTATTTGAAGAAAGTTTTATTGTTGGTTTTTACGTTTTTTGCTATATGCTCCTCATATTCCCTTTTTGCCTGCCTGACCTCAGACTTGCATTTTATTTGCCATAGCCTGTGTTCCGTTTTATCAGCCTCACTGTGACTAGCTTTCCACTGCTTAAAGGAATTCTTTTTACTTTTTACAGCCTCCATTACTCTGTTTGTTAACCATGCAGGCTTTTTCCTATACCTGTTTGTGCCTTTCCTAACCTGCGGAATATATATTTTTTGAGCTTCTAGGATCGTAGTTTTAAATAGATCCCAAGCTTCCCCAATTGTTTTGACCCTTTCTACTTTTCCTTTCAGTTTCCTCCCCACGTGTCCCCTCATATCAGAGAAATTACCCCTTTTAAAGTTAAAAATGGTTGTGTGAGTCTTTTTGGCCAATTCTCTATTTGTACAAATGATGAACTCAACAACATTATGATCACTGTTTCCAAGCGGTGCAATCACTTTTACATCTCTCACCAGGTCTTGAGTGTTACTTAGGACCAAATCAAGGATCGCCTCTCCCCTGGTAGGTTCCGTGACCATCTGCTCCATAGCACAGTCATTTAGAGTGTCTAGAAACTCAATCTCTTTTTCCCGACTAGAACACATATTGACCCAATCAATGTGTGGGTAGTTAAAATCACCTATTATTACACAGTGTTTTTGTCTAGTTGCTATCTTTAAGGCATTCATCATTTTATAATCCTCCTCTATCTTTTGATCTGGTGGGCGATAACAAACTCCCAGTGTTAAGTTTCCTTTTGGCCCCCCTATTTCAACCCACAGAACTTCAAGAAGCGAATCCAATTCACTTAGCCTCTCAATCTTTCTAGACTTTATACCCTCTCTGACATACAGAGCTACCCCACCTCCAACCCTTCCCCCCCTATCCTTCCGATATAATATATAACCGGGAATCACTGTGTCCCACTGATTTTCCTCATCCCACCGTATCCCACTGATTTTCCTCATCCCACCAAGTTTCTGAAATACCCACAATGTCTATTTTTCCCTCCGACACCAAGCACTCCAACTCCCCGATTGTGGTTGTTCATTTGTTCACGGTCCAAATATCTCCGTAAGGAAGAAGAAGAAGAGGAGGAGGAGGAGGAGGAGGAGGAGGAGGAGGAGGGGGTGATACCCCACCCTTCACTCAAAGTCTCAGAGTGTCTCACAAACTCCTTTCCCTTCCCCTCCCCACAACAGACACCCTGCAAGGTAGGTGGGGCTGAGAGAGCTCTTGACAGAAACTGCCCTTTCAAGGACAACTCTGACAGAACTACGGCTTGCCCAAGGTCATCCAGCAGGTGCAAGTGGAGAAGTGGGGGAATCAACCCCAGTTTCTCCCAGATTAGAGTCCACGCACTTAACCACTACACCAAACTGGTCAGAAGAGTTCAATGGTGTGTATGTTCACATTCCGGAAGCCAAATACGTGGCAAAATGCATCACAAAATATGTTTCTTCTTCTCGTTTCTGTTTTGGTTTTCTGGCCCTGAGAAAGACAACAACCAGTAATGAACTATTACCATCACAACAACTAGGGATGCCAAAAGCCATGTGACCTGGCTCCCTCTGGACACCCCTCCACAAGTTTAGAAATGCACATACAAGATACAATTATACCATGCCTGACATGGTTGGAACAATGGATTAATTTAGACAATAAAAAATTGTTAACTCTTGAGGGACATGATTGTAGGTTTGGTTGGCATGCCTACTTATGGTACGAAAAAGTAAAAATGGATAGCTTTTTTAAACATCATGTTATAAGAAGAACGGTGTTTGAGACGTGGATGAAATATAAAAGGGTTTTTTTTTATGTGAGACCAATGTGGATTGTACCAGCAGAAGTGATTAATCCTTATTCAAGACATTATGGAAAGGATTGGTTATCTTATAGAGATATTTTGAAGAAAGAGGATAAAAAATATGTGATAAAAGGGAGGTATGAGTTGAATTTTGAGTATGACTGGTTAAATTACAGACAAATATATGATTTGTTTAAAGCTGATAAAAAAAGATTTGGTTTTAGGGAAAAAATAATGAGATGGAATGCATATGGGCAGAAAAAGGGGGAAAATGATATCAAAGTTGTATAAAGTGTTGTTAAAATGGTATACTGAGGAGGAAACTGTTAAAGGGCAAATGATTAAGTGGGCTATAAATATAAATAAGGAAATAACTTTGAAGAATTCAATGAAGATATCAACCTGTACTAATATAAAAGAAAATTGTTTTAAGATGATGTACAGATGGTATATGACTCCAAAAAAATTGCTAACATGAATAATAATATGTCTAATAAGTGTTGGAAATGTAAAAAACATGAAGGCTCTTTGTACCATATGTAGTGGATTTGTGATAAGGCAGCGGCATTTTGGACGGAGGTCCATGCTGAAATGCAAAAATTTTTAAAAGGTACATTTAGAAAAGAACCAGAAATATTGTTGTTGGGTCTTAAGATGGATGAGGTTAATGTAGAAAAAAAGACACTGTTATGGTATTTGATAACAACTGCAAGAATGACATTTGCGCAATTTTGGAAACAAGATAAGGTACCAGAGATATGGGATTGGATTAAAAAAGTGCTCTTTATGGCAGAAATGGACAAACTGACAAAGAAACTTAACGGCAAGGAAGACGAAGAATTCTATGAAGAATGGAAAGACTTTAAAGAATATCTAGAAGTTAAATGGAATGTTAAAAATATCTTAATAAGTTTTGATAGTTACTAGAAATGGACCAAGAAAATGACAAGGTATTGAAATGATGAATGTAAGTAAAGTTACCTGAAAGACTAGTTTGTAATATGGTAAAAGATAGAATTAAAGATTAAGATGAGAATTTAAGGGGGAAAACGCACTGTGGGAAGCCATGCAACGGGGGGTGGGGAGTTATCTGAAAAGGGATATAAAAAGATTGAAATGTTGTGGAAAATTTAACCTGCTTTTTATATCTGTACAATAAAAATGTTTTTTTTTTTAAAAAAGAAATGCACATACAAGATCTCCCAAGACGCATATTGCAAAAAGAGGTAAACCTACATTTATTCAGGTAGATCCAGTTCAAATTCAGGTTGCAGTCAAAGGAAGAGACAGAAGCCTCATCTAAAGAGTCCTTTCCCCTATCACAAATGGCTACCTTGTCCGGCATCACGTGTGTGGGAGTATGAGGCATAGGCGTAATCTTCGTGGGGGCGGCGGGGCTTCAGCCCCCGCCGAAATTTTCAGGAAGGTACTCAGCCTCCCCCGGGAGCCACCCTTGCTCCTAGCAAAGCAATGCCTCTGGCCCAGCCCCAGCCCCCCCCGGGAAATTGGAAAGTCTACACCCTTGGTATGAGGGCATCGTCTCTACAGGAGAGACCCGTGGAAGGCCATGTGCAGTCAGGGAGAGGACAAAGGGAGGGGTGGAGGGAGAGGAGGGGTCAGAGGGAGCTCCTAGAGAGGCATTCCATTCAAGGAGATAACACCCATATGCACTCAGAGTGATGTAGCACCCTCCAATGTCTAGGCATTCTGAGTTCTGCACTCCAACAGCTATTACCCCCATCGGCACCTGGCCCAGTTCCCTGAGCACTCAGGTCTCAGGATAACAACGTGTTATACCCCCAGATCCCACAGCAGCCCAGACAATGACCCCCACCTTTCCCCCCAGTTTGGTGTAGTGGTTAAGTGCGTGGACTCTAATCTGGGAGAACCGGGTTTGATTCCCCACTCCTCCACTTGCACCTGCTGGATGACCTTGGGCAAGCCGTAGTTCTGACAAGAACTGTTCTTGAAAAAGAGCAGTTTCTGTCACAGCTCTCTCAGCCCCGCCTACCTCACAGGGTGTCTGTTGTAGGGAGGGAGAGGGAAAGGAGTTTGTTAGCCACTCTGAGACTCCCTTGGGTCGTGAAGGCCGGGTTTTAATCCAATCTCTTCTCTTCTCTTCATAGTTAGGACTGAGTAGCTGCACCCACGATTCTATTGGCCCACAACTGTGGTTATATTACCACAAAGCAGGAATAACAGGCCCTCCTGAAGCAAGGAATGAACAACTAGTCATGCTCTCCACTCTGCTGTTGCTGTGCAATAACTTTTTTTTTTTAAGTCTTCCTCCTTACTTTCACGTAAACACTTTATTGCCGTCTCTGCTTTCTGAACTGCAGAAGAATGGAACGTGTGGTGCAGGGAGGGGGAGAGGAACTCTGGGTCCCTGTCATTGAAATTGCCGGTTTGACAGGTAAAAGGATTCATTATGCATTCAGGGACATTTTGTGCTTCATAAGGTTAACATAGTAGATCTTACCAATTCAGATATCCTGAAAGAAGACAGAAATGTGTGATGGGAAAATTATTAAAAAAAAACACTTAGAGAGACAGTGAAGTGGAAGGAAGTCATAGGACGTGGTGGAAACATTCTCGATTGTGCAGAAGAAAGGTTACAAAAAAGAGAGAGAATTCAAGGTTCCAGTCAGGCATCCTGCATGCAGATAATTAATTGCTCATGGCAAAGAGTCTCTCTCTCACACACACACTCACACACACACACGCACACACAAACACGGTGAGAGCTGTGGAAGAATGCGAGAAGCCTCACATAACACAGGAATAAAGCCCTTGAGTTCTCAGAATAATGTGAGCATTTGGCCATAGTTCTTGTGAGTTTCCCTGGATCATGTTGTGTGAAAGAGTCAAATTAGACGCTGTACACAATATTTTGTTCTAATTCCAATGCAGCCGGGTGACGCTGTTAATTCGTGAGCAGTTATTCGTGAGTGGTTAGAGGGTCAGAGGAGGATCAAGGGCACCTGTTTCCACATCCCCACTCTACTAGGAAGAGCACTGTGTGACCCTTTGGGAACACTCTTATTCTCTTGCCTTAACCCATAACACAGGGTTGCTGTGAGGATAAAATGACGGCATCCACACTGTCCTCTGATCCTTGGAGGAAAGGCAGGATCAAAACAAACTAGAGAGATATGGTTGAGGGCTGCAAGTAGATAAATAGGTACCACTTTGGTGGGAAGGTAACAGCATTCTGTGCGCCTCAGCGTTTAGTCATGCCGGCCACATGACCACAGAAAAGTCTTCGAACAGCGCTAGCCCTTTGGCTTGGAAACGGAGATGACCACCACCCCCTAGAGTCGGATTCGACTAGCTTGTGAGCAAGGGAAACCTTTACCTTTATCTATATCAGTTTGGTGTAGCGGTTAAGTGCGCGAATCTAAACTGGGAGAACCAGGTTGGATTCCCCACTCCTCCACTTGCAAAGAGAGAGACATTCCATTCAAGGAGATAACACTAAGAGTGATGTAAAGAAGAAGAAGAGTTTGGATTTGTACTCCCTTCACTCGAAGTCTCAGAGTCGCTTACAAACTCCTTTCCCTTCCGCTCCCCACAACAGACACACTGTGAGGTAGGTGGGGCTGAGAGAGCTCTCCCAAGAACTGTCCTTGAGAGAACAGCTGTGCCAGAACTATGGTTTGCCCAAGGTCATCCAGCAGCTGCAAGTGGAGGAGTGGGGGAATCAAACCCGGTTCTCCCAGATTGGAGTCCGCGCACTTAACCGCTACACCAAACTGATTGGGTAACTAAGACTGTTTCCAACACACCTCCTTCCTGCTCTGAGTTTTTCTCTCTTTGGCTTGTTAGGAATTATTCTCGGCAAGTGATGGGCCCTTGGACACAACCATCTGCTGATACCTAAGGCCCATTGACAGGATATCACAATCATTCCGATACATTACCTACCAGTCCTTCTGTCTTGCAAAACAGGCCAATCCACAGGGATCAGAGCTCAAATGCGTAACATTATGACTTGCTGCCTTGTAATTGTCTTCATTTATCCCCACTGTTCATCAGCTTATATAAAACTTAAAATTCCGGTAAAATCATAGCTTTTCCTCTCTTCCTGCTCTTTAGAGTTGTTTACTGGTTGATGAAATGGTTAAAGCTGAAGAACAAGTTCCAAAAATACTTTCCATATTGAAACAGTACCCTCTAGTGGAGAAAAAGGAAAATCAGAGAGCTGGGGGGGCGGACAGATATTCCACAGATATTACCTGCACAGGATTGTCAAGTATCCCCTTTAACAGGGTCTTAACCTGGGACACCTCATTGGATAGCAATCACTTGATGCTAGAGTCTCTAGACCACACAAGAAAATCCATTTGCAAATCATGAACACCATGCATCGATAGTGCAATATCCAAAACAGTGTGTGTACAGCTCCCAAGCCTAACAATAGTACTGAAAACAAACACGTTGAGTTGATTCTTTTCAACAAATCTTGGCTGCATCCACACATTGTTAGTTATTACGCTATAGCAGTCCTTTGCAACTGGATTATCCTGTGTGAACAGGATGATCTAGAATAGGGGTGTCGAAGTCATTTGTTATGAGGGCCGGATCTGACATAAATGAGACCTTGTTGGGCCGGGCCATGCGTGTCATAAAATGTAATGCCAGGTAGCAGAAATATAAACTTTATAAAGGACACACAAAGGTTTTTTTTAAACTAAAAACATGCTTAAAACATTAGCACTCTTGCAATATTTTGTTTATTTAACAGTGTCTGATAACTGACACCTCTTGCTCTGAATTATTGCATCAAAATGTCTGTGCTGTTGCAGTCTTGAGTATGCTGTTCAGGTGTGTATCTGTAAGCTGCAAACCTATGATGACACAGCAGCAGCAGAACTGGAAGAAGAAACAGAAGACAGCCAGTTCCACTGCGGGCCTGAGAGAAGCCCTCCGGGGGCCTAATCCGGTCCCTGGGCCACATGTTTGACACCCCTGATCTAGGTGAGTGATTGTTGTAGTAATGCAATAACCAGTGCCATGTTGATACAGTCCAGGGCACATCACTGAACATTTCACTGTTGTTCTATTTGCAACTGGACTGTTTTGACAGACCTGGAAAACTCAGGTGTGGATGATTGCTGCCGTGTAACAACAGCATAGGATCTGATAATGCATCGATGCAGCCATGAACAACCAACTCATCCAGTACCAATGCCCGCTGTTGCCAAGGGCCGAACACTTCGTGTTAGTGATGCCCATAAAGAATATACCATGCAGGGTATAGCCTCCACCTCGTCAAAGAGTGGAGTGAGAAGTGGAGGTCCTACTTCTTGCTGTGACTCTTCTTCATCTTCTTTCTCCTCCTCCTCTGCTTTCTGAAGGGGACTGATCCACGTACAGCATCTCTACATCCAAGGACATCACAAGATTGATGGGAACCAGCACCAGGGTGGACCAATGGTCCTCAGCTAATATGAACCACGTTTCACGGGACCTTATGGAAAGGAAGGAAATGAGAATAACGGATGCATGGCAGAATCCTCAAAGTGCTTTGAATGAACTGCTCTGTGTTTTAAAATTGTCTTCTGCACAAAGAGACCAGTGAAGGGGCACTCAAAAATGACTTCAGCGTCATCAAGACGGGATGTGTACAAACCTGGCTTGTTGCTGAGCTCTTGTGCGAGTCTTTGTCCTTCCCCTTCCCCTTCTTGTGCAGAGAGACCTGCTTGGAAATTAATTCTGGTTATCCATGAATGAGAAGTGCATACGTGTGGGTTAGCAGGAGTTCGTTTCCCTGCCCCCAGCTAGGAATTGAAACCAGCATTTAATCCAGGTTTAACATCCCGATTTGTGTGTGTGTGTGGGGGGGGGTCAACCTGTGTGCATACATTTGAGTGTCATCATGGGGCACTTGAGTTTGTTTCTAATTATGCTTCCCCATGTGAGAAGGGAGGGGCGAAAGGAGAGAAACAAGACATTCATGCAAGACTGACAACAAAGGGCAATTCTGCATTGGCTTTTCCCTCCGTTGTTTTAGCAAACCCACCTTGGAACAGAAACTCCCCTCTGCATTGCATGCTGCTTTCACTTCCTTTGCTCATTACATTTTATGGTACCCTCTACATTGCATGCCGCTTTCACTTTCTATGATCATCGGGTTTTATGGTACCTTCTGCATAGATTTATGGCCATTCAGGGGTGACTTTGCAGTCAGTACGGTGTTGCCCCAGGGTATTTGAATGTGGTTTTGAGATGTACCTTTTCCTCAGCGTTGAGAAAATGTGGAGCGAATGCCAGATGCAAAATTGCCCAAACACGGGATCCTGCATACCCCAGTTTCAAGTTGCTTAGAATTAACATCAGGATGTGGTGCAAGACTGGGATGGAGCAATAATCCATCCCAATGCCCATCCCAATAGAGGACAGCCTTCTCTGCAAACCTCAGTTCCCCTCAACACATCGAGGTTCAATTAATTTTAAAACAGGGTGTCATGAAAGACCGATGAAAAGTAGGAAGTGGAATCGTTAACTGCCAAAATGTCATTTCCGTCACTCTGACAGGTTCCTCAGGCTCTCTTTCCAACAAATGTGGCTGAAAGAATTTCATACCCTCCAACATTTTACAGATGAAAATAAGGACATGTGATGCCCTATTTCTTATCTCAGGGATCAGGCCTGAGGCCCCTTGCCCAGATGGACAGTCACACAGAGCTGCAGGCAATTCCCCACAGAGAGAGAGAGAGAGAGACGGGGAGAGAGAGACGGAGAGAGAGAGACGGAGGGGGAGAGAGAGAGACGGAGAGAGAGAGAGAGAGACGGAGAGAGAGAGAGAGAGACGGAGAGAGAGAGAGAGAGACGGAGAGAGAGAGAGAGAGACGGAGAGAGAGAGAGAGAGACGGAGAGAGAGAGAGAGAGACGGAGAGAGAGAGAGAGAGACGGAGAGAGAGAGAGAGAGACGGAGAGAGAGAGAGAGAGACGGAGAGAGAGAGAGAGAGACGGAGAGAGAGAGAGAGAGACGGAGAGAGAGAGAGAGAGACGGAGAGAGAGAGAGAGAGACGGAGAGAGAGAGAGAGAGACGGAGAGAGAGAGAGAGAGACGGAGAGAGAGAGAGAGAGACGGAGAGAGAGAGAGAGAGACGGAGAGAGAGAGAGAGAGACGGAGAGAGAGAGAGAGAGACGGAGAGAGAGAGAGAGAGACGGAGAGAGAGAGAGAGAGACGGAGAGAGAGAGAGAGAGACGGAGAGAGAGAGAGAGAGACGGAGAGAGAGAGAGAGAGACGGAGAGAGAGAGAGAGAGACGGAGAGAGAGAGAGAGAGACGGAGAGAGAGAGAGAGAGACGGAGAGAGAGAGAGAGAGACGGAGAGAGAGAGAGAGAGACGGAGAGAGAGAGAGAGAGACGGAGAGAGAGAGAGAGAGACGGAGAGAGAGAGAGAGAGACGGAGAGAGAGAGAGACGGAGGGGGAGAGGGAGAGACGGAGAGAGAGAGAGAGAGAGAAGAGGACTGTGCCACAATCAACAGTTCACGATATGCCTTGGCAGGTGCAGTGTGTGAAGAGGCCGGGTGTATATTCCGTGACACCTGCATGGAAAGATATAACCATCCCCTATTAGGAAATTCTGGAGGATAAAGCATAAGTGCTTTGTATCTCCTATTTCCTGCAAAATCTTCCCACAACTATTGCAGTAAAACTGAGAGGGTTTTTTTTTTTGCCCATCTCTATTTATAATTCCTATAATTCCCCATGTAAGAAAACCCAGGGAGGAGGATTGCCAGCTCCGGACTGGAAAATCCCGGGAGATTTGGGGTAGAGCTTCAGGAGTGGAGGGATTGAGAAGGGAAAGGACCTTAGCAGGGTAGGATGCCAGAGACTCTGGCCTCGGGTGGAGCCATTTCCTGCAAGGAAACTGTGCTCTGTAATCTGGAGAACCGTTGCAATTCTAGGAGGTCTCCAGGCCTCTCCTGGAAGCTGGCAACCCAATGACATGCCAAGCTATTAACTCCTTTCCCCTCTCTTTTCATGCCAAGAGTCACCATTCATTTCTAACTCCAGTTACCCACGATGTATGAATGCAGGTACTCAGGTTAGCTGCACTATTTGTTCACAAGCCTAAATTAAATCCTAGTTTAGGATCCCAGTTATTGGAGGGGATGACTAACTGCAGTTAAACTGTATGCCTGCATGCCTACATTGTTAGCCAAATTGCCTTATTTTATTAATAAGCTTGGTGGATTATGAATATTAAATATAGGATCATAACCCGTGTATACCAGAGTCAGGATTCATCAGAGTCCATGAATAGACGAGGAGGCTACGTTGCTAGAATAAATATTCTCAGGCATACAAATAATAATCAAGCATTCACACATACAATACAGAGCTAAGAATACAGGGTTGAAAGGATAGCAACGTTTGCATGAGCAGGAGTATCGTTGGTGGGTAATACGTTACCTGTCCGATGAGACTTGTAGATCATGCAGAGAAAATAGACAAATGGGGTGGGGGTGGATCATGAGCTGACCAGTGATGCATGAGGACTATTTCCAAACTGGCTGAGAATGGAACCAATAAGGTAGGGTAGGGCAAAGGGAAGAGAAAAGAAGAGAAGAGAAAAGAAGAGAGCGAATCAGGGCCGTAGCTAAAGCCTTCCTAGTGGGGGGGCCCTGGGGAAAGTGGGGGGGACAGCGTGGGCTTTACTCCTGAGTAAGCAGGCATAGGCTGCAATTCGCTCCTCGTTTACCTGCGAGATCTTGTTTGCACCCAGTAGACTTTCCTTCCGCGTAAACGGGTTGCGTTGCAAGTGGTCTCCTCCGAAACAGGAGCCTGCATTTTCAATCATCTCCTTACTTAATAGATTCCCTTTAATTCTCATTCTGCCTTCTGTTAATGGAAACATTCGAGGGCGGCGTTGCGAACTTGAGTGGCCTGGCTGAAGTCCCCAGTCCAGGCGCGGCGCCTCGTGGGGGGGAGGGGGAGGAAGCCCGTCTCCTCCATCTGCAGCACGGAAAGGGTTAGAGGCGAGCGAGCTGCAGCAGCTGGAGGGACGGGGGGAGAGATGAAAGTGTTCTTGGGGGGGCGGGGGCTCGGCTCTTGCATCCCGGCCCGAGGGACCAGGGC
>NW_015175983.1:804667-807401 GCF_001447785.1 Gekko japonicus
GGAGCCTGCGCTGCCCACCTCTCGGCCACGTGCTGTGCCCCGAAGGTCGCCCTCCATCGGTGCCTGCCCCCCACCCCACCCCACCGCCTGCTGCTCTCAGTTGCCCCTGGCCCGGCACGGCACTCCTGCAACCCAGCGCAACCATGCCCAACGAGGCGCCCTCCTTCAGCAAGCCCTCGGCCTCCGCTGAGCCGCCGGTGGGGGCAAGCTGGGCCCGCTGGCCAAGGCAGGAGCCTCGGCGGCGGCTGCTGCTGCTGCTGCTGGGGGAGTCAGTGGCGGCGGCACGATGGGCAAGAAGTCACTGCGGCTGCTCAAGTGTGCCCGTTGCAGGAACCACGGCTACACCTCGCCGCTGAAGGGCCACAAGCGCTTCTGCATGTGGCGGGACTGCCAGTGCAAGAAGTGCAGCCTGATTGCCGAGAGGAAGCACATGATGGCCGCCAGCAGCCTGCAGGATGCCGAAGGCGGCGGCGGAGGTGATGGGCGGGGGGAGGGGAGCAGAGGATCGGGCGTGAGGGGGCCCGCAAAACCAGCGGGAAGGCCGGGCCCCGTGGGCCCCACACAGGCTACGGGCCTGGAGCGAACTCAGGGACAGCTCACCTTAAATAGCTATTTTATGACCTGAGGCAATGGCCATGTGGTCACTGGTTCCCACGAAGTATTAGAAAAAAACTATATTCTGGATGGGGGACATAAAGGGATTGACAGTTGGGCAACTGAAAATGGATGGCCGGCAGGGAATGACACCTCTGCAGGTGTCAGGGTCAACAGCAAGCAGGTCCAAACACACTCTCCTGGAAAGGCTATGTTTTATTGGAATACTAGTCTGTTGCCAAGTGGTACAGGTACATTGTCAGAAATAACGATTAGTGCAAGGGGAGCCAAACATATACTCTGGTGCTGCATCTAGCTATGCAAATGAAATCCAAGACCTCTGCTCCAGATGCTTATCTAATTCCCTCTTGAAGCCGTCCATGCTTTTAGCCACCAGCTCTTCCTGTGGCAGTGAATTCCTCCTTCCACAGGCTGCTGGCAACAAGCACCTGGGACAGCTCCGATCAAACAAATGCCTGGAGTCACTTAAGCGCCCCAAGAAGATTCCCTACAGTCACTTCTACTTCTGGGAGGGCTGTTTAAAGGGGAGAAATAGAGAGCCCATTACAAGGTGATGCCTGACTGATAAAAATGCAAAGAGGAAGACATTGCTTCGGTAATGCTTTGATTGCTTTTTTGGAGAAACTTCACAGCAAAGTCACCTGGCCCCACTCTCTCTGTCAGGGTTACAGCAACTTCTTTTCTATGCAGCTGTAGGCAGGTTGGACCATCTAGATCCCGCCGTTGGTCATCTTTATAAATTAGTTGGCTCTGGAGCCCTCCTTCCTGAGATAAGACAAAAATGTGTGAGCTGGAGGCTAAAAAACTGTGAGCTAGCTCACACCAACTCAGCTTAGAGGGAACACTGCCCTGTACGGCCATAAATCTATGCAGAAGGTACCATCAAACCCGATGGTCAAAGAAAGCGAAAGCAGTATGCAACGCAGGGAGGAATTTCTGTTCCGATGTGGGCTTCGTAAAACAACGGCGGGAAAAGCCCATGCAGAATTGCCCAGTGACTTCAAATCTCTACAGGGAAAAAATTAATAATGACATCTTCTAAATTTCAAGTCTGGGGCTCTTCACCACTGCGCCACACTGGGTCTCCAAGAGTTGTGCTTGAGTGGCGGGAGAGGCACAGAGAGAAAGTCCTTAGCACCACTAAGGGAGCACTTGACACTGAGCACCCAAGGGGGAGAGAATGCACGGCTCCCAGCCGCTGGGACATGGCCGGGGTGGGGGTTTGCTGGAGGTGGACAGAAGCAATCTGCTAGAGTACGGGGCAGCTTTTCCCACTTGGAAAGTCTTCTGGAGCGAGGGAGTGAAATTTTGGCTGGAAATTTGGTGTATTTATTGTGCTTTTTATTGTTAATTTTGTGGTGTCACACCCCACCAGTCCCCCCTGTCAGGGTCAACAGCAAGCAGGTCCAAACACACTCTCCTGGAAAGGCTATGTTTTATTGGAATACTACAGGAAAGAATTACTGTACAAGTTCAAACTGTTAAAGACACATTAACAAGTCATATAAATTTCTACTTGATTTTACTAGGTGAACTTCATCCGAAGACAGAAGCCCAGTCACAGTGCCAAGGATGTTAAAGATGGAACGTTTCGACTGAACGTCTTTTTCAACCATCCTAATGAAAAAGAAGAAAGCTTTTTACAGATTTTTTACAGATTTTTTACAAAAACCGGAATTGTTGAAGACACCTGATTACAATACAACAATAAACACAATTGTTTGAATGTACATACAATAAAACCCAATTGTTTGAATATACATACAGTTTGTAGTACTATTCTTTACTTCATGTTTCCATTAAAGGTACAAGTTATCTACAAACAAAAATCACATAACCTATGACTTAATCCAAGATTAAGCATAAACACCCTACCGCACCAATGGTGCAGCATTTTGAAAGATACAACCATGGCCCGAGTGATTTTAAATGCATTGTATTAGAAGTAGTTAAAAGTAAACCATTTACTAGTATGGATATTAAAAAATTACTACTTCAAAGAGAGGCATTCTGGATATTCAAACTCCAGTCAGAACATCCTAGGGGTCTAAACACCGCACTAGACTTATCATGTTTCCTAGGTGATTGATGCAACACTTGACGGGGGTCTGTTTTGGTG
>NW_015175983.1:807713-807908 GCF_001447785.1 Gekko japonicus
CCAGCATCCAATATCATGTGACCTGGGAGTTTGTCCTGATGATTCTTTAACAGCAAATAGGTACACTGCTTTGGCATGATTGCACTTAGATGAATAGAGGAATAATGTTCTAGTACTTTAAGTTTGTTGGTAAGGTGGCTCCTCCAGTATCCAATATCATGTGACCTGGTTAATAGGATATAAGGAACTAGTTTG
>NW_015175983.1:811433-811577 GCF_001447785.1 Gekko japonicus
GAAGTAGTTAAAAGTAAACCATTTACTAGTATGGATATTAAAAAATTACTACTTCAAAGAGAGGCATTCTGGATATTCAAACTCCAGTCAGAACATCCTAGGGGTCTAAACACCGCACTAGACTTATCATGTTTCCTAGGTGAT
>NW_015175983.1:811749-828517 GCF_001447785.1 Gekko japonicus
AACAATAGCCCCACCTTTATCCGCATTTTTAATAATAATGTCTTGTATGTTGGTGAGTTCTATAAGGTGGCTCCTCCAGCATTCAATATCATGCGACTGTTTTGGAATGATTGTACTTAGATGAATAGATGAAAAATGTTCAAGTACTTTAGGTTTGCTGGTAAGGTGGCTCCTCCAGCATCCAATATCATGTGACCTGGGAGTTTGTCCTGATGATTCTTTAACAGCAAATAGGTACACTGCTTTGGCATGATTGCACTTAGATGAATAGAGGAATAATGTTCTAGTACTTTAAGTTTGTTGGTAAGGTGGCTCCTCCAGTATCCAATATCATGTGACCTGGTTAATAGGATATAAGGAACTAGTTTGAACCTGTATGTTTAAGATTTGCTATCCGAATAAAATGCTGTAAAGATTTGGGAGCTGCTCTCAGCCAGTTTAGGTAAGAGAAATTTAAATAAGTAATTTTATATGAAGGGATTGAGGTTATGCTTTAAACAAACATGTAAGCTATAATAAGGTTATGTGATTTTTGTTTGTAGATAACTTGTACCTTTAATGGAAACATGAAGTAAAGAATAGTACTACAAACTGTATGTATATTCAAACAATTGGGTTTTATTGTATGTACATTCAAACAATTGTGTTTATTGTTGTATTGTAATCAGGTGTCTTCAACAATTCCGGTTTTTGTAAAAAATCTGTAAAAAGCTTTCTTCTTTTTCATTAGGATGGTTGAAAAAGACGTTCAGTCGAAACGTTCCATCCTTAACATCCTCCATCCTTAACATCCTTGGCACTGTGACTGGGCTTCTGTCTTCGGATGAAGTTCACCTAGTAAAATCAAGTAGAAATTTATATGACTTGTTAATGTGTCTTTAACAGTTTGAACTTGTACAGTAATTCTTTCCTGTGTCATTGACTTTACAAATTACTGGGTCCACTTGTGTTGTTCTGCATACCTTTCCTTATTGGAATACTAGTCTGTTGCCAAATCAAAGATTTGCTTTCTCTGAAGAAGACAAACAAAGAATTTTGGGTAATTGTTCAGGACTTAAGAGAGATAACAGGAGTCCATCAGATTGGACCCAACTGGATTTTCTGAATAGAAAAGAAATTCGGATGTCACTACTACATCATGAACGGGAGACTCACTCCAATCCAATGAGAGCAGAAATATTCACACCCGTAGTGGAATTCAAGTCCTCCCCTCCCTTCAAGTTTATACTGATAGTGCTATCTGGCTGAGCCAGTTCGCACGGGGGGGAGGGAGTGTCTCCCTTATGTTATGCACAGTAGCCAAGCAAAACAAGCATGTGCGGTTGTGCAAAGGCAGGGATAAAGGTAAACAAAGAAAGCATGGCAGCTAGCTGACATTCTGCCCCCTCAAAAGAAAATCAGCCCCCTCCCAGAATGCCCGGAGACCTCCTGGTTTCCCGGGAGACGTTCGTGAAAATCACGCAAGAGGTCAGGGGCCCGAATATCCCCTACTTCCACCCATTCTCGGTACTGGGGACCAAAATGCACCCACTCCACAAGGTAGTACAAACGTCCACGTTTTAGTTTAGAGTCCAAAATGCTAGAGATCTCGTAATGTTCTTCACCCTCCACCAAGAGAGGGAGAGGCACCGTCGGTTCAGGGCGCCATCTGGGCTTCAAGAGGCTGAAATGGAAAATTGGATGAACATGTTTTAGATTTTTAGGTAAATCCAACTCTACAGTCACCTCATTAATCAGCCTTATCACTTTAAAAGGTCCAATGTATTTTCACGCCAATTTCCGACAGGACTGAGAGAGTCTCAAGTTCTTTGTGGACATGTATACATAATCTCCAGGCTGCAAAACCCAACCCTCCACCCTTTTCTTGTCAGCCTGGTGCTTGTAAGCTGCCTTGGCAACCTCCAGTGTTTCACAGATTCCCAGCCAAGAGTCTCTCAGCGTTGCATCACCCCCTTCCCCCAAAGAGGCGGTGAGGAAGGGGACCGGGGAGCTGTCATAGCCCAGAGCAGCCTTAAAAGGCAAAAACCCCATAGATGAATGAAAAGCGTTATTATAACAGAATTCAGCCAAGGGCAGCAAGTCTGCCCAATCATCTTGTTGAAAGTTGGTGAAACAGCGCAGATATTGCTCTAGTGTTTGATTCACTCGTTCTGACTGGCCATCAGTCTCTGGGTGGTAAGCACTGCTTAGGGCCCGTTCAACCCCCATAAGGTCCATTAGTTCCTCCCAAAACTTCAACACAAATTGGGATCTGCGATCCGTGATTATTTTGATAGGCAATGTGTGAAGTCTAAATACATGTTGGAGGAAAGCTTTTGCTAACGATCGGGCAGTTGGCAAACTGGGAAATGGGATGAAATGCGCCTGCTTGGAAAACAGGTCCACAACTACCCAAATTACAGTCATAGACTTGCTGAGAGGTAAGTCTTTGATAAAATCCATAGAAATCACCTCCCATGGTCTGCTGGGCATCGGCAGCGGCTTCAAGAGGCCTGGGGGCTTTCCCGGTCTAGGCTTACACATAATGCAGATTTGACATGAGTGCACATACAGTGATAAATCCTTGCACATGTGCGGCCACCAGAATTGACGCTGTAAAAGATGCAGTGATTTTACAAAGCCCAAATGGCCAGCCTGCTTAGATGCATGGACTGCGGCTAACACGTCCCCCCGCAACGGTTTTGGAACAAACAGTTTTTTTCTTTATACCAGCAGCCATTGTCCCTTTGCTCCAAGTTCCCCACTGCCCTCACTTCATCCACGTCAGCTTTTGACAGGGGAGAGGCAAATTTGGCTTCCCAGCCCCCCGCGGGAGGGGAAAGGGGGAGGTTCGACTTGCCTGGGAAATGGTGCAACATGAATTGAAACTTTGAGAAACAATCAGCCCACCTAAGCTGCTTGACATTCAAGTTGCAAGGGGTGTGGAGCACTTTGAAGTTTTTATGATCAGTCCAAACCACAAACGGTACTCGCGCCCTCTCCAAACAGTGCCTCCATGTGGAGAGTGCAAGTCAGATTGCTCCTGCTTCCTTATCCCATACTGACAAATTTATTTCTGTGTCGTTAAATTTGCGGGAGACATACGCCAGGGGATGGAGCTTGCCATCTGTCCCTTCTTGCAAGATCGCACTGCCCATAGCGACATTCGACGCATCCACTTAGACCACAATTTTTTTTTGTTTCATCTGGATGCGCCAACACTGGTTCTGTTGTAAATAGAGCCTTTAGTTGATTGAATGTTTTTTGGCACTCGGGAGTCCACTCCAGCCTTGCCCCAGGCTGGCCCCTTCCCTTTGGTTTTCAATAAGTCAGTCAGGGGCAGACTCACTTGGGCAAAGTTTGGCAGGAAATTTCTATGGAAATTAGCAAAACCTAAGAAACTCTGAAGCTGCCGGCGAGTTTTGGGAGCCTCCCACCCCAGCACAGCTTTCACCTTCCCTGGGTCCATCTCTATCCCCCTTTGAGAGATGTGATAGCCGAGAAAGTCAATTTCAGTCTTATGGAACTCGCATTTTGATAGTTTGGCAAATAGTTTGTGCTTGTGTAACGTCTGTAGCATCTCTCTCACCAACTGCACATGAAAGGCTTTATCGGGGGAGTACAGTAAAATGTCGTCCAAGTAGACCAGGACCCCTTTGAACAGGTGCTTGTGCAACACTTCATTTATTAGGTTCATAAAAACTCCCGGAGCCCCCTGGAGGCCGAATGGCATCACCAGGTACTCGAATTGGCCTAGGGGGGTGTTGAAAGCTGTCGTACTCATCCCCCTCCCGTATGCGCACCCGGAAATAAGCATCTCGCAAATCAAGCTTAGAAAAGATCTTTCCCTTAGCAGCTTCAGGCAAGAGATCTTTCATCAATGGCATGGGGTAGGCATTTGTGGATGAGACTGCAGTCAATCCATGATAGTCTGTGCACAGTCTTAAACCCCCATCATTCTTTTTCTGGAAGAGGACAGGGGCTGCAAATGGGGAAGCAGCCGGCCGGATAACCCCCCTGGCCAAATTTTTATCTATAAACTTCCGCAACTCTTCTTTCTCACCGGGGCTCATAGTATAGAGCTTCCCCTTCAGCATTTTCTGACCTGGCAATAACTCGATCGCGCAGTCAGAATTGAGGTGCGGTGGGAGCTCATCAGCTTCTTCCTCTTCAAACACCCGGTGTAACAGGCCAGATTAACCCCCCGGCCAGAGTACCCCCGGGCCAGAGTATCCCCGGGGTTACTCTAGCCTAGCCTAGAATAACCCTGGAGGGGTTATTGAGGGGTTATTCTGGCCTAGGCTAGAGTAACCCCGGGTTAATCTGGCCGGCTGTAACAGGCCAGACTAACCCCCCCCGGCCAGAGTAACCCTGGGGGTTAGTCCAGACGGGGGGTTACTCTGGGCTAGCCCATACTAACCCCTGCCTGGCCAGAGTGGTAAGTTAAATGTCAGCTGAATCCAATCTCTTCTTCTTTTAAACTTCTTTTTTTAACTTCTTCTTTTTAACTGCACAACACAACAACCTGTAACCCCGGGCTTAGTTGAATGGTAACTTAGATGTCAGTGTAGCCAGCACAGTGTCAGCTTCTGAGGGTTTCAGGTCCATGAGAAACTTGTCAGGCAATCTGAGATTCCTCTTGGTAGTGAAGAACAGGGTATGAATCCAATCTCATTAGTCAACAGACCCAAATATCAACAGTACGACGACTGACATTTTTTGGAGAGCCAAATTTTTTAAACTATATAGGTAGGTACTTTGTTATTAACTTAATTATGGTACTCCTAAGGCGGCCTTTGCTGAAAACGTCCTCGATCTGATTGAGGTACGTTCACTGAAGTCGCCCCCTTCCAACTCTCCCTCCCCCCCCCCCTTTTTAAAAAAGGTTGCCCACAACTTTAGATTAGAAAGAAAGAAAGAAAGACGGGGAGAGCATAGAGGGAGGGAGGGCAGAGAGACAGAAAGAGGGAAGAAAAAAGCAAAGCGGGACAGCGGAGCAGACAGAAGAAGGCAGGCAGAAAAGAAAGAAAGAAAGAAAGAACCAGGAAAAAAACCAACAGTAAAAACATTAGACTTGATGTTCACTTAACTTAGCTGTCCATAATGTAATATAAGTCATAACATCCTGAAACTTCTACTTTGATGGCTACCAAGTACCCACAGAGATATAATTATTCAAAGCTAAACACTAATGACAACATCAAAATGATCATGCTTGTTTCCAAGATAAAGTGCATGCTCTGTTGTTGACTGCAGATTGAAGCTTGCGGGATAGGTCAACCATTCCATGGAGTGACCAGCTTTTGTGTGGATGAGGATGTCGCAACTCAGCAGATTCGCTGTGGCCATGATCTCTGCATCAGTTGCCCAGACTCCATCATGAGAGATGCCAGAAGTGCTCACATATTCACTCACATTCCGGTTCAAGTAGTCCTGTAGTTTCTCTGTCAAGTCAGTGTTCATGTGGTGGATGACTTTATTTCTAAGAAGGGAGTGGTTGTCCTCTGATCCTGTCAGGATGTAGCTGATGTCCCAGAAGTAGCAGTTCCCATCACCTTTGGTTTTATACGTACGCCGTGGATGCCCAAGCTCCCTTGTGCGTCCACAGTACACAACCTTTACAAATGAAAGGCCAAGAGTGGTGCTAAGATACTTTCTTACAGAACTTGGTAGTGGGTTGAAAGTCTTCATCTGCTGGCATCTCTGTGAGATGTTGATGTCATCATTGTCTGGTCCCTCACGTGGTCTTTTGAGTGTCTTCTGCTTCAGGCTGTCATTTGCTGAGTCACTAGGATAGTCATCATGGGACTTGGGTGCCTTCCTTGGCCTGAGTCCTGTGGGTCTTTGGGTCAGGTTATAAGTGGGGTGCCCTCGGTATTGGGGTTTCCCAAGATTAAAAGGCAGCGCCTCTGGAAACAGAAGGTGGTTCTCTCTGGTTATTGGGGAAGTATCTCTCTTAGTAGGAAAAGACAGCAGCCCCAGAAAGCAGGCCTGGGGGGTTAACCCTCCGGGGTTATTCTAGGCTAGGCCAGAGTAACCCCGGGGTTACTCTGGCCGGGGGGTTAATCTGGCCTGTTACACCGGGTTAAGTCTCTATACTCCCTTGGGATTTTGGCGAGTTCTTCCGTAGCCAACAAGCACGAGCCGGTTCGCTATCAGGGGCTACTCCCCACTTCAGGTCCCACACATGGTGTCGGCACTTAGGGGAGATGAACTTTATCACCCTGTCACCCCACAATATGTAGGAATCATGTCCATGGAGCCAAGGGTTTCCCAACACCAAGGGAAACCGAGCTTTGGGTGACAGTACAAAAGTTTGATTTTCCCAATGATCGCCAGCCCCCATACGTAAATGCACAGTCTCGAATCTACAGGGCTCTTTCATTGAGGATCCATCCATTTGGGTAAAAATTAAGGGCTCAGCTAATCTAACCATGGCCGCCTCCAGTCCCGACACTAGGGAGGGGTTAATCAGGTCCCGCCCGCATCCCGAGTCAATGTAGCCCCAGACCCTAATGTGCATTCCCATGGTGGGGTTCATGATTGTAACAGTCAAAAAACAGGGTGGATAGCTACTCACCACTTTAGGCACCTTTGTGGATGGATCCTGCTGCGCTGCACCACTTACAGCAGGACCTTGCCTTTTCCTGCCGGTTCCATCTCCTCCTCCTCGCTTGTTCCTGGCTCGAGCACTTCCACCTTTGTCCAAGCACATAGTGCGCAGTCTGCTTTTGGCATACTCCGCCTCCTGCATCCAGGTCAGCAAGGTCCTGGGGTCCCTGGAATTCATGACGGTATTTCGGATGTTAGTATTCAGTCCCAACCGGTACTGCTGAGCTAGTATTGGGTTAGACCAGTCACGAACTTTGGCAGCTTGCCGTTGAAATTCGGTCGAGTATTCTCTCACTGTTAACTTGCCTTGCTCCTACTCAAAAGCCTGGCGGAAGAGCTCCATCTTGCAGGCCCTGCAGAACTGTGCAAGGTCCCACAGGGCCCGGATCTCCTCCAGAAGCTCATTCCACCAGGTAGGAGCTGGCACCGAAAATGCCCTGGCCCTGGTAACAGCAAATTTGATATTCCTGGGGCCTGGGATTACCAGGAGATTTTGACTCCCCCACCGTAGTGCCCTTGGGGAAAAGGCGGTCCCGTAGGTAAGCCGGACCCTGGCCATATAGGGCTTTAAAGGTAAGAACCAGCACTTTGAAGCTGATCCGGTACACCATTGGCAGCCAGTGCAGCACTTTCAGCACAGGTCGGATGTGCTCCCGCCTAGAGAGGCCCATCAACAGCCTGGCTGCTGCATTTTGCACTAGCTGCAGCTTCCCGATTTGCGACAAAGGCAGCCCCATGTAGAGAGCATTACAGTAGTCTAACCACGAGGTGATTGTCGCATGGATCACTGTGGCCAGGTCATCACGGTCAAGGAAAGGGACCAACTGCCAGGTCAGCCGGAGGTGGTAAAAGGCCGACTTGGCAGTGGCTGCCACCTGGGCCTCCATTGTTAAGGAGGAATCCAGGAGCACACCCAAACTCCTAACCTCCTAACCAGCCAACCAGCCACAGCCTGTAACACCCAATGAAGGTCATCCAGGGTGGAGTCCGACTGGCCGCCCAACATCAGGTATAGCTGGGTGTCATCTGCATATTGATGGCACCCAAGCCCACAACTCTGGGCAATCTGGGCAAGGGGGCGCATATAGATGTTAAACAACATCGGGGACAACACTGCCCCCTGAGGCACCTCACACTCAAGAGGATACCTCCAGGACCACTGATCCCCTATCACTACCCTTTGTCCCCAACCTTGGAGAGAAGAGGCAAACCATTGAAGGGCAAGCCCCTGAATCCCCACATCGGCGAGGCAGGGGGCCAGCAACTGGTGGTTGACCATATCGAATGCGGCCGATAGATCTAACAACAACAGTGCCGCCACACCACCTCGATCCAGATGCCTATGGAGGTCATCCATCAGGGCGACCAGCACCATCTCCATCTCATGACCCGGGCGAAAGTGAATTCCTCATTATGCTAATGAGCTTCTGCACCTCTTTTTCTACATGTGCAGTGCAACCTGAGTGTGAACTGGATCTACTTGAATAAATGCATGTTTACCCTTTTTTGCAATATACTTCTGGGGAGATTTATTTACTGCACTCAGTACCACGCTTCTATGACTAGGCAAAACTCTGCTGTGTTAACCAAATATCCCAATACCTTCCCACAGAGGAGAGTGCATCCACTAGTGGAGTTGGATCCATGGGATCCAATCCAAAACAGGGTTGGACTGTCCATAATCTGTCATATTCAAGGTAAGTCATAACCTCTCATGAAAACATGGAACAAACTAGTCATCTAGTAAATAGGCTGAATTTTTAATTTAATAATTGCACTCACTTGTTTTGGTTCGTTGCACTGCAGTATTGCTAAACAGCAGTTCATAGCACTATGCACGCACTCAAGAATCACAAGGAGATTTAGTAGCAATCCTTCAACCATACATCGTAGATGATTTACTGCTGTTTGACTCAGGGAATCCATTTAGGAATTGCTTTAGACTTTTAATAAAAGCAAAGAGAGAGTAAATTAAAAACAAACCCTGAAAAGAGACACACCAGCTGATTCTTTAAGCTCATGGATGAGGAAATCAAGATACCACTCATGCTGATGAGATTATATTAAAATGTATTCATTCTGCAACATTGTATGGCGCATGATAAACACCTTATGTGACCAATCAGAAAAAGATAAACAGTGTCAAAGAGGATGGCATTAAAGAAACTGCTAAAAACTTCCGTTCCTTGCTGAAACAGCCCTAAAAGTTGTGGCAGGATACCAATTTGATAAGTAAGTGGTTACAGTCCGGTCCTAAGAACAGTGCATGGTCTTTGGTGTACTTGTGTGGGATTTTTCAATCAGTACAGGGCTTTTTTTTTTTCCTGGGGGAATGTGCCGGAACAGAGTTCCAGAACCTCTTTGACAAAATTATTTTCAAAATGTTTAAAACTTCATGGGTTTTCAGTATACAGACTGAAAACTTCATTTTCCTCTCCTCTGGCCCGTAGCTAACATGGGGCCTTTGGGGCCCGCCCCCCCTACTGTTTCTTCTGGGCCCCCTCCCTCCCGGGCTGCCCCCAAAGTGCTCCAACTTACCACCTGCACTGTACTTCCATTTAATTAGCTGGCGGCCCCCCCGAGGCCCCCTCCCAAAGAATTCCCTAGCTACGGGGCTGCCTCTCCTACTTAACAGTCCCCTCTCTCCTACTTAACAGGGCACAGGGTTGCCAAGTCTGAAGCTGCACTGGAGCGTAGGACTCCAGCGTCGCTCCGGGAGTGTGAGCGCGCCGCAACTACGTCACCCGGAAGTGACGCGACCACGCTGGGCACGCTGGGGCGGGGCCATGACCATACGAGGGAAAATCATAGAGTTTTCTCTCAGATGACCGTGGCCCCGCCCCCAGCGTGCCCGGCGTGGTCGCGTCACTTTTGGGTGACGTGCACGTTGCGTGCTTTGTGTGTGCGGTTCCCCTCGGGGCCCGATCCGCCAGCGGCGGGGAACAGGCCTCTGGGGCGGGGTTTTCCCCGCCCCCCGGGGGGACTTGGCAAGCCTAACAGGGCAGCAGGGGGGAAACGGGGGAGGGGATTTGGCACTGCATTGATACTGTGGGTCATTTCTGGTCTGAGCCAGAAGCGAATCATTGTATCAGCACAACGCTCTAGGACAGGGGTTCCCCAACATTTTTGAGCCAGTGGGCACTTTTGGAATCCTGACACAAGGTGGTGGGCCCAGCCACAAAATGGATGCTGGTGGAGGTGCAGCCAGCCAGAAAATGGCCGCCATCACTTACCTTCCCCCACACAGTGAAGATCCTTGTGCTGTGGTGGCAGGTGCAGCCAAAGCAATGTTTTTAAAAATCTGCACAGCCAATCAGAACGCTTGATGGGCAAAAGTGTCCCCCCCCTACTTTCTACAAACACTTGGCGGGCACCAAGGAATGTGTCTGTGGGTGCCTTGCCGCCCTTGGGCCCCATGTTGGGAGCACACCCCAATCATGTAACTTCTCCTCAGTGCTGGCATTGAAGTCGTGGCGTTGGTGTGGCAGCCATCGAGTGGGTCTTCCTCTCCCCCGCAATCTCCCGCCTGGTGTCAGCACTGGGCGGGTAACCCTGTCACATGGCTGTGAACAACAGAAAAGCCCTGCTGGATTAGATCAAACATCCATGTAGTCCAGGGTCCTGTTTCTGAAAGTGGCCCGTGCAGCGTTTCCAGGAGGCCCCCAAGCCCTTTCCTATACAGTTTGATTTCCAGCAACTGGTATTCAATAGCCTCTAAATCTAGAAGTCCCATTTTGCTAAGATAGCTAATATCCAGTGATGGACCCATCCTTCATGACTCTGCCAAAAGCCATCCCCACCTCCTGTGGCAGCCAGTGACATGAAGTCATTGCGTTGCCTGAAGAAGAATGTGCTGGATTTATTGCCCATCAATTTCGTTAAGTGATTCCAAGTTCTAGCATTATATGAGAGGGAAACAAAATTCTCTTCATCAGCTTTTCCCTGTTCCTCACTGCTTTATAAAGTTCTATCGTATCTTTCCTCCTCCGTTTCCTTCCCCCTTGAAATTAAAAAGCCCCAAACACTTTCCTCGCTGGGAAGGGACTTGCTCAGTCCTTTCACTTCCCATTTTTGACACCTTTCCACACATGGGGACAGCTTACTGCCTTGTGCGCCACTAGGTGAGTAGCCACTTGCCAACTGACTGCCCCCCTCCTGCCTGGCACTCCTTTTTAAAATAGCGTACCAGAACAATGGAGGTCTAATGTGGTACAAAGAACCAATACAGCGTTAACAGTGAGAAAGCATTCATTCAAAAGCAAATGTCCACATGTACACTCTCAGCACAGCACCAGATTGAGCAAGAGAGTCAAAAGAAAAAAGTAAACTGCAATTCCTCTGTCCACGCCTCTGTACATGCCCTAGTGGCTTCTAAATACAGACTCTTTACTAATAAAATGAATTTCAATAGAGATAAATGCAAAGTCCTACACAGGTACAAAAAAATCAAAGGCATAGATATAGAATGGGAGGGACTTGGCTTGACAGCAGCACATGTGAAAGGGATCTAGGTGCTCTGGTTGATCACAAGCTAAACATGAGCCTGCAGTGCGATGTGGCTGTGAAGAAAGCTAAGGCAATCTTAGGATGCATTAACAGAAGCATTGTGTCCAGATCAAGGGAGGTGGTAGTTCCGCTCTATTCTGCTATGGTCAGGCCTCACCTGGAGTCCTGTGTCCAGTTTTGGGCACCACATTTTAGGAAGTATTGTGTAGTGGGTTGCCGCATGGAAGGACGACAGACGACGACATAGTGCATAGCACGCTTTATTAGGTACACAACAAGACCCGGGACAAACGGCCGGCAGGCCAACTATATACACAGCCAGGGGCACACCCCTGGGTCCTATTGGCGGGTTTGAATCTCCCGCTACGGTCCCATTGGTTCCCCCAGTGGAGGGACTAGGATCCTAGTCCCCATTGTTGTCCAGGACTGAAGCTCAGGCGTGTGCGCTGACCTCCGGTGGCGGTCAGTGGAAACAACAGGAAGGATGTTGACAAGCTCGAGCGTGTCCAGAAGAGGGCAACCAGGATGGTGAGAGGGTTGGAATCCAAGTCTTATGAGGAAAGGCTGAAAGAGTTGGGTATGTTTAGCCTGGGAAAGAGAAGGCTTAGAGGGGACATGATTGCAGTCTTCAACTATCTGAAGGGCTGTCATGTAGAAGATGTAGCAGATCTATTCTCTCTTGCTCCGGATTGCAAGACTAGATCTAATGGGTGGAAATTAGAAGGGCGTCATTACTGGCTAAATATCAGGAGAAACTTCCTAACTGTAAGAGTGGTTGAGCAGTGGAACAGTCTGCCTTGGGAGGTGGTGGATGCTCCTTCGCTGGACGTTTTCAAGCGGAGGCTGGACGACCATCTTTCGGGTATGTTGTAGGTATGTAGGGCTGTCTTTTGGCTACGCTCCTGCAGAGTGCAGGGGGTTGGACTAGATGACCTGCAAGGTCCCTTCCAACTCTAACATTCTATGATTCTATGATTCTATACCTTAGAAGGTCATAGTTATTCTAAAGGGAATGGCCACCTCCTACAGACCTCAGGTAAAGAGTTCAGTCTGCCTTGATGGAATCAGCACCGAAAAGACTCTCCTCCTCACTTCCAGGAGTTGTATCTTCCCTCTTTCTCCTCCCACTGACCAGGTCAGACCTCCCACTGACTCAAGTCTCCAGGAGATTTTCCCCCAAAGTCTTTCTAGTCTCTTAAATCCTCAAAATCTCTGTTCCCTGCTAGATGTAACTTGTTGAGCTGGATGGGGGGAGAAAGCATGGTAATCCCATTGTCTCTCACTAAACCGATTAGCATTTCTAAAAGAAGGGTTGCCAGCCCCCAGGTGGGAGCAGGGGATCCCCCGGTTTCACGGGCTCCTGCCCACTACTGGCCAACTGGCTGGTGGGGGAAGCCCCGTCCCCAACAGCCACAGCTGGGCATGACGTCCCCGGTATGATGACATCACATGGAAGTGACATCGCATGCAGCAACAGTGCCCTGCCCCCCCCACTCCCAAGAAGCTCCCTCCCACCCCACCCTAGCATAAGACAAGGACCTGGCAACCCTATCTAAAAGGGTGGCTGATGTGAGGTTGGAAAGCAATTGAATTGACCTCCCTCTCCTTGTCATATTACAACATATTTTTACAACATATTTTTACAAAATCAATATTACAATGTACCAAAAATACCATACGAATCAAAACTGAGTTACATACAATAAGATGTCTTCTAAGTTTCATTCATCATAGAGTATGAGAGCAAAGATCATATGACTTCATAAAACTCTCTTAAAAAATACATAAGCATAAATCACATGACAGAAAGGTTCCATGAGGTTCTGTTCAGGTGAAGCTAGTCGAAACGAATTTTGTATTCCAGAAAACTTCGTCAACCTGCACTTTTTTGGACCTCCCTTCCTTCTTCTTTGTATCATTGTCATTTATAGATGGTTTGATATCAGCACTATAAAGTTTTCTTCCATGTTTTTTGAGCATTGTTTTTGTATAGCGCTTGCATACAGCTTGCTTTTCCTTTTGCATTTGGTCCTGCATGGCAGGCCATAGAGGGGGGGAAAAGAGAGAAAGGGTGCTGGCCTTAACCTCCTGTTGCTGCCTTCAACTAAAAGCCTGGTGGAACATCTCTGCCTTACCAGCCCTGTGGAATTTCATTGGATCATGCAGGGCCTCTGATGTTCTTCGGCAGAGAGTCCCACCCGGTCTGGGCCCGGAATCCATCAGCTCCATGCAATTCCCCTTTAAACTGTTGTCCATTGTTTTCTGCCTTTCTGAAATCCTGAACTTTTCATGCCATCCCCATCGTGTGGGTAGACTTAGGAATTTAGGAGCAAGAGACGGATTAATAATGGATACTTTTCTGAGCAATCTGTGTAGCTGCCCCAGCTCCCTTTTAGTCTGCCTCAGCTAGCCTCCCTTCCCTCAATTTCTTTGGTCCCCACGATTGTTTTTCCCCCTCCTGATGGAATCACGGCATTTAAACCAAGAGGAAGCAGCATCTTAACCCTTAAGAATCCTGTTGTACGCAGAGGCGCTGAGCTCATTTGTTACCAGGGCCGGATCTGACATAACTGTCACTTTGTTTGGTGTGGTGGTTCCATGAGGTTCTGTGCGCGGACTCTACTCTGGGAGAGCCGGGTTTGATTCCCCACTCCTCCACTTGCACCTGGCTAGATGACCTTGGGCAAGCCGTAGTTCTGATAAGGGCTATTCTCTCAAGGGCAGTTTCTGTCAAGAGCTCTCTCAGCCCCACCCGCCTCACAGGGTGTCTGTTGTGGGGAGGGGGAGGGAAAAGAGATCGCAAGTCACTCTGGGTAGTGAAGGGCGGGGTATAAATCCAATCTCTTCTTCTTCTTCTTCTTTGTCAGGCTGGACCATGTGTACCGTGAAATGTAACGCCAGGTCCTGGAGACAGAAACTGTATAAAGAACAGCAGCTTTCAAAATTAATTTGACTTTCCATTGTCTTTAAGAATTTTTGGTTTTGGAATTTTAGTTGTGCGTTTACAAGATGAAAAGCAATTGTGTGTTTAGAATATATGTAATCTTAGTTTCAGTTTAGTGTTTATAAGATGTAAATGAGAGAAACTATTGTGTGTTTAAAGTATAAGAAACAATGAGATTAAGGGGAATGAATTTCAAAGGTATTGAAATGAATTGAATTGATTTGAGGCAGTAAGGAAAAAGGGACTATTTAATGGTAAATTATGAATGGAATTGTAAGAAGGGGAAATAGCAAAGAATTAAGTGGAAAGTTTAATGAGAACAAATTTAAAAATCAAAACATAAGTAGGTATATCTGATAGACAAATGTTACATAAATTATAAAGAGGTAAACAGTAAGCGTGGAAAACAAATTAAATTGTTTGGATCTTAGAATTAATTCACGAAGTAATTTTTCCCAAGGGAACAAATTTGAAAAAGATTAAGGTTATAGATGTGTGCAATGGAAAACTTTTCATCTGTGGTGATTACGGGTAAATTTTGGTTGCTAGGTAGAGATGTTGCTTTGTAAATAATATGTGAAGTATAAGGAATCAAGTATATTATATATATATATAAAAAGGACAGCAGCTGGTAAGCTCCGAGTTGTTGTGTCCTCACTGTGAGGCCCCCTGGGCTGGGGGGGGGAGGGCACAAAGGAGAACCCATGAGGGCAGATTGGAGGGGCAGGGGTGCAGCACTGGGCAGATACTCCCATGAGGCTTGACTGCTGCAGACGAAGTTGTTCTGCCATGCTGAAGCCACAATCGGAGTGGCTCCGCCCACTCCCCCCCAGCAGTCTCCTGTTCCCTCCCTTGCACTAGTTTTGTTCAAGGGGCCGCATAAGAGCCCTGGACAGGCCCCCCACCGGCCTTTTGCTTGACCCCCAGTCCAGCATCCTCATGCACTGTATTCCCTATGGTAGAACTGCTTGCCAGAAAGGGGGGGGGACCACTGGTTCAGTCAAGAGAAGAGCTCAGTTCAGATGAAAATTCGGGATTGAATCATTTCACCCAACCACTGTCATGGTAAAATCTAGAGACAGAGTTGCCATGGAGATGAGTTCCGTGGCCTTTGATCCAACACGTAGCAGCCACTGAGAACAACAATGTGCAATCCACAACAGATGCAGCTATCAGATGCTTTGCATCTGTTAATGGGGAAATGACTTAGAAATTACAGCATGCTTAATGCTACATCAGAGAGATATAAAGCACTTTGAAATTGTTCTAATAGCTAGTGACCCGTGGGGTTAGCGCTTTTTTCAGAATGGCTGCAGATTAGAGCTATGTGAAACAACCTCACCTCTTCGGTAACACATGTAATGGACCCCTTTGCTTTCATTTCTGAAGAGGCATAAACTGACATTTTGAAAATGTTAAGTGGCTGGATTTGTTCAGTCAGGGATCAGCTCATTTAGTGGACATTTAGCCTCCTTGGGGGGGGGGGACCTGGGGATCTGCTGGAATTACAGTTTATCTCCAGACCAGAGAGATCAGCTCTGCTGGAGAAAACGGATGCTTTGGAGGGTGGACTCTAATGGCATTGTACCCCACTGAGGTCCTCCCGAGGCTCCATCCCCAGATATCCAGTTTCCCAACCTGGATCTGGCAACCCTAGCCCCCCCATCTGCCACCAGTGGTGGTGGGGAGCTGGCAGCCCTATATTGCACATGTGAGCAATATAATTCCAGGTGTGCCCACTGCCAGGGTGCCCGGCCTCTACTTTATGGTGTAAAGGCAACTCGAGATAGCTGGCAAAAGACACCGTCTTATGTTTGCTCTGGCTGCACAAGAAATGGAAGTATATAATAATCCCATCTGTGTGACGGAATAATAATTTCATTAACAAAAAAAAACTTGACCTGGTCCAACTATCGTCATGTGCAAGGAGTCATCTGTAACAACTGGTGACTCCAGCGTCTCCCTTTGCATCAAAGAATACATCCATCCAGTTGGGTACAGATAACAGAATCTGACCTTGCTTGTTGGCTTGGAAACATGACTCTTACTTTGTGGAGTTCACCCCACAAAATAGAAGCAGTGCCTGTAGCTTTAAGAAACAAATACATCTGTGATCATTCCCATAGTACGTCCTTTCTTCTTTTTTCCACCATGTTGAAATCCCTTCTGAAGATTCAAATTTGCGACGTGCCTGTCAGCTATGCTGCCATGGGGGTGGGGAGGTTGACTTTGTCTTTTAATTGCCTTTGCATTCCCTCTGTGCTTCTTTGCTGCTACAACACTTATCTCTAAGTATTGCAGGTGGGGATGTTGATGTCTGGTTTTCTTGGGGACCGTGAGAGAGTGTTTCGTTCCCAGCTTCAGCGCTTAATGGCTGAAGCTCTATCTCCCATGCGCGGGAGGGTGGCTAATTGGCCAGGGCCAGGGGTCATTTCGTAGAAAAAGAGCTAGGGGAACTCATTAGCATAACTCATTAGCATATGCCACACCTCCTGACATCACCGGAAGTGTGTCATAAGGCCACACCCCCTGACATCACCGGAAATAGGCCACACACCCCGCCCCCAACGGTCCCGGCCGCCGGTGCTGGCCTTGCAGCTCCACTGCCGAGCCCCATGAGGGGCCCGGCAGTGGACCTGCAAGGCCGGCGGGAGTGCGAGGAAGCCCCGTGAAGGCCCTCCCTGGCCCCAGGCAGGCAGGGGTGGGGAGAGGCAGGGAGGAAGCAAC
>NW_015175983.1:828918-834544 GCF_001447785.1 Gekko japonicus
CCCCCCAAGCACCAAGAAGACAGAGCATCACTTGCCCCAGAGCCCCTATCTATACCTTGTGGCTAATAGCCACTGATGGATCTCTGCTCCATACGCTTATCTAATTCCCTTTTGAAGCCCCGCCCCCGTATCTCACCCGGGGGAACTGTGTTCCCCCGCGATCCCCCCCGAAATGACCTCTGGCCAGGGCAGTGGGGGGGGCATACGAATTCCCTATATCCTACTATGCCCATGGGCAGCCGTCATTCTTAACAGTGCGTATGTTAATGCATCTATAGCTCTTCAATAAAATATTACCTTTCCTGATAAGCGTGTACTACGTTGTTGGCTGTGGGTTCTGACAATGCCTTCCACAGTACACCATTCACTTTGCATGTTATCCGGGATTGGACACGCTGCTTTAGTTCTGCAGTTACTGTGAAAAGCTTGTCCCGTCGTGCACCTTTAAAAAAATCTTTGGCGCATGCGCAGTAACGCTACAATGTTACTACATTATCATAAGAAACAGCTCCATGCTTATTAACCACTGAAATTCCCACCGTGAAGTGGGCGGAAAAAATTGTCCATTTAAACACTAAATCTCCCACTTGCCAGTGGAAAGCTCCATTTTTATCCTTGCCTGGCTTCTCTTGTGTGCTGCATTTTTCATTGTTTGTTTTTGTGCGTCGGCAGACAGGGCAGATGCGCAATTACTAAGAGTGCTCCGGTTGATCATGCCCCTGTTCCCCCTGCTCAGCACTGTCCTACTCTGCCTCACGTCCACAGTGAATGTTTGTTCAGCTTATTTACATCGTTCGCAGAAGAGAAGAAGGCTCCACAACCAGCAATTATCTTCTGCAGTCAAATATGTCAATATGCAAACCAATCAATCACCTGAGGAACTCCCATCTCCAGCGACAGAGATGGCATGCCCTTGCTGGCTTTCATTTTCCATGACAATATCGGGTGTACCCCAGAAGCTGCAACTGGTGGTATAGCTTTGTTTTCAGGGCATGGAGTGATGAAAGCGGCTGAAACACTTTCAGAATGACCCAATTGACTTTCACGGAGTTTGTCTGTGCCTTGAGAGGAAGGCTGGATTGACAGAGTACCAAAATGTGCTCACCAGTCCCTGTGGAGAAAAGAGTTGTGGTTGCCCTTTGGTATTTGGCCAATGCCAATACATACTGCGAAGTGAGACAAGGATTTGGTCTTGGAGTATCCACAGCTGGTGAAATTGTCCTTGAGGTCTGCTTTGCCTCGGAGGCAGGGTTGTACACAACAATTGTCCGGCTGGATGGTGACATTGGCAAGGCAATTTTTTTTTTCAATTGTCAGCCAATGTACATCATAACACAAGCTTAGGGACGTAATAACAGCCGGTAGTCATTTCAAGTGTGAGTCTGTTTGCTCCTTGATAAACATGTCACATATCAGGAATGCTGAAATCAATGCAGGGGAGGGGACGAACAACAAAATTGCAAAATGGCAAAACGTCATCACCCTCTCCCTAGAAGACATAACTGAATTTAGAAAATGGAAAGCAAACGAAAGGAAATTCCAGCATGGGCAGTCACACGGAGAAGGTTAGATGCAACTGAGTTGAACGTTTTGAAATCATACTGCAACATAGCTGTACTATAATGGTGAAATGAAAACTCTTAACAAAAAAAAATGAATTATGGGCTGTGTAAAATTGCAACTTGTCACCCATCTCCATCACATGACCTCACCACAAAAACGGTCATGTCTCACTATTTTCATTAATTATTATTTTGGAGTATTGCTGTGTTGCAGCCAGGGGTCATTTCGTAGAAAAAGAGCTAGGGGGACTCATTAGCATAACTCATTAGCATATGCCACACCCCCTGACATCAGGGGCCCGGCAGTGGACCTGCAAGGCCAGCGGGAGTGCGAGGAAGCCCCGCCAAGGCCCTCCCTGGCCCCAGGCAGGCAGGGGTGGGGAGAGGCGGGGAGGAAGCAACTTACCCTCCCTCTTCTCCTGCCTCCTCCTGGCTGAATGAGGGCTGGAAGCAGGGCAGCCGGAAGCAGGGGGCGGGGCTTCATCATGTGCCCCGCCCCCCTGCACCTCACCCGGGGGAACTGCGTTCCCCCCCGAAATGACCTCTGGTTGCAGCGTTGTAACGCAATCAGTGGTTGTTTTTTTAAGGATATTGCAGGTAGAAAACGGCAGGGCGCAGAGGCCAGTAGACATAGTTAACATGCAACACTGACACACATTTAACTTATTGTGAACAGATTAACTTCAAAAAGGTTAATTTGTCTTAAGACAAAACAGAAGGCAAGCAAGGGTCAAAGAGACTCATAAGAACATAAGAGACGCCAATGATGGATCAGGCCAAAGGCCCATCCAGCCCAACACTTTGTATCACACAGTGATCACACAGTGGCCAGAAATACCAGTGCCATCAGGAGGTCCACCAGTTGGGCCAGGACATTTGAAGCCCTCCCACTGTTGACCCCCCCCCCCAAGCACCAAGAAGACAAAGCATCACTTGCCCCAGAGCCCCTATCTATACCTTGTGGCTAATAGCCACTGATGGATCTCTGCTCCATATGCTTATCTAATTCCCTTTTGAAGCCGTCCATGCTTGTAGCCGCCGCCACTACCTGTTGATACACCCCAATATCACACTAGCCTTTTTTTGTTGCTGCATCACATTGGCTGCTCATATTTAACTTACAGTTCACCTGTACCCAAGGTCTTGTTCATACACTCTGCTACCCAGAAGTGTATCCCCCATCCAGTATGCATGTTCCTCATTTTTGTTACCCAGATGTAGAAACTCAGCACTTATCCTTGTTAAATTGCATCTTGTTCACAATAACCACTTTTCTAGTGTGTTTAGACCTTGCTGGATTCTATCTCTACCTTCTGGTGTGTTCGCTGCTCCTCCCAATTTGGTGTCATCTGCAAATTTAATGAGTAGCCCCTCCGCTCCTTCATCCAGATCATTTATTTAAAAAAAAATTGAAAAGTACCAGGCCCACTCCAGTATCTTTGCCAAGAAAACCCCATGACAATATCAAAAGGCTAAAAGATATGACGCCGGAAGATGAGCCCCTCAGGTCGGAAGGTGTCCAATGTGCTACTGAGGAAGAGCAGAGGGCAAGTACAAGTAACCCCAGAAAGAGTGAAGCGGCTGGGCCAAACCCAAAAGGATGCTCAGCTGTGGATGTGTCTGATGGTGAAAGGCAAGTCCGATGCTGCAAAGAACAATACTGCACAGGAACCTGGACAGCGGAAGACAGGAAGGCCTGGCGTGATCTGGTCCATGGGGTTGCGAAGAGTTGAACTCGACTGTGCGACTGAACAAAAAAAAAAACCAGGCCCAGAACAAAGTCCTGTGGCACCCACCTGGACCCCTCCCTCCATTCAGATGAAATGCTATTGACAACTACTCTTTGAGTGCAGTTCTCCAACCAGTTCCCTACCCACCTAACTATCCTAGGGTCCAGTCTACAGTCCTCTCATTTACCCCTTGCCTGCCTCTGTGTCACAACCTTGGGATTTCCTTGGTGGCCTCCCATCCAAGTACGAACCAGGGTTGACCCCACTTAGCTTCTGAGATCTGACAAGATTAAACCATCCAGGTCAGGTCAATAGATAGGTGTGAAAGTTGGGCACTGAAGGAAGCTGACAGGAAGTAAGTTCATTCATTTGAAGCATGCTGCTGGAGGATTTATGGGCACAGCATACTGGCAACATGACATGTCAGTGGGTTAGAATTAGATCAAGATGGAAGAAGTGAGCAGTGACACATAAAAACACATAACCTACCACATATTTTGTTAGTCTTTAAGGTGCTACTGGACTCTTGCTCTTTTCTACTGAAGTCAGTGGGCTGTAGATCAAATAAAGCCTGAACTAGAAGTTAAATTGACCAAACTGATGTTTTTGTACTTTGGTCACATTATGAGAAGGCAAGACAAGAAGGCAAGGAAGGCCGAGTGCCAAAGAATAGATTCTTTTGAATTATGGTGCTGGAGAAGACTCTTGAGAGTCCCTTGGACTGCAAGGACAGCAAATCAGTATATCCAAGAAGAAATCAACCCTGACTGTTCCCTAGAAGGTCGGATCCTGAAGCTCAAGCTCAAATACTTTGGCCACCAAATGAGAGGGGAGCACTCACTGGAGAAGACCCTGATGCTGGGAAAGACTGAAGGTCAAAGAAGAAGGGGACGACAAAGGATGAGATAGTTAGACAGTGTTATTGATGCAACGAACATGAAATTGAGCAAACTCTAGAGCACGACAGAAGACAGGAGGGCCTGGCGTGATGTGGTCCATGGGGTTGTGAAGAGTCGGACTTGACGGTGCGACTGAACAACAACAACAACAACAAAGACTCACTGGAAAAGAGAAGAATGGCAGGAAAAGTTGAAGGCAGCAGGAAAACTCGGGGAAAAAGTGCATCAAAAAAGATGGCAAAAGGTAGATAGATGGATGGGGGGGAAATGGTAATGTTAACTCCGTAATATATGGACTATGGTTTCGTTTTCTTTTTGTAATGGAAAATGATAAATAAACTACTAAAAAAAGAAAAGAAAAGAGGAAGACTCAGCATGAGATGGATTAACTCAATCATGGAAGCCATGGCCCTCAGTTTGCAAGACCTGAGCAAAGTTGTTAACTATAGGACTTTTTGAAGTTCATTAATTCATAGGGTTGTCATAAGTCGGAAATGACTTAACAGCTCGTAACACACACGGCCTCTATGGCTATTACGATACAACTGTGCTCGCGCTTTCTGTATCTGGAATAGCCAGTAGTCTAGAGCTGGAGTTTGTCTAAATCTTTACTTTATAAGGAAGGCTAAGTGAATTTTTTGACTAGTTTTTTCTGGTCAGGAGCATAAATTAGACAGAGATTTGAGGGCAAACCTCATGGGGAAAATACCCAATTTAATTGATTTTAAAATTACAATTCCTAGAGGCATTTTTTTAAGGTTAGCGTACATTGTTTTTGATACGCTCCTTCATAATTTCACAGTGACAGTTAAACCGAGGCACAGTGTTACCTTAGTTACGCAATTTGCTTCAAACAATAACAGCTTAAATAGCAGCATTTTTATAATGACAGCAGGCAAGGAACCACGAAGTGACCTTCTGGATATAAATGCAGATCAGATAGCTGGGGAGGGGAAATGTGCGCAGAGAGAAACCGCCAGCATACTGAAGCTGGAGCTGGTGGGAAGTGTAAATCCTAAAGTTTAAAATGGGTTGGATCCAGGGGTCATTTCCTGCAGGAGCGCACAGGAGCGAAGCTCCGGCAGTAAAGAGCCCAGGGGGCGAGCACGTGCAACAAGCCCCACCCCCTGCTCCCAGCAGCCCTCAGTCAGAGGAAGAAGCAGCCAGGTAAGTTGCAGAGACACCCCCCCGTCCAAAACAGTCCAGTGGCACTTTTAAGACCAAGTTTTATTCAGGTACAAGCTCTCCCTCATTTGCGAGTGAAAAGTACGCAGACGGACGAGTGATTTTAGCTTAGCGTACTTTACTAGATCAGAAACAAGACAAAGAAACCAGCTCGCAGGCTGGTTTATATGTGCAACAACCCCGCACCCAAAATACACCCACACACAAGTGATTGGCTATTTACAGTGGCCGAGAGTCCCATAGGCTCTCG
>NW_015175983.1:839786-849218 GCF_001447785.1 Gekko japonicus
TTGGAGGGTGAGGAACACTTTGAAATTGATGACATTCTTGATTCCAGGTTAAAACGTGGTAAACTTTGGTATCTCATCCAATGGGTGGACTTCGGACCCCCGCACCGCGAATGGGTGGATGTAGGGGATATTCGGGCCCCTTATCTGCTCCAGGAGTTCCATAAACGATTCCCAGGCAAACCGGGAGGTCTCCCAGAAAATCTCCCGGGCTAGCCGGGAGGGCTCCCGGAAATTCCGGGAGGTGAGACTTCGGACCCCAGCACCGCGAATGGGTGGAAGTAGGGGATATTCGGGCCCCTTATCTGCTCCAGGAGTTCCACAGACGGTTCCCGGGCAAACCGGGAGGTCTCCCGGAAAATCTCCCGGGCTAGCCGGGAGGGCTCCCGGAAATTCCGGGAGGGGGTGGTTAATGATTATTTTTGAGGGGGCAGTATGTCAGCTAGCTGCCATTGTCATTCCGGTTCCTGTTCAGTCTTCTTCTTTCCCCCCCCCTCGTTCCTTGTTTACTTGAGTTATGTTTTGTAGTCAGCGGAACTCGCCAAGGTTGTGCAGCTGGTAGTAGGAGGAAAGCTTCGCCTAGAGTGTTTTGGGTATCTAGCCTGTGAACTGGTGTTGATATTGTAGAACTGTTACGTTCCCATGCAATGGGCGCGAATTGTATGTTCTATTCCCGCCAGCGGGAAATGGGCTCATTGGTCCTGACCTGGTTCAAATGTCTATATTATGCCTTCCCTGGTCACCTGTAGTTATTCCTAACAATGTCCTGTTCTGGTTAAACCAACGCTTTGAAATAAACCTTGCTTTGTTCTTGAACGTGGAGTTATTTTGAATGCTTGGGATCCAACACGAGGACAGATCTGCACATTCCCCTCCCCCCCATAGCTAGCAATCCAAAACAGTCCAGTGGAGCCTGAGCGGTGGGTGTTGCCTTCCGACACACTTCCGGTGAAGTGCATATGCAAATAAGTAATGCTAATGAGGTATGCTAATGAGCCCCTGCACCTCTTTTTCTACGAAATGACCCCTGGTTGGATCAAATAAAATGGGTTGCAATAAGTCCTGCAGGGCCCTGATCTCATACGGGAGCTCATTTCACCAGGTGGGGGCCAGGTCTGAAAAAGCCTTGGCCCTGGTCAAGGCTAATGGGACGTCCCTGGGGCTGAGGACCACCAAGAGATGTTGCTTTGAGGACCTCAGTGCCCTGCAGGGCTCCTACGGGAAGAGGGAGTCTCGAAGGGATGCTGGCCCCTGGCTGTATAGGGCTTTAAACATAAGCACCAGCGCCTTGAAGCAGATCCAGAATTCAATAGGCTGCCAGTGCAGGTTGCGCAGCACAGGGTGGACACAAGCCTGCACAGGCGTCACTGCCATCACCCGTGCTGCTGCATTCTGCACTAGCTGCAATCTCCGGAGCAGAGTCAAGGGCAGCCCCACATAGAGAGAGTTACAATAGTCCGGTCTGGAAGTGACCATGGCATGGGTCACTGTCACTAGGTCCTGGGGAGTGAGATATGGGACCCGCTGCCTGATCTGTCTCGGATAGAATAAGGCAGACCTGGCAGTGCTGGTGACCGGGGTCTCCATGGAGAGGGAGACATCCAGGAACACCCCCAGACTCTTCACCCCTGACGTAGGGACCAATGGAGCCCCATCGAAGGTTGGGAGCCTGATTCCCTGACCCAATCCCCTGCGACCCAGGTACAGGGCCCCTCTGTCTTAGAAGACTTCAGTCGACTCTGTCATCGAGTTGCACTATCACTGGCTTGAGCATATCCGCTAGCACTTTCATGACGTCTGCTCCCTCTTCCGGTTTTGGGCTCTGGCTGCCAGGCGGTTTTGTTTTCAGCTTTCTTTGCACAGCAGCCATTTTTTACGATTTGTTTACCGTTTCTGACTCTGAGAATTGCCTTTTGAAGCGAAGAATAAGAAGATGATCAGAAAACTCTCTCATAACAACTAACAAAACAACATGTTAACACTGAAGCTGAGACAAACAAGAACTCTACAAGTATATTGTTTTATTAACACTTATATTACTAACACTTTCACTGACAGGGATAAGATCTCCTCCTCTTGGGGTTTTAGTATAGTGTGGTTACCTTTTCTTTGTCCCTAGATGTAGTCCCCTTCCTTCATACTTCCTTTGTAGTTTGTAGTGTATTGCAAAAATAAAAATATCCCTCTGGGATTTTTTTTTTGTAAAGGGGAGGGCGGATTACTGCCTCCTTCAGCCTCTCTAGGAAGGTTCCTGTTGAAAGAGACAGATTTATAATCCCCCTCAAGGGGCTCTGCACCTCATCGCTGCAGGCCTTAATCAGCCACGATGGGCAGGGATCTAGGAGGCAGGTAGGGGCCTTCACAGCTGTCAGGATCTTGTCAACATTGTCTTTGGAGAGCAGACTGAAGTAGTCCAAGACTGGACCGGAAGATGGCCAACGGGCTTCCAGTTCTCTTAGTGTATCAATTGTGGACGGGAGGTCGTGACAGAACAGGACTTTGTCTAAAAAGTAGCTGGCAAATGCCTCACAGCCAATAGCCAATTCTCTAGCATCTGGTATGCCCCGAGGCAAAGTAGTTAGTGATGAAGTAATTCTAAATAATTGGGCCGGGCGAGAGCTATCAGATGCAATGGAGGTTGCATAGAAATTTCTCTTCATAGACTTCACTGCCATCTCATAGGTTCTCATAAACAACCGATAGGATGTTCTTGTAGCTTCGTCAAAGGTTCACTGCCACCCTCTCTCTAGGTGTCTTAGCTCTTGTTTCATCCGCCGCTGCTCCACAGAGCTGGTTTGGCACAAGGGTGAAGTGGACAAGGGAGAGCAATCTTGTGGATAGCTTCAGAAAGACAGGAATACCAATCTCCCAACAGTACATCACCAGAGGGAATCGGATCCCGCAGAGCTTCCTGAAACCTAGTGGGGTCCATTTGACTCTGCGGGTGAGCATAAATTTGCTTGCCGCCTAAACAGGGAGGGTTAGGGATACCCAGCCGAGCCTTCAGGGCAAGGCGGTCTTGACCATGGAACTGCATCAGCAGTAATCCAGTCCACCATAATCCCCGATGCAAAGATAAGATCCAGCGTGTGGTCTGCTTGATGTGTGAGAGTTGAAACACCATGCCTGTGGCCTGAGAGGAGGTAGCATCATCTGCCTGAACATTAAAGTCTCCCAAGACTAAAAGCCTGGGGTACTCCAAGGCCCAGCTAGATACAGCCTCCAACAGGTCTGGCCGGACATTTGCTGGCGCGTTAGGCGGATGGTACACCAGCCAAATGGCCAAACTCTCCTCAGCCTCCCACACTTGGTCAACACATTCAAGGCCGGCAATCTTTGCCTCAAGGAGTAGCCTGAAGGAGAAAGCCTCCTGGATGAGTAACCCCACTCCCATCAACCCATCAGCCCATCAGCCCATCAGTCCGAGACTGGTGAAGGACTGAGAAACCTGGGGGGACCAGTTGACTTAGGCAACCATTTCACCTTCTCTCACCCAGGTCTCGGTCATGCAAGCCAGGTCTACTGCCTGTTCCACCAGATAACTCTGTAGAACAGAGATCTTATTATTAATAGACCTGGAATTGCGCAACACCAGTGTCAGAGAAGGGTCTACCACCCTATCCCTACAACCAGCATCTCTTGAGGTGGAACAGAGGTTGGAAGGGGACCGAGCATACCCACATCTCCGTCCCCTTCCTTTGTTCCACCTCGTCCCACCACCATACCTCCCCCGCCCCGTCAGCACTGCATATATACAGTGCTGTAGCCCATCCCAGTGCCCACGCATACTTAGTCTCTCATTCCAACATTTAGAACATCAGTCTAGTAAGAGTAGTGGCCCACAAAGCAGTTCAACCACTATGTAGAAGCGAAGTATTATTTCTTATATCCTTCTATTCTAAAATCTTACATAATAATATCCTGATTGAAATAAAGAACCTTTTTTTTGGGGGGGGGTGCTTTGAAGCTAGTGCAGGCACCCTAGGCAGACTGTTATTTTGACACTCGTTACAGAGAAAAAGAAGAGATAATGTACTGAATAGAGAAAATACATTCCCTTCCATCCAGTTGGGTGCCCCTTAGAGCACGGTGCCCAGGTCACTTAAATGGTCTGGCTGACCCTGTTTGGAGTTACTTTTGCAGAGTTTCCTGATGTGGAATTACATACCTGAGCTATCATTTCAGATCAAATCATCTGAGGTTTTGCCTAGATGTGTATATATTGTTCCTTTGGAATCAACCTTCGTTGACCAGGGAAGTGTCTCCTAAAAACCCTTCCCGGATAATGGATTCTTTTATTAGAGAGCCAGTTTGGTGTAGTGCTTAAGTGCGCGGACTCTAATCTGGGAGGACCGGGTTTGATTCCCCACTCCTCCACTTGCACCTGCTGATGTGACCTTGGGTCAGTCACAAGCTCTGGCACAGCTGTCCTTGAAAAAGAGCAGTTTGTGTCAGAGTTCTCTCAACCCCACCCACCTCACAGGGTGTCTGTTGTGGGGAGGGGAAGGGAGAGGAGTTTGTAAGCCGCTCTGAGACACCTTTGGGTAGTGAAGGGCCATGGGGTATAAATCCAACCTCTTCTTCTTTTACCTCACAGGGTGTCTGTTGTGGGGAGGGGAAGGGAAAGGAGTTTGTAAGCCGCTCTGAGACTCCAAGTGAAGGGCGGGGTATAAATCCAATCTCCCCTCTCTTCTTATTATTAAGTAATTTATTCAACATAACAGACTTTGACAGGCTTCTTAAAGCCCGCAGAGAAGTTTTGTTGTAGCCATTGGCTGTGCTCATATTCTTACTACCAAATGTTCTGTCTTTAAGGACAGGTGTAGAGTGTTAAAAGGGGAGGGGAGGGGAGGGGAGAGCGAGCGGGAAATGGACTTGTAAGCTACTAAAACTGGGGAAAGCAGAGTGTCGACAGCACGGTGTAGCAGTTGGCATGTCAGAGTAGGATTGTGGAGGCCCCGGTTTGAGTCTCGGCCCATGGAAGCTCGCTGGGACACCTTGAGCCAGTCATTCTACCTCACAGGTAGCTGTTGTGAGGATAAAATGGAAGCACAAAGAATGACATGAGCTGCTTTGGGTCCAAATTGGGGAGAAATAATACATTTTGGGGCAGTGCCACTCTCTCCACGGGTGGCCGTTTACGCACATTTCAAGCTATTTGGTTCCCAATGGTCGCTTACCCGTCTAATGAGGATTTTCTCCCCAATAACCGCTATTATCAAGACCTTTTGTATTTTTGAATCCGCTTCTAGTTCCCTACATGCCATTCAGTTTGTCTTGATTCTAGTCCAGCTTATTAATTTACTGAATACTTTTACCATTTTATGCAAATGTTTATTTTTGTATTGTTTAGAAAATAATAAAGTATTTTTTTAGAAGATATTGTGAAGGAGAGAGTGACTAGACTGTGTTCTGCAGGCCCATTTTATTTTTTGGTTTCCTTCAGAAAAACGCCACACACCCACCACTGTATGAACAGGCCGGCAAAGGGGCATAGAAATTCTGAAGAGCATTTTCAGCGCTGCAGTTCAGAAAGAACTTTGTTTTCTACCCACACATCTGAACATGAAACTTCAGTGAAATCTCACGTCGGCACTTAACACTAGAAGATAATTGGAGGGTTTTTTTCCAAGAGGGATTTTCTCTCCTTCCCTGCCGCAATTAGTTTTGATACTGCGGTTGGCTCCAGCAAATGTATCGTTCAGAGATTGCGAAAGAAAATGCAACGCTTACACCGCAGTGTGAGAAAACAACATCCATTCACGTTCTGTTTCCACCCACCACTCCCCTTTCGCATTAAAGAAAAGCACCAAGCCGTGAGGCGGTTCTTGTGAATCCTGTGGTAATGTTTTCCCAGCAAATGTTTTCTTTGCTCCCTAAATTATTGATGGGGCTATGAAAGGTCTGAAATAAAACTTTAATTAGCCAGTAGAAGCTTTGCAAAGTATGACCTGCTGGAGACATACAAATGTAATTGAGGAAACGGACCCATCTGACCATAGTACTAACGCCTAGGGAAATTAACATCGGTTGTGTGTTTGTGTTATCTCGCTAAGGATCTGACAGAGCCATTCTACCAGAGGCACACCCTTCTAATGGACTTCTGTTAGGGTTCCTAACCTCCAGGTGCTACCTGGAGATCTCCTGCAGTCCACTTGAACATAAGAACATTTGTTGTTGTTGTTTAGTCGCACAGTCGAGTCCGACTCTTTGCGACCCCATGGACCAGTTCCCGCCAGGCCTTCCGGTCTTCCGCCGTCCTCTGAAGTTTGCTCAACTTCATGTTCGTTGCATCGATGACACTGTCTAACCATCTCATCCTTTGCCGTCCCCATCAATGTTTGATCAGGCCAAAGGCCCATCTAGTCCAACACTCTGTCACACAGTGGCCAAAAATACCAGGTGCCATCAGAAGGTCCACCAGTGGGGCCAGGACATTAGAAGCCCTCCCTCTGTTGGCCCCCCCAAGCACCAAGAAGACAGAGCATCACTTGCCCCAGAGTCCCTATCTATACCTTGTGGCTAATAGCCACTGATGGACCTCTGCTCCAGCTGCTTATCTAATTCCCTTTTGAAGCCGTCCATGCTTGTAGCCGTCACCACTTCCTGTGGCAGTGAAACTTGCTTTGTTAGATACCTATTATTCTATTATTATTTGTTAGATACCTGCAGGGGTCTTGTTGTAGAAAAAGAGCTGCCAGAGCTCATTAGCATAACTCATTAGCATAACTTATTTGCATATGCCACGCCCCCTGACATCACCGGAAGTGACAGAAGGCCACACCCCCTGACATCACCGGAAGTGTGTCAGAAGGCCCGGCTACTTACCCTCCTGCTTCATCCTCATTCCCAAACGGAATGAGGATCGAAGCAGAGGGTGGGGTAAAGAAGGGGGCGGGGCTTCACCACGTGACCGCCCCGCCCCCTAGAGGTTCTCTTCCGGAGCTCCGTACCTGAGAGCTCCCCCCCGACTAGAGCCCTGGATACCTGTTATTCTTTTAAAGTTTGTATCGATGGCCTCTTCTGAATGTTCATACTGTCAAGCTTGGGCCTCGCTTGCAAAGGGTTTTCATAAGAATATAAGAGAAGCCAATGTTGGATCAGGCCAGTGGTCCATCCAGTCCAACACTCTGTCACACAGTGGCCAAAAACACCAGGTGCCATCAGGAGGTCCAGCAGTGGGGCCAGGACACTAGAAGCCCTCCCACTGTTGCCCCCCCCAAGCACCAAGAATACAGAGCATCACCTGCCCCAACCTGTGAGTTCCTATCTATACCTTGTGGCTAATAGCCACTGATGGACCTCTGCTCCATATGTTTATCCAGTTCCCTCTTGAAGCTGTCCATGCTTGTACCCGCCACCACCTCCTGTGGCAGTGAGTTCCATGTGTTAATCACTCTTTGGGTGATTGGCTTACACAATATGTTCTCACAGTCATATGTATTTTCCCATATTTCTTGCCTGGCTTTTCTTCCTCGTTGTTTACCATCTCAACTGTCTACTGGGGGGGGGGGAGAATGAACGTCGGCTTTGCGTAGTAGTGCCAGCGTGTAACAGCTCTCATGCAGGAGCCTTGGGAAGAATGTGATCCCATTGTGTTATGTGGCCTTGTAGTCTAAGCAGCTCCTAGGGAGTGTCTCCGTCAGTATGCAGGTGTTAGGGGACAGTGGTATGGGCAGAGCAAATGTTTGGGCACACTGATTGGCTAAGGGGCGTTTGGAGGATTTCCTATTCCCAGTATATTGTCGGGACTGACATCTGGGAGTCAGTTCTGACACGAAAGTTGCCTATGCTTGGATCCTTTCTTTCTCCTAATAAACAAATCTTGCTGCTACAGGAGTGTTGTGAGACTAATTGCATTGCAGGACTAGACACATACACCCTTAGGCTGATCACTATGACAACATATAAAGTGTGACTGTATAAATGCTTTTTTTTAAAAAAATTCACAACATCTATCATCATCACATCTGCCCTTTCTATTCATTCCCCAAATGTTTGGGCTCATTTCTTTGCTTTATGGTTTTTCTGGGTTCTTTCTGGGTGTCAGAGGAAGGGCTGTTGGAAGCTGCAGTTTAGGTGCGAGGCTAAAATGAGAAGAGAACACAGAGCGCCTGGGACAGAGAGAGCTGGTTCTGGTGCAGGTTTGCCAGGTCCCCCCAGCCACCAGTGGGGTGGGAGGGGGGAGGATTGCCAGATCCAGGCTGAGGAACTCCTAAAGATTTGGGGGTAGAGCCTGGGGAGGGCAGGGACCTCAGTGGGACTCAATGCCATAGAGCCCATCCCTACTCTATGGGAGCCAGTTTGGTGTGGTGGTTAGGAGCGCGGACTCTAATCTGGTAGAACCGGGTTTGATTCCCCACGCCTCCACTTGCACCTGCTGATGCGACCTTAGGGCAAGCCGTAGTCCTGACAAGAGCTGTTCTTGGAAAAGAGCCGTTTCTGTCAGAGCTCTCTCAGCCCCACCTGCCTCACGGGGTGCCTGTTGTGGGGAGAGGAAGGGAAGAGATTGTAAGCCCCTCTGAGACTCCCTTGGGTAGTGAAGGGCAGGGTATAAATCCAATCTCTTCTTCTTCTTCTTCTTCGTCTTCTACTTACACATGTGAGGCATTTGCACCCATTCACCTCTCCCCAAAGGGTGTCGGGTCCATCCAATCCCCCCCCCCCCCACTTACTGAAGGCTGCCAGATCTGTGTTGGAAAATTCTTATAGATTTGGGGCTTGTGCCTGGGGAGAGTGGAGTTTGGGTGGGAAGAGGGATGTAAGGCCAGAGTCCGCCCTCTCGGAAGGGACCATTTCCTCCTGGTGACCTGATCTATGTTCTGGAGGCCAGTTTTAATTCCAGGCAGGCCCGTAGCCAGGATTTTAAAAATTCGGGTGGCCTTTAGGTAAGTCAGGGGGCACCCTGCACACACTCCTGCACCCCCCTCCCAAATGAGTGCCTGGGGGCTGGATGGGAAGTTGGGGGGGCTTGGCGGTAAGTCAGGGGGGCAGGTCCCAAGATGCCCCACTGTAGCTACGGGCCTGATTCCAAGAGAACTCCAGCCTCACTTGGAAGATGGTGACCCTCGGCTGGTCCCTTCTGGGCACCGGATTCTCTGCTCTGCATCAGGTGGCCTTCCAGTGTCTTATCAGTGATAACATTTGCCATTGTTTCCTGTTTGCTCACCGCTACCCTGCTAAGCACAGGCGACTTGCATACGCCCAAGACCTTGCTTTACAAATAGCAGACATTGACCAAAAAAATGTTTTTTAAAAAACCTGTGAATGTTTTTTTGCCTTGTTGCCATGGCAGCTGCTACTGCGGTTCTCCTTGACTCCCTGAAACACCTGTTAATCCTCTGACCTTTCCTGCCTCCCAGATCGCCTGCGGGGAGGGCAGGCGCTGTGCAGGAGGGATGGGGTCCCTCCCCCTTTGTGGAGAGGCAATTACTG
>NW_015175983.1:849252-870524 GCF_001447785.1 Gekko japonicus
GCTGTGCTGCTGGGCTGGCTTCTCATTATTTCTCTGGCGTTACATCTCGAAGGCATTGCCAATTAATTTTCCAGAAAGATCCTCACTTGATAAGGATGAGGCAAATGGACTCCACTGTATTCCCCCCCCCCCCCGGGGAAAGTGCCCCTCACAGGATTCTTCAGTTTCATCTTGAATGAGACATCCTTGACCGAGAAAGCGCTGCAATTTCCAGAACCAGTCCAATGTTGAATGCGTTGCAAGGTTATTGAGCGTTATCGGACAACTGCTGGGAAACCGTAGGCATTCTCTCTGTGCCTGTATTTGGAAAGATTACTATTACCTAATGGCAAAATGCACACTCTCCTTATAGAAGTGCCCACTGTCCTCTCTAAGCTGAGCGCTTGTGAGCTAGCTCACGATTGTTTAGCCTCCAGCTCACACATTTTTGTTTTCGCTCAGGAAGGAGAGCTCCAGAGCAAACTAATTTACGCAGTAGTCAAATCGCTCGATCACAACTTTAATGCCCGTGGCTCACAAAGTAGAATTTTTGTTCACAAGACTCCACTGCTTAGAGGGAGCATTGGATGCACCCCTCCATCTCCCAAACTTATTTTCCTTTCTTCCTGGGATTTCTTTGAATGACGGATTTTTCCTGCTTTCCATATCATTTCTACTTTCTAAAAAAGGTAAAGGTTCCCTTGCTCGAAAGCCAGTCGGAGTCCGACTCTAGGGTTGCGGTGCTCATCTCCGTTTCAAAGCCAAAGAGCCAGCGCTGTCCGAAGACATTTCCGTGGTCATGTGGCCGGCATGACTAAACACCAAGGCTCACGGAACGCTTTTACCTTCCCACCAAAGTGGTACCTATTTATCTACTTGCAATGTCTTGCTTTCAAACTGCTTGGTTGGCAGGAGCTGGAACTAGAGACGGGAGTTTACTCCGTCATCCGGCAACCCGGGTCTTGAACTGCTGAACTACTGACCTTCCACAGCCTGCAGTTCAGTGTCTTACCACTTGAGCCACCACAGCTCCTTTCTAAATGGAATTGTAAATACTCGGGGGGGGGTAATAATAAGGAGTGTGTAACCCCTGAGTCCTTACAAATAGAGTTGCTAGCTCTGGGTTGGGAAATGCCTGGAGTTTTGAGGGTTGGACCCTGAGGAGGGCAGGCATCATGCCACAGAATCCCTCCTCCAAAGCAGCCATTTTCTCCAGTGGAGACCGATTGCAATAGCTGGAGATCTCCGGGTGCCACCTGCAGGCTGGTAACCCTAGTTATGAAAGGCTTTTTCAGAATCAGAAGAGTTCTCCTTTTGGTGACTTTTGAGGGGTTGTTGACAAAGGCAATGCCCCCAAACATGTTGTGGGGGTCGATTTAACAACATCCCCCCCCACCCAGGAAAGACTCTGCAAATGTCCCAGCATGGCCCCAGATTCAATCTTCCATCCTCACGTATGAAACTTGTACCCCTTCGGCCACGCTTATTTACTAAGAATCTTAAAACTGTTCCATATTTTCTTAATGATGTTAATACTGAGACTACAATTATGGTTGCAGAATTCTCACCAGAATTGGCTGTGCTCAGATACAGTCTTTTTACATCATACGCATACTTTATTGTCTAAATTTACTTACTGGAATTAAATGCTTCTTCTTAAATGTATTCATTATCTACTATTATGCCATTAAAGGTGTCTGAATCTGAATCTGACAAAGGCAATGAAACTGCCACAGGAGGTGGTGGCGGCCACGAGCGTGGACAGCTTCAAGAGGGAATTAGATAAGCACAAGAGGGGGACCCGCGATACTCGCGGGGGGGAGAAGAGCTCCGTCTCCTCTCCCCCCTCGTTCTCCCCCAGGCGGCGGTGGCGAGGCCGGTCCCCCCCGCCCGGCTCCGAGGTGGAGAGGCCTGTCCTTCCCCCCTTTGCCAAGCTCGGCGGCGGTGGCAGCGGCTGGCGAGGCCTGTTCTCCCCCCCGCCCGCCCGCCGGCTCCGAAGAAGCTCCAGAAGGCAGCGGCGGCAGCGAGGCCGGTCCTTCCCCGCCCGCCCTGCCTGCCTGTCTCCCTTTCCCCGCACGCAAGCCCAGTAGGTTGCAGAGCATCTCTTGCGCATGCGCAGGAGACGCTCTTGCACTTTCGGGGGGATTTAAACATCCCCCCGAAATTTTCCCACTTTTTTTATTTTTGTGCACATGTGGGGACTGGGCCACGTGTGCACAAACCTCCCCCGGCCCCCCAGCTGCCCCCGGAGCGCTAATTTAGCAATCCGCACTCCGGGGGCAAGTTGGGAATTAGATATATAGATATGGAGTAGAGGTCCATCAGTGGCTATTAGCCACAAGGTATAGATAGGGACTCACAGGCTGGGGCAGGTGATGCACTGTATTCTTGGTGCTTGGGGGGGGCAACAGTGGGAGGACTTCTAGTGTCCCGGCCCCACTGCTGGACCTCCTGATGGCCCCTGGTGTTTTTGGCCACTGTGTGACAAGAGTGTTAGACTGGATGGGCCATTGGCCTGATACAACATTGGCTTCTCTTATGTTCTTATTTTGTGATCACTGATGGGCTAGGATCAGTCATGTGATCTTTAAAGAAAGTATTGCCCTCCCCCTAAATGGGTTACATCTCCCCTTAGTGATGTCAGCAAAGAGCCACAGGTGACTGTCGTGATGTCACCATCGTATCCAAGACATGATCTCTGACCTCACTGTGAGTATTTTTCATGGGTTGAGGGGGGACGACTTGTTGCTCAGTGGCAGAGCATTGGTTTGGCAAGCAGAAGGGCTCAGATTCAATCCTGGACATCTCCATTATTGTTTTTGAAGGACTGTGTAAGAGGTGACTCAAAAGACCCTGAACTGAGACCCTGGCCAGTCAGAGTTGACATTACTGGCCTTGATAGGTACCATCGCCGCAGAGCCAGTATGGCGCCTAGAGACGACTGCCGGAGCAAGCGATCACAACCAAACTCATAAAAAAGAAGATATCCAAGGCTACAAACTGTGAGTTAAGCAAAGCTCACGTGAAAAATAAGCGAATGGAGCCTTGGTAGTAATTGGAAGCACCTAAGTTTGCAGCGTGGGATTTCAAGCCCCCCCCCGGGAGTAAATTGTAAAAAACGGGTTTAAAGCGAAAATAAAGAGACTTTGAGCCAAACCAAGCACATAAGAAGTTAAGCGAATGCAAAAGCTGCTAAAATATATGAAGCGGAATTAAAATGTATAACTTTTACTTTGTTTTGGAAAACTTACTTCTTGTTGATATTATGGCTGGGAGACGACGGAGAGCGCCGGAGAAAAAACTGGTGACCGGAAATAACATACCAACGACTCCCTCCCGGAACCAGGAAGCATCTACAGACTTTTCTTCGCTGTTAGCAAATGCACTGCGCCCTCTAATGGAACAGATGACTACTCTCAACACCAAACTGGACAATGTGCAAAAACAGTTAAAGCAAATGGACAAGAGAACCACAGCAACTGAGAAAACGTTGAAAAAGATGGAAAAACAGACTGAGAGTATTAATAAAAGAGTGGATGAAGCAGAGAAGGAGAGATCCTTGGATAAAACACAACTAATACAGCTCCAGCTGGAAAGATCCATGCATGTTCTACGTTTCCATGGAATACCTGAGGATAAGAATGAGGACTTAAAGGAACTCTTGGCGGTTGCCTTGGCCCCACTAATGGATTACAAACAAGAAGACTTAATTAAGGAAATGGATGTGGGGTACAGGACTTATCCGGACTTTATAAAATAAAAACAAAAACTTCCAGGGGAAACTTATTTAAAATTCACGAAACGATTAACCAGAGAACTGGTGCTAAAATCAACAATGGGGAAATCCTTAAAAATCAAGAATGAAGAGATAAAAATTTTGAAAGACATCCCATTCGAAGTAAGAAAAAGGAGGAAACTATACAGATGCTTACTCTCTCTGTGCAAAAAAAAGGGAATATCGTATAGATGGCTATTTCCGGAACAGTTGAGTTTTAATTACCAGGATAAAAAAATATAAAATTGACTCTGTTCCAAAAGCGGAAAGATTTATGAATCAAATGTTTAATGTAAAAAAGAAGCAGAAGGAAAAGAATTTAAAAACAGATGTGGAGGAGGAAGAAGAAGAGGAGGAGGAGTCCTATTCACAGGACTCAACAAGCCAAATTTCCTCGTCATCAGAATCATCTGAATCTGAGAAAGGAGAGGCCGCTCCAAAACTGCAGAAAATGAAGAAATCTAAGAAGAAAAGACTCTAAAACTAAAGCATGAGTGCTAAGGGCAGTAATTGTGCTAAGCTAATAACTTTATACTTTTTATAATTGAACTAATCTCTGTATAACCAGTACTAATAGGTTAAAAAGATCTATTTTTAAGCTTTTCAGATCATGATTTGTATTAGTCTTTATCCCTTCCCCATATCTAGTAGGAGATTTAGAATAGAATCGTAGTTTTTCCTCCCCCTATCCAGTAGATTATATGTATCTAGAATTCCCTTACCCATTTCCCATAGTAATAGTGATAGGGCATTAGTATTCCTTTCCCCATTCCATATATGTAGTGTGTAGAAAATGCAAAAATAAAAAAAATTCCCGTTCGGGGGGCCAGGAAAAAAAAAAGATAGACCAATGGCGTGATCCAGTCAAAGGTAGCTTCATGTGTTCAAAACTCAAACTTTATCAGGGGAATTCTCAACTCTTCCCCCCTCCCCCCTCCACACATTCCTTTAGTAAGCTTGTTTCATTCATGATAGTTTGGTGCTGCCGTTATTTTTCTCTGTGCTTCCTTATATTAAACTATATGTCAAAACTAAAATAAAATCCGTTCATTCAGCTGCTCTATGTCAGGTCTCCCAGTTAAGAACACTCTCCACAACACACTTAAGCAGTGATAGTTTATTGAGATATGCTTACTTTAGGAAATAGGCTTCAGGTCAGAACTGAGAAAAAGGCACGCAAAAGCCCCTATTATAGATAATAGAAAATACACCAACACCTCTCACATACGTCACCATTCAGCCCCTACCAGTGTTCCCTCTAAGCTGAGTTAGTGTGAGGTAGCTCACGGTTTTTTAGCCTCCGGCTCACACATTTTTGTCTTTGCTCAGGAAGGATGGCTCCAGAGCAAACTAATTGATGCAGCAGCCACATCGCTCCCTCACAACTTTAATGCCAGGAGCTCACAAAGTAGATTTTTTGCTCACAAGACTCCATGGCTTAGAGGGAACATTGTGCTCCCTCTAAGCTGAATTAGTGTGAGGTAACTCACAATATTTTAGCCTCTGGCTTCGGCGGGAGGGCAGGGTAGAAATCCAATAAATAAATAAATAAATACATTTTTGTCTTAGCTCAGGAAGGATGGCTCCAGAGCAAACCAATTTATGCAGCAGCCAAATCGCTCACTCACAACTTTAATGCCCAGTAGCTCACAAAGCAGGATTTTTGCTCACGAGACTCCACAGCTTAGAGGGAGCACTGACTGCTACTATGGCAACCCTGACAGATATATGGCGGCGCCTTATCTATGTCCAGGCCTTGGGAACTGGCAGTGGGGCACAATCTTAAGGAAAGTTATGGCTTCTACCAGCATGCACTCAAAGCACCCATGCACTCCCCTCAGGAATTCCCTCCCCCCTAAACTACGGCAAGCCATGAAGTAGAACAAGGTGGAATGAAACTGAAGCTTGACACTCTAAAGAAAAACACTGCCTGTCTCGATCTACCCTGACACCAGTGCCTCTCTGCAAAATCCTTTCTCCTTGTATCTTGCCACTTTTACTTCTTATCCCACATATTGTCCCACAATATCTAGTGAAATAAATCTCTGGGTTGGACAATTCCTCAGATTTGTGGGTGTGGCCTGGGGAGGGCAGGGTTGAGGGAGGGGAGGGACCGCGGTGGGGTATAATGCCAAGCGGTCCACCCCCCAGGAGAGCCCATCTCTGTAGAGTGGAGGTCAGTTGTACCCTCACAGCAGCAGCTCACTGCCTATTTTACATAGGTCAGGTGCTTCACTGACCTTCTTCTCTATCACTGATCTTTACTTCCTTTTCTATTGCTGCCACCCAGAGATTTTCTTAAAACTACTCCTCACAGTATTGATTTATTTATCAACTTTATACCCCGCAGAGCAGGCTCAGTGCGACTTCCATACAAACATAAATACAACTTAAAATCATACAATTATTTAAAACACAACAGATAAAACAGATACAAATACAAAGTGCTGGCGGAAATTAAAATTAACTTAGATGGCACATTTTCAAGATGGATTTCCGCTTCCCAGATGTTCTCAGGTGTTCTTCTGCTCGTAATTTCTTGTGGCATCAGCTCAATGTTAAAACCGCGGGCCAGGGCTCTACGGCAGCGGCACCCCTAATTAAATGCCTGGCGGAAGAGCTCCGTCTTGCAGGCCCTGCGGTATACAGTATCTGAGGCAGGCTGTATACAGCCACTTCTCTGAACATTCTCCATGCCCTAGTAGGGGTCGCCAGAAGTCGCCATGACTTCCAGGCATGCACACAAACACACACACGCACAAAACAAAAATACCCCCGAAAAAGAGAGTATACAGTATCTGCTTTACTTATGCTTCATAACTCTCTGCTTCTCAGCCCTTTCTTCTAGGTAATTTCTCTGGTTTTCTCCAGTTGTCTTTACTTTATTTCCTTTCGGGTCTCCCGATCTGGTTTCAGGCCTGGCCATGTAACCAGCCATGTCCCAGTCCCGTCCCCCCCCCCCCAGCCAGTAAACTTACAATGAGCGGTTTACAATATCTTGGGAAAGTATGGATTCTAAACAGATTTCAAAGTTCAAACAAATATTTAAAATGACGAAACCTGTGGGATGAAGTCATTGAGTGAAGAATTAAATTTTCTGGAAATCCCATTTTAGATTTTAAGTTACAAAAAAAGCAAGTTTCTAGCCCTTGTGGCTGTGAAATTATGCCTGAGAATGTGTGGGCAATTGCCTGCTGAAGGTAAGGTTGGCTGAATAAGAATCTCCGGTCATCCAGAAGAAGGCATCCATTCCCTGGATAGCTCCTTTGCCTTGCCCCCTTCTCCAGGTGTAGCAAAATCTGATTTTCTTGGTATAAAATTCTATATATTTTAGCACAAAACAGCCCTGATTGATGTACAGGTGTTAGCTTGAGAGCATAACCAACACAACTGGTAGGGCTAAATAAAGAAAGTTGGGTTCTAGTCGATGTTCCCTCTAAGCTCTGGAGTCTTGTGAGCAAAAATTCTCCTTTGTGAGCGACTAGCATGAAAGTTGGGAGCAAGAGATCTGGCTACTGCATCAGTTAGTTTGCTCTGGAGACATCCCTTCCTGAGCAAAGACAAAAGTGTGTGAGCCGGAGGCTTAAAAACTGTGAGCTCGCTCACACTAACTCAGCTTAGAGGGAACACTGGTTCTAGTATGTTTCGTTTGTTGCTCACAGCTGTGTGCAGTGTGTTTCTGCCACACAGTAGCTCCGTCCTCCAGACTTCTCAGTTATCCAGCATCTGCCCTCCTGCACAGCCACTGGCTAACCAGCTTATCAGCAAAAAGAACAGGAACAAGATGTTTCCCCCTGCACTTAATTAATTATGTTTTCATCTTCCCCATCAGATAAGTTATCCTGCAGTGAAAAGAATGTTTCAGTAGGATGTTTTACACAGCTGGAGAGTGAAGAAAACCCTCTAGCAGTTTATTTAATGGAGTTTCAGATCCCTATTTTGTTAAAACCCCACAGGGACAGGGCATGGCAAGACCTTTAATGCAAGCCACCATGTGATTATGTTTACTAGCTAGTGTTGGTGTGTGTGTGTCCAGCTACCCATCTTGCACCTGCAAAAAACAGCTTACCCTTTTCTCTGAAAATGAACAGGGTAATGACAGTATGGTGTTTGACATAACCATCAATTCTCTCAGCAAAACACAAGGAAGAGTACCATGAATGAAGATGTGTCATGGTGGACAACTTAAATTAGGTTCTTTTGAAAAAGAAGAATGGGGAAAAGAGACCTCAAATTTGTTATCCGTTACAATCACAGCCATATACTGCTCCTTAGAAGAATCAGGCAGAGTTACCCAAAGAGGCAGTCTCCGATTTAATTGGGGAATTAGCGTAAAGGAGACAAAGTGAGAGGGAGTAACTGGGATCTCTCAAAATAAACCAGTCAGAAGTTTAATCAGAAAGGATTTTATTGAAAGTAAAAAGGGGCAAAACACACACACACAACACACTTAAAATCCATGAACTAGCTAAGAGAAAAACAGAGAGGAGAGGGAGAAAGCAATTTTGGGAAGGTGATAGTTACCAATCTCGAAGATGGAGGTCTGTGGAAGCAGCAACAAAATGACCAACATTTCACAGAGCAAAGAGAAGGCTCACACGCAAGTGTATGGTATGGCACCGAGAATACACACACTCACAGACTGGCAGCTGCATACTCCAGATATAGGGCAAAATGATACCTGAGGCTATGTCGCCATCTTTGCCCTCAAAATAATACCCTGTTGTGTTTTTCAGGGCTAGACAATGATTTGGAGAAACTTGAGGCTTCCTGAGGTGGACTACAGGTGTAAAATATTTCTTGATGACCCACAAGTACCAGAGGGGAAGCTACTGGGTTTGGTGAATAGTGTTAATTGTTGCATAATTAGGGTAAATGGGAAAGGGGGAAGTGAGGCTGGGTGATAATGACATTAGTCAGTAGTTTCTTAGGAGACCTATTGTTCGGCTGCAGCCACACGGTTGTTCTGATCAGGATTCACTGCTGTTCCCTCTCACATATAAAATTGCTGATCAGACAGGCCAATCCGCCTCCCACCCCGAAGCGGGCTCACTCATGCAATGCTCGCGGTTCTCTCCCGCATTTTCCTACACCCGGGAAAATGAGTACTTTCCAGGTGTTTCCGCTGCGATTCCACATTTCCCCCTATCTGGACTCCCCTCTTGCAATGAGTGCGATTTGGTCTCCCCCCTCCAGCGACTGCCATTATGCGCATGCACAGTTATGCACATGATAGCCCTTGTGCATGTGCAAATGAGGTTGTTTTTTTTTTAATTCTCACGATGCCACTTTGGCGGCACAGCTGTCTGACTCCACGCGTGATTCAAGAGGGACACGTAACCAGTTTTCATCCGATAAAAAAAGTCACGGATAAACTGACAGTGGGAGCAAGTCGCGGTAAGAGGTCAGTGTGACCTCTTCTGCGTCTCCTTAGGGTGGGGAGAGATTAGATAGCCAGCCACGGTGACTCCCCTTGCAAAAATATTTTCCCAGGTACTGACCTGGTGGTTACCTGGCTGGCATCCATTTCTGTGTCACTTTGAGCCAAGCAGTGTATTGCATTTATGATTTTTGTACAAAGGGTGTTTCTGTCTCTTTCTCTCTAACCCCCTAAATTGTCCCTCTGAGGGAGGAGGGGGTCTGACTGCTAGCAGCAGCAGGATATGTGATTCATGCCTTAGCATTGGTGTGAAAGCTGGATGACAAAGAAATTAGACAGGAAGAAAGTTAATTCATTTGAAATCTGGTGTTGGAGGAGAGTTTTGTGGATGTCATGGAAAAAGACAAATCCTTGGGTTCCAGATCAAATCAAATCAAGCCTGAACTCTCCCTAGAAGCTAAAATGACCAAACTGAGGCTATCGTACTTTGGTCACATGATGAGAAGACAGGACTCACTTGAAAAGACGATAATGCCAGGAGAAGTGGGAGGCTGCAGGAAAAGAGGAAGAGCCAACAGGAGACGGACGGACTCAGTCGAGGGAGCCACGAGGGCCCCTCCGTCTGCAAGGCCTGAGCAAGGCTCTTAATGGCAGGATGTTTTGGAGGACGTGGATTCAGAGGGTTGCCAAAAACTGGAAGCAAATTCACGACAACTTCATGACACTTATATTTATATTTGTATACCTCCTTCTTAAGGAGCTGCAGTGGCTCAAGTGGTTAAGACGCTGAACTGCAGGCTGTGGAAGGTCAGTAGTTCAGCAGTTCGAGACCCGGGTGCCGCAAGACGGAGTGGGCTCCCGTCTCTAGTTCCAGCTCCTGCCAACCTAGCAGTTCGAAAGCAAGGAATTGCAAGTAGAGAAATAGGGACCACTTCGGTGGGAAGGTAACAGCGTTCCGCGTGTCTTGGTGTTTAGTCATGCCGGCCACATGACCACGGAAACGTCTTCGGACAGCGCTGGCTCTTCGGCTTTGAAACAGAGATGAGCACCACAACCCTAGAGTCAGATTCGACTGGCTTTCGAGCAAGGGAACCTTTACCTTTACTTCCTTCTTGCTACTGCAGACTCAACCAAGCAAATCACGATTCACATGAAAACATATAATTCTATTCACCCAAGGCAAGAAGAAAAGGAGAAAACAGGGAGGAGATAAAATCTACCTGGTCAATTTCATGCCTTTTTAAACCCCCCCTCCTCTTACACACTCAGAGTAGTGCAAAAAATTTCCCCCTGTTTTATTCCCACAAACATGCTGCGAGGTAGGTTATGCCGAGACAGTGTGGCTCACCCAGCGTCACTCAGTGTGCTTCATGGCTGAATGGGATTTGAATCTGTGACTCTCAGATCTTGTTCCAGCAATCTAACCACTACCCTATCTCAATTTTTCCTCCAAGGCAGCTGTGAGGAATGGGGCAATCACTTGGGGGGATCAACCTTTTGTATATCTGTTTTGCCCTGGTTTTGGTAAAGGTAAAATGGCTAGGGTTTAAAATAAAATGATAATGATCCCTGACAACCCTGGTGGATGACAAGGGAGACTGTTCATGATGAATTTTGGGCAGTTCGTGGTTTACGAACTCAAGTTCATGGCAAGTCAACCAGCATGAACTTCCAATGAACTTTCAAGCCGTTCATAGTGGCTCGTGAATGGATACATTCGGGGCATGGCAAGACTTGGAAGGCATGTAGTGGAGAATCAGGGGTAGGTGTCCTGTAACTCTGATGTCTCTAGCTTGCACAGGATCCATTCTACACACTCCTCAAGCTCATGAACCTGCACCTGTCATTTCCCCAGAAAAACTTTCCTGGGGAACCTTCTTTGAGGGGCTGTAACTCAGACCCCATAAATCCAATCCCCACCACGCTTGGAGGGCAGTTAGAGGAGAGTCAGTCAGAGATCCCCCATGGGTTTAGTGTTTCTAGCATGCTGGGGGGCCATTCTACTGTCTCACAAACCTCACAAACTAAACCAGTTCGTTAGGCCCCTAAAAGTTAGTGACGGTTCATGCTTCACGAACCGGACATGCCATGAATCACAAACCAAACCACCTTTTACAAGTTCATCCCCATTCCTATGTCATATTGTCAGCTGATGGTCAATTAATGTCTATGGTACATTCGTACTAATCTTGGAGTAGTGCGCTTCAAGCACGATGGGAGTATAAGTTGTTATATTCAGGTCTCTTGCAAAGCATTAAATGAGAAGGGGTGCCACCACAAAGAAAGCTCTGGAGGTTTTAGTTCTGTGGGATGCCAGACACATCAGAGTCATCGTGGAGTGTGCTTTCTTCTCTCTCAGCCCCACCTACCTCTGGCTCATTCCACCGAGAGACTCGGGACGACAATGAGCCGGAATTCGGCAGTTGTAGACATCTTTGGTACGCCACCGCAAGTAATGAACTGTATAACCAATAGCACCTTATGATTTTATCTGCATAGTACTGGTTTATACGTTTTATTGGCCATTGGTGCCACCGTTGTAAGCCGCCCTGAGCCCGCCTGCGGGGAGGGCGGGGTATAAATTGAATTAATAAATGATAAATAAAAAATACCTCACAGGGTGTCTGTTGTGGGGAGGGGAAGGGGAAGGAGTTTGTAAGTCGCTCTGAGATTCTGAGTGAAGGGCGGGGTATAAATCCAATCTCTTCATTTTCTTCAGGTTGAACCTGGGGATCCCCTGGAATTACAACTCATCTTCAGACCACAGGGGTCAGTTCCCTTGTGGTGGACTCTGAGGCACTGTAATGCGTTGAGGTCCCTGTCCTCCTCAGGCCCCACCCCAAATCTCAAGTAGTTTCCCAACCTGGGAATCTGGCTACCCTGCCACCACCACCCATCTCCCACTGGTGGCCAGGAGGGACCCGGCAACCCCAGCTGTCATTCAGGTGATGGGGGGCCCTTGCAAGAGACTGTTCCTAGATATTCTGAGCGAATGCAGATAGAACAGAAGGTCCAAACAAAGGAAGGCCTTTCAAGGTCAAAAGCAGCACTTTTCACTGGATCTGGAAGCAAACCAACATGGATTTTCTCATGACGGGCGACACAGACAAGTTAAAACTCTCACTGGGGGCGTTCAGATGCGCCGTTTGATCTGGTGTCATGACAGTTCAGCAACGGATTTTATATGCACAATCACACAGTCAACATCTGCCTCCCGTCCCCAGCCGTTGGTTTCCAGCTCAAAACCGCTCTAACCCGGAGTATTTTGTTACCAGGTCCCAAAGTGGTGTTTTCTCAGCTCTCCCACTTAAAGCCGCATTTCCCCCCTGTGTGATCGCTCCTCTGGTGTCAAGCCACTTCCGATGATTTAAACCCCCTCCTCGTTCGAAAGCTGCCTGAGGCTTTCGCTTTTCGCCCACCATTTTTTTTAGCATCGGCAGTGCGCGCATAGGCGGAGCTCCGCTACCATGTTTAGAAAACCAACATTTAACCAGTCACTTGTTTTAGAGTTTAGATGAGTTCAGGATCTCACGGCAGCCATTTTCAGGTCAAAGGTTTAAAGGGAAGTCTTCTGTTTCACCCTGGTGGTTCTGCGCATGCGCCATGGTAGTTTCACCCCCCCATTCTACAGATGAGTGCCTATGCGCATTCACAAACTGAGAAAAAATTAAAAACCCGCCGACACACGCTCTCGTGCGTCGGTAGTGTAGACGCCGGGGAGCGATGTGACTGCGCGTTGAGATGGGATAAGGGAGGTAAGTGTGATCGCGATTATCCAGATCAAATATAATCCGATCAGAACCGGAGCAGTTTGACCGCACCCACTGCTGCATGTTATATGAGTTGAAATTTCCAAACTGTCTTCAGAACAAATCCCACGTAAAGTGCATTAGAGTCATCTGCTTTAGACTACCAAGGCAGGGAAGCTATGGAGGCAAGATCCTGATAACCAGGGTGTACCAGGAAAAGTTGGAAGGTTAAGGTTGCCAGCTCCCAACTGGGAAACACCTGGAGACTTGGAGGTGAAGCCTGAGGAGGGCGGGGTTTGGGGAGGGGAGGGACTTCAGTGCGGCAGAATGCCACAGAGTCCACCTTCCCAAGGAACCATTTTCTTCAGGTGAACTGATCGCTGTTACCTGGAGATCTCTTGTAATCCCAGGAGATCTCCACCTGGCGGCAGACAATCCTACCCATAAAACATACCACCAAGGCGCCCTCTAAGCTGTGGAGTCTTGTGAGCAAAAATTCTACTTGGTGAGCTCCTGGCATTAATAGTTGTGAGCGAGCTATTGGGCTGCTGCATGAATCAGTTTGCTCTGGAGCTATCCTTCCTGAGCGGAGACAAAAATGTGTGAGCCAGAGACTAAAAAACTGTGAGCTAGCTCACACTAACTCAGCTTAGGGGGAACACTGCATATCACATGTGGAGAAGACATATTAATATCACAAGGGGGGGACCCGCGATACTCGCGGGGGGGAGTCTCTTTCCCCCCTTCTCTCTCTTTCCCCCAGTCTCTCTCTCTCTGTCTCTCTCTCCCCCCTTCTCTCTCTTCCCCCGTCTCTGTCTTTCCCCCGTTCTCTGTCTCCCCCCCCAAGAAAGACCCTCGGAGGCCTGAAGGGGCGGCGCGAGAGCCGTTGCGCTTGGCTGCCCCCCTCCCACTCCGTGGGACTTGCGAGGGACTATTGCCGGCATGGGAGGCAGGGAGGGAAGCCGCGCCGTTCTCCCGCCGCCCGCCCGCTGCCCTGTGTGACCGCCCCCCCCGATAATTTTTTTTAGTTTTTAGATTTTTGTGCACCCCTGGGGACTGCCCCAAGAGTGCACAAAACTCTCCCTGCCCCCCAGGTCGCCCCGGAGCGCGGATTTAGCGATCCGCACAGACGGGGCGACTTGGGTATTAGATATATAGATAGTATTGGCTAAGATGGTGTGATGCTTAAAAGCTTTTTGAAGAACAAAACATACCTTCTTCACAGTTCCCACAGTAAGCTTCCCACATAAACCACAGACACATCAGAGTCATTGTGGAGTGTGCTTTCTTCTCTCTCAGTCCACATCACCGATGGGGGTAAAAATCATTACACAATAACCTCAACTAAAAGGACTAGAAGAATAAATTAATGTCATATTTGACATTGCCTTGCACCTTGTATAAGAGCTGCAGTGGTTCAGTGGTTAAGACGCTGAACTGCAGGCCGGAAGGTCGGTAGTTCAGCAGTTCGAGACCCGAGTGCCGCGTGGCGGAGTGAGCTCCCATCTCTGGCCCCAGCCCCTGCCAACCTAGCAGTTCAAAAGCAAGAAATTGCAAGTAGACAAATAGGTACCACTTAAGTGGGAAGGTAACAGCGTTCCGTGCGCCTCGGCATTTAGTCATGCCGGCCACATGACCACGGAAACATCTTTGGACAGCACTGGCTCTTCGGCTTGGAAACGGAGATGAGCACCGCAACCCTAGAGTCAGATTCGACTGGCTTTCGAGCAAGGGAAGCCTTTACCTTTACCTGCACCTTGTATAATTTGATCGGCTTTGCTTTGTAGTCCTAAAGCCCATTTACATTTGGGCACTTCTATGAAATTAAAAGACGCCTGCTCCTTGGGAGGAAAGCGATGGCGAACCTAAACAGCATGATAAAAAGTAGAGACATCACCCTGCCAACAAAAGTCTGCATGGTCAAAGCAATGGTATTCCCAGTAGTCATGTATGGCTGCGAGAGTTGGACTATAAGGAAGGCCGAGCGCCGAAGAATAGATTCTTTTGAACTATGGTGCTGGAGGAGACTCTTGAGAGTCCCTTGGACTGCAAGAAGATCAAATCAGTCAATCCTAAAAGAAATTAACCCTGACTGTTCCCTGGAAGGCCAGATAATGAAAGTAAAGCTCAAATACTTTGGCCACCAAATGAGAAGGGAGCACTCACTGGAGAAGACCCTGATGCTGGGAAAGACTGAAGGTCAAAGAAGACGGGGACGGCAAAGGATGAGATGGTTAGACAGTGTCATCGATGCAACAAACATGAAATTGAGCAAACTTCAGAGGACGGCGGAAGACAGGAGGGCCTGGCAGGATCTGGTCCCTGGGGTTGCGAAGAGTTGGACCCGACTGTGCGACTGAACAACAACAAAAATCTCCTTAACAGAATCATCCCTTACTTTGGGGAGTGGTTCTACTTCTTCTGTTTATCCTGGCAAAGCTGGATTGGACAAAGAGAGCAGACAGAACACAAACACCACAGAGGTACAGCTCTGATAATGAGGTACAAGCCTCTAGACACCTGACATGACAAGCCAGACACTGTGAATTTCTCTCCCCCCTGCATGGCTGGTAAGCTTTTCTTAGATGGTGTTACTGCCATCCACTGGTCTTAACCAGAAACATCATGTCTGTTTGGTAGTTGTAATTAACAGAAAAAACAGTAGGTTTTCATACCCTACCTTTCTCGGTCTTAAGGAGTCTCAAAGCCACTTACATCACCTTCTTTTCCTCTCCCCACAACCAGGGGTGATTTCCTGCCGGAGCGCACAGGAGCGGAGCTCCGGCAGTAAAGAGCCCAGGGGGCGGGCACATGTAACAAGCCCCACCCCCTGCTCCCAGCAGCCCTCAGAGCAAGAAGCAGCCAGGTAAGCTGCAGAGCTCCCCCCCTCCAAAACAGTCCAGTGGCACCTTTAAGACCAGGTTTTATTTAGGCACAAGCTCGCCCTCCTCTGCCAGGACAGATCTGCACGTTCCCCCCCCCCCACTAGCTACCAATGTCCAGTGGAGCCTGAGTGGTGGGTGTTGCTTTCTGACACACTTCCGGTGATGTCAGGGGGTGTGGCATATGCAAATAAGTTATGCTAATGAGTTATGCTAATGAGCTCCTGCACCTCTTCTTCTAGGAAATGACCCCTGCCCACAACAGGCACCTTGTGAGGTAGGTTCTTCTTCTTCTTCTTCTAGGTGGGCCTGAGAGGATTCTGAGAGAACTGTGACTGGCCCTCGGTCACCCAGCAGGCTTCATGTGGAGGAGGAGGAGTGTGGAATCAAACCCGGCTCTCCAGATTAGAGTCTGACCCTCTTAACCACTACACCATGCTGGCTCTCAGATATTTGATAAATGGGTTGCCTGCGTTCAGACATTTCATACGTGTGAAAGGCAAGTGCACACGTCTAGGCACATATTGTTACTTTCCCACAGTTCCCCCCCCCCATCTGTCCCTCTGTCTGGTGTTTGCCACATTGCTGCAGCGCAGAAAACATTCTGTGTTTTACAGATTGTGAATATACAGTGGCAAGGAGTTTCATTATGTCTCTTATTACTGCTTGGCTCAATTATTGTTGATGGCCAAGACCAACTGTCTGGAATCCATTCACACATGCGTCTTCCCAGACTGCCTCATGAGAATGGCAGTCCCTAGCTCTATCCCAGGCCACCAAGATTTGGTGTTTGTCTGAAAAAGAGAGGAGCCTTGGCACCACGTGGCTTTGATTTTTAACTGTGTACTTGGCCCATGGTCCCTACCTAATGTAGAAGAAGAGAAGAGGAGAAGAGATTGGATTTATACCCCGCCCTTCACTACCCAAAGAAGTCTCAGAGCAGCTTCCAAACTCCTTTCCCTTCCCCCCTCCCCACAACAGACACCCTGTGAGGTCGGTGGGGCTGAGAGAGCTCTGACAGAAACTGCTCTTTTTCAAGAACAGCTCTTGACAGAACTATGGCTTGCCCAAGGTCATCCAGCAGGTGCAAGTGGAGGAGTGGGGAACCAAACCCAGTTCTCCCAGATTAGAGTCGCATGACTCTTAGCCACTACACCACTACAACTTTGCTTTACAAAACTTTCAGCCACTCTGTTATTCCCGTGGTCAAGATTTTTTGTTTGTTTGGGGGCATTTAGATTTTATGGGGGGCAGTTAAATTACAGTTAATTAAATTAATCCAAATGCCTGTCTTCAAAGGGGGAGGCTCTGAACCTGCTTCTAGCCCTTCCTTTCAAGGGACAGGGCAGCGAGCACATCAGTTCTTAGGAGGGGAAAACAGCTCACAGGGCATTTAAATGCCTCTGAGTTCCCTTCCGCAGGGAACTCATGTTTCGCAAAGGCTCATGGGAATGCTTTTGAAAGACCATGACCTCGGTGGTCTACAGCAGGACTGGGCTAGCAGAAAGGGGGATCGTTGGAGATGTACTGAAGGTCCCACTCTTGAGTGCCCTTCTAAGCTTTCTTGCCCCGCTGAAGGGAACTCAAAAGGCATTTGGATGACTTCTGAAGGCAATTAAATGCCCCATGAGCTGTCTTTTCTCAGGTCCCACAATGCCCCCCCCCCAATTCCACAGTGGGAGGGAGAGGGAAGCCGGAGGGCCAGCCACGGCACTCTCAGCAGTGTGGGTGGGGGGGTGGGGGGGTGGAGTCTCTCCACAAAACTAAGGTTTCTGGGATGACTTTTTTGGGGGGGGCTTTTAATTAAGTGGGCGGGCTCCTGAAATGCCTCACGGTAGCTACGGGCCATTTGCAAGTGGATTTTGCTATTTCACACAGTAAAATCCAGTTGCAAAATGCATTGAAAGTGCCTTATTTCGTGTGTGTGAAAGTGCACACCATTTCAGCTTTCCATTTTTTTAACTTCTTACTGATAAATTTGAGAGTGTTGGAGAAAATAAGGCAACTAATTGCAGCATTGCTGATTCGCAAAAATTGCTGAATTACAAGCTATTACAACACTTAGAACAAAAACCGCCTCAGGACCCAACAGGAATATTGGATTTTTATCCCAGTACATATGCTAACTCATTCGGTCCTCACATATGTATTCTCAACAAGGACTATAAATCCTCTGTCTTTTAATGTCTTTTCGTGTATTTCTTTTTCAGAATAGTATATTAGAATATGGAATGTATGCAAGGGATATCAGGATGTCTGCTGACAGAACAGCATTTTTTGGAGGGGGATGTTGTGTTAAGAAGAAGAAGAGGAGATTGGATTTATACCCCTCCCTTCCCTACCCAAGGGAGTCTCAGAGGGGCTTACAAACTCCTTCCCCTTCCCACAACAGACACCCTGTGAGGGAGGTGGGGCTCAGAGAGCTCTTGACAGAAACGGCTCTTTTTCAAGTGCCCTCCATGCCTGACAGGAGAGAATGAAGAATCCCAGTCGCTTCCCACAATTAGAAAAGACACCTTTAGGCGTTTATCTGCTAGTCTGACATAGTTATTGCTTTACAACTGTTGCCCCTATAACCTTAGCTTCCTATTTAGTTTTGTCTTTGCATATCTTAAAACATGGAGCTGCGGTGGCTCAAGTGGTTAAGACGCTGAACTGCCGGCTGTGGAAGGTCAGTAGTTCAGCAGTTCGAGACCTGAGTGTGCCGCATGACGGAGTGAGCTCCCGTCTCTAGTTCCAGCTCCTGCCAACCTAGCAGTTCGAAAGCAAGAAATTGCAAGTAGATAAATAGGGACCACTTCGGTGGGAAGGGAACAGCGTTCCGTGCGCCTTGGTGTTCAGTCATGCCGGCCACATGACCACGGAAATGTCTTCGGACAGCGCTAGCTCTTCGGCTTTGAAACGGAGATGAGCACCGCAACCCTAGAGTCGGATTCGACTGGCTTTCGAGCAAGGGAACCTTTACCTTTACTTTATCTTAAAACATCTTCATCATATTACATGTTAATCTGCTGTTCAGCCTCTTGTCTATAAGTTTGAACTCTATCTTCCATTCCAATGTATTTTAAAAAGTGTGCGTGCGCACGAAAGCTCACACCTTGAATAAATCTTTGTTGGTCTTAAAGGTGCCCCCACTGGACTCTAAATTATCCATATTGGTGGAAAATATATCATTCTGTTGAGCCTCTAGTGGGGGAAAAAACCCCGCATTCTCGGGTTATAGACGGTACGATTCTGCCACCTTGTGGACAAAGTGCAAAAGGTAACAATAACTCGTTCACAGAGCCGCAAATCCTTTTCTCCCCCTTGAGACTCAAACAAAATGACAAGAGCGCCTCAGACATTAGGCAATTACGGCAAATCATGTTATTATTGTATTAATATTTCAGTCACACTGCAAAGTCATAAGAAAGCTGTACGTCAGGCATGTCAGATAATAGCACTGCCAGGACTTGGAATACAGAAGGCAGTTAAGATCCCGAGCATATTTCACATTTATTTTTCTGAAGCTGCATTCCCTCCTGAACGGCAAGATTACCTCGTTTATTGCATCAGAACTGGTGGAAATCAGAAGCAACAACTCAGGAACTGGGCAAGATTCCTAGCAAGGTTTCACAAGCAGGGCACAAAGGTGATGAGCATTCTTTGGAGCCAGTTTGGTGTAGAGGTTAGGTGTGTGGACTCTAATCTGGGAGAACCGAGTTTGATTCCCCCACTCCTCCACTTGCACCTGGCTGGATGACCTTGGGCTAGCCGTAGTTCTGATCTGTCCTTGAAAAAGAGCAGTTTCTGTCAGCCCCACCTATCTCACAGGGTGTCTGTTGTGGGGGGGAAAGGAATTTGTAAGCTGCTCTGAGACTCCTTTGGGTAGTGAAGGGCAGGGTATAAATCCACTCTCTTCTTCTTTTGTTCTGAGCATTAGCACTATGGTGTACTGCCTCTGAACATGGAGGCCCCATCTAGGCTCATGTGCTTGACCAACCTGTCCTGCAATAATTTGCTTAATCTCTTTTTTAAAAGCTAGAAGCGTCCACCACATATGGTAGCAGTGAATTCCTCAAGCTCATTACAAATTACAGGAGACAGGATGACCTTGATGGGCTGGAAAACTGGGCTAAAACAAATAAAATGAATTTCAATGGGGATAAATGTAAACTTCTGCATTTAGGTAGGAAAAATCAAATGCATAATTATAGGATGGGGGAGACGTCTTGGCAGTAGTATGTGTGAAAAGGATCTAGGGGTCTTAGTAGACCATACACGGAACATGAGCCAGCAGTGTGATGCGGTAGCCAAAAAGGCGAATGCAATTTTGGGCTGTATCAACAAAAGTATAGCGTCCAAATCATGCAAAGTGATGGTATCGCTTTACTCTGCTCTAGTTAGACCTCACCTAGAGTACTGTACTCAGTTTTGGGGCCCACAATTTAAGAAGGATATAGACAAGCTGTAACGTGTCCAGAGGAGGGCAAAGAAGATGGTAAGGGGTCTGGAGACCAAGTCCTATGAGGAAAGGTTGAAGGAGCTGGGTATGTTTAGCCTGGAGAGGAGACAACTGAGAGGTGATATGATAACCATCTTCAAGTACTTATAGAGGATGGTGCAGAGTTGTTTTCTGTTGCCCCAGAGGTTGGACCAGAACCAATGGGTTGAAATTAAATCAGAAGAGTTTTTGGCTAAACATTAGGAAGAACTTCCTGACAGAGTGGTTCCTCAGTGGAACAGGCTTCCTGGGGAGGTGGTGGGCTCTCCTTCTTTCGAGGGTTTCAAGCAGAGGCTAGGTGGCCATCTGACAGCAATGGTGATTCTGTGAACTTGGGCAGATCATGAGAGGGAGGGCAGGACCCATAGGATTAGCTGGGATGTTGACGAGACCAAGGGCTTTTCTGCATTTTCATTTTCCTCAATTGTGTGTTCCTGTTGCTTCAGGGTTTACTCCCTTTAGCAGTCGAATCAATATTACATTGGCTTATGTCCGACCCATCTCCCTGCAGATTTAAACTGCAGGTTTTTATGTCAGACATAAAGTGAGGCAGGGCTCTAGTCGGGGGGGAGCGCTCCGGAGCGCCGCTCCGGAAGAGAACCTCCAGGGGGCGGGGCGGTCACGTGGTGAAGCCCCGCCCCCTACTTAACCCCGCCCTCTGCTTCGATCCTCATTCCGTGTGAGAACGAGGACGAAGCAGGAGGGTAAGTAGCGGGGCCTTCCCTTCCCCGGGGCCTTCCCTTCCCTCCCCCATCCCCCCCACCCCGTCCATCCTTCTCTCTCCCGGCCGCGTGTAGCGGCCGGAAAAGAGAGGCCCGGGCCCTTCCCTTCCCAGCGGAGTGCGAATGCGCTCCGCTGGGGAGAATTCTCCCCCCACCCCGACCATCCCTCTCTCTCCTGGCCGCGTGTAGCGGCCGGGAAGAGAGGCCCGGGCCCTTCCCATCCCCCCCACCCCATCCATCCCTCTCCCGGCAGCGAGGAAGAGGCCGCCAACCTCCACGGCCTTTGCTTTCGCCGCTCCCGG
>NW_015175983.1:870883-926003 GCF_001447785.1 Gekko japonicus
GAGCGGCCAGAGCAAAGGCCAGGACAGCCCCCCCCCCCTTCTCGCTGCTCCGGAGCCCTCCTTCTGACACACTTCCGGTGATGTCAGGGGGTGTGGCCTTCTGTCACTTCCGGTGATGTCAGGGGGCGTGGCATATGCAAATAAGTTATGCTAATGAGTTATGCTAATGAGCTCCGGCAGCTCTTTTTCTACAACAAGACCCCTGAAGTGAGGTAATATAGAATCCACCACTAGAGGGAGAAAAAACACATAGAGAACAAAACAAACAAACAAGAACACGAAGCAACAGGAAGACACAAGCGAGGAAAACTAGAATGCAGAAAGAAAATAAACAGTAGTGTCTAATTCTTACTGAAGGCCAGTTCACATATTACAACATCCTTGTATGCCCCCCACATGGCCACCCCAGAACCTGCCAATCAGACCAGTTTAGAAGCAATTCCCAGGCATGTGCAGGCTTAACAGCTTCATGGAGCGGACTGTTTGCTCCACTGGGAAAACCTACATGCAAACCATTCCTACAGGCATAGTGCCAAACAAAGCAAAGGAATGGCTTCCAGAGGAAGTTTCCGGCTGGGAAGACTTAAGAAGCCGGGCAAGGGCTGTGCCTCAGTGGCAAAAACATCTTCTTTGCATGCAGAAGGTCTCCAGCATCTCCACCAAAAAGGGTCTGGTAGCAGTGTTCCCTCTAAGCTGAGTTAGTGTGAGCTAGATCACAGTTTTTTAGCCTCCGGCTCACACATTTCTGTCTTAGCTCAAGAAGGAGGGCTCCAGAGCAGGCTAATTTGTGCAGTAGCCAAATCGCTCACTCGCCACTTTAATGCCATTGGCTCACGAAGTAGAATTTTGGCCCACAAGACTTCACAGCTTAGAGGGAACATTGTCTGGTAGTAGGTGAAAGAACTCTGCTCAAGACCCTGGAATCCACTGCCAGTTGGAGTAGACAGTACTGATTTTCATTTATACCAAGGCAACCATCATGTGTTCAGTACAAGTAAGGATGCCATTTTACCATGTGAAGGAAGGGGCTCTTGGGCCCTCTTTCTCCTTCCAGGTTGGTCCCCGGGAAGTTAGAAGAACCTCACAGCTGTCTCCGGTCTCCACTCAGCAATGGTGCTCCTTCCCTTAACAACCAGGGCAAGAGGCTCAGAGTATCTCCTGCTAAATGGAGTCATGCCTCTACACCTGAGTTGCCATTTAGAGGCTCTACCTAGTTGCCATAACTTTCGCTTCACTCCTACAAGCTAATGGGTTTGTGTGTGTGTGTGTGATCTCTCACTAGTTCACAGTTTCGAGCTCTTGCACTCCAGGGGTGGTGAGCTTACCTGCTGCCCCTCTGACTCGGCACTAGAGCGGATTGCTAGACGGTCACAAGAAGCATTTTACTTGTCATGTTTATCCTATATGAAAAAACGAAGAAGTTTGAGCTCGCAGCCCACAGTGACTCTACCTTTCTTTAGCATCGCAGTGAGAACGAGCCTTCTGCCTCCGTTGATTTGTCAAATCTCAATCTGCCAGACGACTTTTTTTTTATGGAGGGGGGTAGCTGCAACATCCTGACACACCTGCCCCTCCAAAACTGTTTTTACATGCAAGATCTTTTTGCGGGGGGGGGGGGGGTATGTTTGCGTGCATGTGTGCGTGTGTGTCCCTGTGCCTGGGAGTCACGGTGCTGTCTGGCGACTCCTACTGGGGCACTCAGAGAAGTGGCTTGATAGCCTGCCCCTGTCTCCCGACCCGGGTATTCTCCCATCCAAATACTTGCCACGGTCGGCCCTGCTTAGCTTCCGAGATCTGTACACACAAGATCATTTGAGTCAGGTCCCCTCGCCAGAAGAATGAACCGTACAACTTCACACTGAAGGCGGAGGATCATGGAGATTTGCATTTTTGGACTGAATCCCTATTTTTAAAACTCCTAGAAAATGCAGAAGCAGTAAAAGAAAAACGAGCGAGCGAAAGACTTCTCCCTGCAGTGCTACTCTTCTGCTTCCATGGTGTTTCACGTGAGAAAGAACATTCGAAACTGGAATCCTTAGCCTGAAATATGAAGTGGTGCAGTCCATCCTGCCACATCGTTCTTTAAGCATGGGTAAATCAGGCTTCAGTGATCTCAAAGTACAGGGCTTTACCGCATTCTGATTTTCCTTGCTTGTAAGTTTCCATTTCTGAGGGGGGGGGGGGGTGGTTCCACATTTGTTTTGCTCCCTCTGTTGGTTGATTCAATATTACACTGGTTTATGTCTGGTATTAAAAACCTCCAATTTAAACCTGTGCGGAAATATGCCAGAGATGAATGGGTATAATAATGAATTGACCGCTAGATAGAGCGAAACACATGTGGAACAGAGCTCCCTCCCAAGAAACAGGAACGTACAAATGAGGGAAATCAAAATGTGGAAAAGCCTACAAGCTACTCCTATTTCAACACATCATAGTGCAAATAACACAAGACTCTACAATGCACAAGCAAAACAGAGGCTCTACATCTACAGCAATTTTTCATTTAGTCAAAAGAACCTTCATAAAAGAAGAGGCAGCCAGTCACCCTTTGGCTCAAGGTGGAAATGTAATTTAGTGTGGTGCTACTTTGATTTACTGGTGTGTTGACATGCAAATTGCATAAGAAGCAAGCCCAAGAATAACCTGCTCCGTGCAAAGGCACAGTGGGGTGGAACCAGGCACCGCCAAGCTTACATTATTTTACAAACGGCTGCTCACCTCTTTCTCACAAATCGACAAAGGTCCAGCAACCTGCCAAGTTCTCAGATGGTCCAACATGGTAGACTAATAGGATGGGGGGGGGGCGGGGAGGCGCTCGGAATGCTGCTTGGTATGATTGTCAGGCTGCTTTGTATCTCTTTCCTTTTAAAGCTGGAGGCAAAGCAGTTGCGGCTTCAGCTGCCCACCTTCCCCTACCTCGTATTCTTGTCCGGTTGTTTTCTTCTCCTTCTCTGCTGGCTCCAGGACAGAAGCTGGTGGCAGGCCGGCAGCTCCGGTGAGAGAAAACAGAAAGGAAAAACCATCGCAAGGTATAGATACGAACTCTCAATCTGGGGCAAGTGATGCTATGTATTCTTGGTGCTTGGCGGGGGCAACAGTGGGAGGGCTTCTGGTGTCCTGGCTCCACTGCTGGACCTCCTGATGGCACCTGGTATTTTTGGCCACTGTGTGACACAGAGTGTTGGACTAGATGGGCCTTTGGCCTGATCCAACATTGGCTTCTCTTATGTTCTTATGACCTCGTAACAATAATCTAGCAACACAAGAAACTTGCATGTAAATCCTCTGTACTTCTTCACCGCACAAAGGGAGTGGTGGCGCATGGCATTAAAAAGACTGCAGGTTAATCTAGCCGAACTGCCAACGGCAGTTCGACTCCCACCACGGCTGGGGTGAGCTCCCGGCCCTTTGTCCCAGCTCCCGCCCACCCAGCGGTCCGAAAGCCTGTATGGGCAAGTAGGTAAATGGGTACCTGCTCCTTACGAGTGGGGGGCACCTTTCCTCCGTGATCGGTGTTAAAAGCAGTGGCAATGGTGTTGAATCGATGACGATAAAGCGAAGATGGCGGCGAGCGGCGAGCCCGGAGACCAGTGCCTAAAGAGCATGACATGCAACAAAGACTGGAGCCGATTGGACAAAGAGTCGAGCTGCCTCGTTCGTGTTCTGTGGGGGCTATCTGCTGGAAAAGAGCCGCTAATGCAGAGAATCCGTACTTCAGCACTGGACACCTGCGCCCTTGAGGAAAAAAGGAACCACCATCGAATCCACCGCCGAATCCAAGAAAGACCCTGCTCTTAGGTGCCTAGTTAGGAAAAATACCCTCCCCTCACCATTGTACTCCTAGCTTAGATAAAATTGTGTCTGTAAACTGCTCTGAGCCTCATGGATAGGGCGGTATATAAATCGCAAGTGTAATGTAATGTAATGTAAATCCATCATGGTGGCCTACCAACAAAACAGGAGGCAGACTGGCAAGTACCACAAGCCATGGAGACTGCAGCCACCTCTCTATAAACAGAAATCTTCAGGGCACATTTCTTCACCGTTGTGTTTGCACTACTTCCCCCCCAAAATTCAGATCTCTGCCATTGTTCATCAGCTTTAGAACTCTTCCAGGCAAACCGATTTAAGAGGCGTTGTTATTTAAGCAACATGAAAGAGGAGATGGCATTGAACAACCTCTGTTTTAATAAGAAACCACCTTTTGTTATTGAATGATAACTTCAAACATGAAAAGCTTTTATTCAAAAGTTTGACTCTCGCCTCAAGATGAGGGTCTAAAATGAAGCCACACCGTAACAAGCTAATTCTGCTGTACATTAAATACACACTAATTACACTTAAATTAAATACACTAATTAAATTAATTAAATTAAATACACTAATTTAGGCGAACCTAAACAGCATGATAAAAAGTAAAGACATCACCCTGCCAACAAAAGTCCGCATGGTCAAAGCAATGGTATTCCCAGTAGTCATGTATGGCTGCGAGAGTTGGACTATAAGGAAGGCCGAGCGCCGAAGAATAGATTCTTTTGAACTATGGTGCTGGAGAAGACTCTTGAGAGTCCCTTGGACTGCAAGAAGAACAAATCAGTCAATCCTAAAAGAAATCAACCCTGACTGTTCCCTGGAAGGCCAGATACTGAAACTGAAGCTCAAATACTTTGGCCACCCAATGAGAAGGGAGCACTCACTGGAGAAGACCCTGATGCTGGGAAAAACTGAAGGTCAAAGAAGACGGGGACGCGAAGAGTCGGACTCGACTGTGCGACTGAACAACAAAAATTACACTTCACTCGACTGCCTTAACGTCCAGCTCTTAAACTACACTAAAAGTAGCAAGCAGCTATATTATCTAGTGCAAGGTCTGCTTTATTATGTTTTAACAGAGAGCACCACAAAACCCAGGTGCCAGGCTGCAATGGGGCCTAGGTATTTCATTGTCGGGGGGTGGGGGGAGACTAGTATTTTCAGCAAGTATTTTCTTTTGTAGCACCTTTCAGCAGTCTTCAAAGTATTGGACCCAACCAGTTTTCCAGTGGTGAAAAAAAGGAGCAAGGTTTGACCACCAAAAATGTTATGTTTGGGACCAAAGCCATGCTGCAGGTGAGCTGGCTGGATTCCAATCCAGTCTGAGTCATCATTTTGCATCAAAGTATTTTGTTGCATGACATAAAAATAAATGTGCATTAAGTTCTTGTTATTGTTTGTTTATATATAAACCTTAGCTTTGCACCATCCAGTTGTGGTAATAACCTACAACACAGTCCATTCTCCACCGATTCCGGCTTCTGACTGGACTGTCATTATTCCAACTTGTTTTCAGACTCGGTACTGCCTGATTCTTCTAACCATCTCCAAATCCCTTCTAATGTACCTGCCTGGCCCTCGGTTCCTAGACCAGAAATTCTTGAACTAATAGCTTCTATGAAATCGGGTAAGGCTGCCAACCTCATTAAAAAACCCCTGGATTGGTGTTCTGAATCGCTAGCTCACTTGTTCACGCTTGTTGATAAATTTGGGATATCACCGGATTCCTGGCTAACCTCCATCATTGTTCGTCTTTAAAAAAGGCAATCCGAAAACTCCCGCCAACTATTGCCCTATACGTTTACTCTCAGTATTAGGGAAATGGTACTCCAAACACCTTTTGAATCGTCTGACTGGATGTCTAATAATCTCCCAGGTAAAGAATAAGTGGGTTTTCACTCTGAACGCTCTACCCTTTATCATTCACTCACGCTTGCCTTTTTGGCAGAAAAATATTCCTTGCATCTAAAAGGCAAACTATATGCAGCTTCTATAAACTTGTGGGGTGCATTTGATTCTATCAACAGATCTCTCTTATGGACTAAACTAGCTAATATGGGAATGGACCCACGTTTGCTATTCCTGATATGTAAACTCCATTCATCTAATAGCTGCCAAGTATTAAATCACAAAGGCCTTTTGGACTGAAAAGATTCCTGTCACCAAAGGGGTAAAACAGGGATGTCTTCTTGCACCTGCTCTTTTCAATGTATTTATGTCAGACTTGCCAGAATATCTAACTACATTTGAAGACCATGTGCCAAAGATGACCTCGCTTCCAGTTCCTCTCTTGCTGTATGCAGACGATACTGTTCTCTTATCCATTACCAAGACTGGACTTCTACGTCTGCTCTCAGCCTTTTTGGGTTTCTGTTCTAAGAACAACTTGTCTATTAACGCTCAGAAATCTAAGATCCTGATATTTACCAATGCTTGGAAAACCTGTTCATGGAAGGTAGATGGGAAACCCGAGGAACAAGTTAAATCCTTCAGATATTTGGCCCTTCTCTTTCATCATCAACTTAATTGGTCTTTTCATCAGAAGGCAGCCATTACAACTGTAAGGAATTAACTGCTTGCAGTCTCCTGGTTCCATTTTCATACTGGGACCCACTATGTACCAGCTGCTCTACAGATTTTTCAGACGAAGGTTTACTGAAACCAAACCTAATTTCCTATATTTTACTTCACTGTCCCACACATTGTAAGCTTTGTCAACAACTCCTTGATCCTGTTATTTCCAACCTCTCTGGTCCCTCAGAGAGAATTACTCAAAGTAACTGATGGGACTTGTGGATGAGTATTTGGTTACTGTGTTGAGTAAGGGTAATCGTGATTCTAAGGTTAGCTAAGGCAGAGAATACTTGATTGATTTTGTTCTTATGTGCTGTTATTCTTTGAAACTGTTTTAATGTCTTACCTGAGCTTTATTACTCCCATTTTGGTTTTATTTATGTAAGACTTATCTTGGAGTTGTAGTAGATAACTCACTGAAAATGTCGAGACAGTGTGTGACTGCAATAAAAAAGGCCAATGCTATGCTGGGGATTATTAGGAAGGGTATTGAAAACAGATCAGCCAATATCATAATGCCCCTATATAAATCAATGGTGTGACCTCATTTGGAATACTGTGTGCAGTTCTGGTCACCCCACCTTAAAAAGGATATTATAGCTTTGGAAAAAGTGCAGAAAAGGGCAACTCGAATGATAAAAGGGTTGGAACACTTTCCCTATGGGGAAAGGTTAAAGCGCTTCGGGCTCTTTAGCTTGGAGAAACAACGACTGAGGGGAGACATGATTGAGGTTTATAAGATTATGCATGGGATAGAGCAGGTAGAGAAAGAGGTACTTTTCTCCCTTTCTCACAATACAAGAACTCGTGGGCACTCAATGAAATTGCTGAGGGGTTGGGTTAGAACGGATAAAAGGAAGTCCTTCACCCAAAGAGTGATTAACACTTGGAATTCACTGCCACAGGAAGTGGTGGCGGCTACAAGCATGGACAGCTTCAAAAGGGAATTAGATAAGCATATGGAGCAGAGATCCATCAGTGGCTATTAGCCACAAGGTATAGATAGGGGCTCTGGGGCAAGTGATGCTCTGTCTTCTTGGTGCTGGGGGGGGGGTGAACAGTGGGAGGGCTTCTAATGTCCTGGCCCCACTGGTGGACCTCCTGATGGCACTGGTATTTCTGGCCACTGTGTGACACAGAGTGTTGGACTGGATGGGCCCTTGGCCTGATCCAACATTGGCGTCTCTTATGTTCTTATGACTATTTCTGCATTTTATTACACTTTATGCCATTAAAGGTTTCTGAAATGGAATAAACTAATTTTTTAACCAGCTGTTTTCTATACTGACTCCAATATTTAACTAGGTGGCGATATTTAAAGCAACAATGGAATTATGAGAAATTGGGTGGAAGTTAGGCTAATATTAGAAGTTAGCTTCTTGTTGTGATGACCAGAGCTGTATACTCACGTACACTTTTTGGCATAGCTTTAATGAAGTTAGAAGACACTGCAGAAAACTGGAAACTGAGACACCCGGGTTCCAATCTTCACTCTGCCCTGGAAGCTCACCTGGTGGCCTTGGGCATGCTACAATCTCTCAGCCTAACCTACCTCACAAGGTGGTTGTTGTTCTGAGGTCAAGGGGACGGAGGGGAGAATAATGTGACAAACGGCTTTCCTCCCTAATTGGGGCTAAAAGGATATAAGAACTAAAAAGAAGACTGGCTCCAAAGTGTTTTAACATTATGGTTGCTTGGCTGTTAGAGAAACTGTATCTTCTGGCACTTTTAACTGGATGTTTTGTTAGCCGTTTTGGATGGTTTATAGGAAAAGTGGGATATAAGTGAGTAGGCATGAAAAATGTCACATGCACAAATTTGATTTACAGATGCTGTTCATCATGTGACTACAATATCAACAGATGACTTATATGTGTGAATTAATGAGTATACATCGAACAAAGATTTCATAAGATCTTATGACTGACACAATTAGAAGCTGCAATCCTGCACGGCCATTTGGAAGACAGCTCCATTGCAGGCAGTGGGATTCGCCACCAGGCAGGCATGCTCACACTCTGGCTATGTGTGCCTACATAATAGCACCTCCAGTGAATAGGGCTGAGGGTCGAGCAGCAAAAGAGCTATTAATCTACTCCAAAAGGGGTACTTACAGGAATATCCACAAATGGAATGAGTGCCGGTGGCATATAACATCTAGCAAACAAATGACTTTGGGAGGCTTGGTGGAAAAGAGGGGTGGCTAAAATCAAAACAACCCACTGCACAATAATATCTCCAATTTATTGTCTTTGCCACAGTACAAATATTCACAAATCAAACATCCTTTGTCTGTCAAAGTATGTAAACAAGTGCCCACAGTTGTCCCTATCCCAGTTTTTAAGGATGCGAATGTCTTTAAAAAGTCCTTCAAATCAAGTTTAACCTTTTATCGCTTGCATATGGAATCAGGAGCTTCTTCTCTCAGCAAGAGTCTCTTTTTTAAAAGCCTGTGCAATGCAGTAGAATCACAGTGAAAACCCTGGATAATTACGATCTTTACAGCAGAACCCAAATCATTTACATTAACAAATGCAGTTAGAGAAGCATTCTGTAGAGGAAATGAGGCTCCCATTCCAGAAACTGACAGTTAGAAATGCTAGTTTTTTACATAAAAATGACCTAAAAATATTGAACCAACCCATCTTTTTTCCTGTCATCTTACAAGTCAGAAGTATCCACTTGCAGAGATACTTTCCAGTCAAGAAAACAGTAGTGCAATTTAAGTAGTTTTTACTTCATTGAGTTTCTTTTAAGTCCAGTATGCAAATGCCATAGCTCTGTGGAAAGATATGAAGACGCTTCAGTAAACAAGAAAAAAAGAAAAGAAACTTTGGCGAACCCGGCCTGGGCTCCCTAGTCCGTTAAAGCTTGTGTTAAAGTGGTTTTTTGTTTTTTAAAAAAGTTTTTATATATAAACTAAAAAAAAAAACAGAAATAAATAGACAAATGACTGTAAACCGTCTTGAATTTTTTTTTTCTCATCAACAGCTGGCACATCTTGACTTTATAGTCATTTAGACACAGAAGAGGAGTTTGACCTAAGAGGTTTTACCGCCAGGGCATCCGGGCTTGGAAAAACCTAGATGGACTACATTCTTAATTAGAAAAAAAATAAGGAAAAAAAAATAAGTCATCAACAAGTCCACCGATGCCACCCTCAAGCGCCTTTTCCCGTAGCCTCACTTGGACTTCTTCTTGAAAAGGCTTTTGATTTTGGAGGACTTTTTGTTTCGTTCCCCATTCTGGCAGAGGTCCTGTGACAGGCTGCTTGTCCGGGGGGCAGCGGCGGTCTCGTGGCCTGCTTTGCTTTCGCTGCTGGTGGACGAACAGGAGGTGTGGCGGGGCTTGGGGACGGGGGTGCTGCTTGAGAGCTGGCTCATGCTGCAGGACTTCTCCAGGATGCCGTTGTAGACCTTACTGGCTGGACTGAAGATCATACTTTTAGTCTCAGTCATGCCCACGCAGTCGGGGGAACCCCGGGAAATGTCAGCGGTTAAGGACGAAGAGTCTCCGGTGGAGGACTCCTCCAGCGAGAGTTCTTCCCTCGATATTTTTTGAGGCGACAGGGGCTGATATATTTCAAGGCTCGAAGGGGGAGACTGCTTCCGCCCGACAGAGGAAGTTATGGAGTCACATTCTGAGCCTGTATCTTGTACGTCCCTAAAAACAAAGGGGGGGGGGGGAGAAATCATTGTAAGAAAGCAGGAAAATAATTCGTTTGTTTATTTAAGGACTAACAGGCCACCTCTCCAGAGACCTGCTGGAGGCAGCTAACGCTATTTATTGCAATGGACTTTTATGCTGCTTCTCAGCTAAAAGTTAGGCTTTGATTGTCAGGAAGCTGCTTTGGGAGCTAATTCAAATGATTTAATTTATTATTCATTAAGTGAAATGCACACAGTTCCCTGTCCCTCCCACTGTTAAAACATCTGGCACGGGATGCTCATGAAGGACACTGGAGTGAAACCACTGCAGCTCTCACAGAGTGCCACTATTAATATCATGCTACCCATTGGTATAGACATCTTAAGATTAATGATGTTCAGATAGTTGATTTCAGGCATTAATAGTGCTTCCACGTTGCCTACGTCACATTTTAAGAGCAGACCCCACTTCCCAGAAGATTCACAGAGGACCTGTTGTGGGTCGTCTGCTGGACAAAGACCTCAAGAGGGGGCCGCTCCCGATCGTGTCTCGCCTCCCCTCCAATGGCCGAGGCAGTTCCAGCTCACAAGTTATTAATATCTGTCTGTTCTTCTCTTCCTCACTATGCGTCTTTAAACCGAAAAGGATGCATTCCTCCCACCGTGTGATCAAAAGACATTCGGCGTTATTGAAATTATAAAAGGAAGCAACTGATCACTTCAAACAGAAGAAATTATTCCTTTTATTCACTGAAACGTGTTTTTAGGCTGACCTTTCTTTCAAAGTAGTTGGGACCTTTGGCAGTTGCCAACATGAGAAATAAAACCACCCCAACAAAACCAAGTAAAACCACCTTATCAATGCGCCCGATAACAATTTAGTACAGTAATGAATGTGCTTTTTGTCCCAAACTGTTGAAATTGGCCCCAAATGCCCTCCTTAAAAATTCCATTTTCTAATCTCTCTGGAAAGCCAGTGGGGCCAAAAGTCTGCCTCACCTCCTCTGGGAGGCTGCTCTGGAGACGGGGGATAAGTGACCCGAAAGCTCCATGTCCAAACAGCAGCAGCAGCAGCAAGGGAAGGGAAGGGAAGGGATACAGAGGAGACATGAGTGGGAAGGGTGGAGCTGCTGCACAGGCGCCTGAAAGGAGAGGCAGGCCTTTAAAGTACACGTGTCATAAGGCACGAATGGCTTTGAGACACAAGCACCAGCAACTTTGAACTGAATCCCAAACACAAAAAGGAAGCCAGTGAAGAAATCTCCAAGCTGGAGGAAGAAATTTTCTTCTTCCGTTTTGCATCCAATAGGAATGAAACCAAGACAATCTGCTCTCACTTATCTGACCAGGCTCTGTTTCGTATTGTGAATTTACAGCTCTCCAGCTGTGTTCACTGGTCCATAGTTACCCCTTTCTCCATACCAGGGCACCAATGAGAAGATTATGGGTGGGTGACCTATGATGGTAGCAGCGAACGACCAAAGCCGTAGACAGAACAGCCTCCTCTGCTGGCTTATCCATCACGACTTCACAATTGCAAGATCCGCCCCCTATTAATAGGTTCTACTGATGGGAATGCCCTGGTAAGACTGTTCACCTGGGGTCACAGCTTGTAAGGGGATATTACACCTGGACTGGCTCCCGGCAGAGTTCACTCATAAGCCCCCAAAATACCTTGAATCCTACATATCCAACCCCTTCCCTGTGCCCCCATCACCATTTCCTAGATCAACACCCTCTGATAATTCCTTCCAGGAGCCAAAAGTCTGGAGAGAAGGGCACTCAGACACAGAATTCCACGCGGCTGCGGAGGCATGGCCTACGAGACTAACCATGATGCAACGCGCCATTCTCGTACCATTGTTTGTCAGCCATGAAATAAATGGCCTCCTCCTCCTCTTCTGTGCGGTACGCAGCAGGGCAACTTGACACGGAGAGGATGTCAGGGTCTGGAGAGGGCAAAGTAGCTTGTGTAATAAGAGGGGTGTGCGGGGTTTGTGCCAAGTGCTGCGACTGTGGAGAGGACGGCACGACGTTTCTCCTGGAACGACACATGCTGCTGCTTCTTACTAAGGTGGCGGGTTTTACAATGGCCCCTGAGAAGAACGAAACGACACAGTTCACAGTTAATTTGCTGGTGCACGTTACGGCATGAAATATTTTCCTGCTGCCTACAGGGCAAAGAATAAGTGCACATTTTACAAGATTGCTTTGAGAATCACACCTACATGGGCCCATATAGCCCCGGAGTTTCAGTTATGAGAGAAGACAAAGATAGAGCTCCAATTCGCCTTCAGTAAAAAGTGTATTCTGCTTCTCTGATTACTAGTTTGGTGTAAAACCTGCATACAAGTCACCAAATTGAGACCAGCCAGGCAGGTGTAAAAGTGACCTCTACGAGGTGGAATCTCGCAGCAGGGTTGGCAGCCATTTTTAAGGTCTCGGGAGCAAAGGTCACCTTGGGTTCCCAAACTTGTGATGCCAGACAGCAAGGCTTGACTCAAATAGTTAACAGGAATCCCGTGCCCATGACACTTTCAATTTATTACTACAGTCCATTAGAGAAGAAGCATTCTGTGTACATTGACTGTGTACAACAGCTGCTACGAATTCAGAAGCTTAAAGCCCTCATTTAAAAATGCCAGACCTCATTAAAAGGTACGCTGGTATTCAGTAAGCTAAGGAGCAGGCCAAAATTGGAACGGGAGATACAGATGGGAAGGAATTAGCTCAGTGTAACCTTGGATGGCAGAAATAAGATCCCACCTGTGTGCTGAAGAACAACAAGATTTGCATTACATGGGAATCAACGCATCAAGAAAATGAGAGACTTGGACCCGACCAGTGGTGAGTCTTCAACTAGATATTCTCGTGAAGAAACCCTGGACTTCTGAATGCCATTCCCGCCCAGATGTCTGAGAACAAAGTTGCGCTGTGTTCGTAGTGCAAAGTTTGGAGCTTATCTCTGAAACCAAACTGGGGATAGGGCCAGTTCTGATGCATTTCTGGTTGACAGAGAACAGCGCCCTAACCCCATCGGCAATGACTGAAGATGCCACAGCAGATGAAAAGACAACGACAACAAAAAAAGGGGGGGGGTCTGAGTGCGGCACATGAGGGCTGGAAACAAGGTAGGTCAAGAACAGGGCTTTTTCGGCGGCAGCTCCTACCTGGTGGAATGAGCTCCCAGGGGAGATCCGGGCCCTGCGGGATCTTATGCAGTTCCGCAGGGCCTGCAAGACGGAGCTCTTCCGCCAGGCTTTTGAGTAGGAGCCCCCCCCCCCACTATACTACCACCGTTGTGGGCTGGATGAAGCCCTGAGGAAACATCGGAACATGGAAGAAACCCTAAGCCGTCAACTTGGAACTCGGACATACAATCCGTCATCTTTGGATTATGATATCAGAGGCCGCGCGCAGAGCCTACAGAGCCACAAAACCAACCACTTTATATTTATTTGTGAACTTGGGCAGATCATGGGGAGGAGGGCAGGAAGGGTTACCTCAATGCTTAGTTCTCGTGGCCCTTCCTTACAAGCCCAGGGAAATGCTGATTGCCACTTTGGGGCCAGGAAGCCATTTTTCTCCAGGCCAGTTTGGCCAGGGGTCCTGGAGGGTTTTTTTTGTCATCTTCTGGGTGTGGAACAGGGGGTCACTGGGAGGTGGGGGGGGGGTTGTTTGTGAATTTCCTGCCTTGTGCAGGGGGTTGGACTAGATGACCCTGGAGGTCCCTTCCAGCTCTATGATCCTATGATATGAGAGTGCGAGCATGGAAAGAGGGATTAAGTTGCGTGGTCAGCAGCAGTTTCACAAACGACTCAGCAGGGGCTACGGGCATTCCGCAAAGCACTTGCAATCACAACAGAAACACACACAGGGACAGCTGATGGAAATACATGTTTTCCCAGCTACGAATTTATCACTGTTTAGGGATTGGGAAATGTGATACCTCAAAGAACAGAAGTATATCTGCTGAGGACAGGTCTTCTTTGCAAACAGGACGTAACAGGATGACTGCCCACCTCTAGCCTCACTTGCCCGTGTCTCCTTCCTTCCTTCCTTCCCTCCCTCCCACCCCACCCCACGAAGGGGCAGCAACCATTACCCTGCGCTCCTTTAACACAACATCATACCCATGAGGCTTTCCCTTTTCCCTCTCGGAGCTCCCGCCCCCGGGTGACTGGAAACAGCAGAGCCACACAAGGGACTTTCAGAACGCTGCTCTTGTGGAGGCTTCAAGCGAACCTTTCATCCCGTGAAGCAAAAAAAGGGGAGCACCTCCTCTCCGCCCCCTCCCCCCCCCGGTACATCTCAGAGGCGGCCTGTGACATGAAGGGAAGGACTTCGGACACGGTCACGGTGCAAAAAGAGCACAGCACCAAAGGGCACAGCACTGCCCTTGTCTTTCACGGGCAACTGGGTGGGAAGAGGGCAGAGAATGCCCGAGGGTGCAAACTCGTTTACATAAAGTAACCGATGGCACGGAAGTGCACTCTCCCTCTCTCAAGTGCTGCCTCCAGGCCAGGCCTGGCTCCCTTCCCCTATTCTAGAGGAAGAAAGTGGCCTCTGCTCCCTCCCAGACTGCTCCCTGGAAAGGAAGGGGAAAAAAGACACAAACACCTCCCTCAGGTCCCTTCCAGGACACAGCCCCCCCCCCCCAACTCAGGGGACAAATTCCTTCCTCCATTTCTGGAGAGGATGTCCACCTGACCATTTTTCTTACTTATGCCATATTTCTCACAACCGTGATCAGGTGAGTGGGTATTGACAACCCTGGCCCAGCCAACGATCAGTGATCGGCTGCTGATGTTTTCTGTTAAGAAAACCCCCAAAACGCTCCAATGTCACTATCCTAACCTATTCCGCTGAAACACATCCACCAGTTTCAAGCTGAGAAAACAGTTGGCAAGGACACAGGAGAGCAAAAGAAGGCAGAAGGCACAATCCCCCCCCCCCCAAAAAAAACAGCGGGGAAAACTTCTCTTCCAGAGAGATCACACTTCTGTAACTGCCTGTTAAAGAGTCCAAAGCCCCTTCACTTTCCACCACACAGCCTGCCTGTGTGCTCTCCGACTTCTGTACTGTTGCCTTCTTTAAGCAGCTGGCCTCTTGGAGACGATGCCTAACCTGCCCTTTATGTTTGTATCTCATTTGGTTAATCGCTGACACAGGTGCATCGTTTGCCAGCCTTTGGCATATCCCCATCTGTCCTTTGCTCGGGTCAAGCCACCACATACCAGGGAACTGAGAGACGATTGGAGGAGTATCTTCATCCAGGTCGTCCACGCCGCCCGCAATGGGATAAGGTGGGATGGAGACTCGTGGCATGACCACCCAGCTGTGATCAGAGTAAAGGGAGGAAGTCAGACTTGGCAGCCCTGAGTTGTGCGCTATCTGGAAGCCACAGATCTTCTCAATCTGCTGCCATCGGTAGAGGCGCTCTCGCAAACAGGTGGTTAGCTCAGAAAGTGCTTTCCTGGGAAGGGACACAATTAAGAAAACATTTGCTGTGCGATCCATATCAGCAATATTAACGGCTGCATATTTCAGGAACCTCATTTATCCTCCACAGCAAAATTAAAATCCACATCCTTGATCTTGGTATTTTTTAATTTTAAAAATGCAGTGTTGATAGCAATAAACAACTGACTGGACTTGGTTTATTTATTTAGAAGAGAAGGTTTTTATACCCCACTTTCCTCTAACTTAAGGAGTGTCTCCAAGTGGCTCACAATGTCCTTCCCTTCCTCCCCCCCCAAACAGGCCCCTTGTGAGGAGACAGGTGGGGATGAGAGAGTCCGGAGAGAACCGTGACTGGCCCTCGGTCACCCAGCAGGCTTCATGTGGAGGAGGAGCGGGGAATCAGACCCCCCTGGCTCTCCAGATTAGAGTCTGCCCCTCTTAACCACCACACCCCACTGGCTCTGGCCGGGTATTTCTCTGCCATCTCTTCAGAGCCCTACTCGGGCTGGCTTACAGTTCAGATAAGGCTCCCCCCGCTTGCAGGGAAGGGCGGCATCACAAGCTGAGTTTTAATAAGTAACAAATAAATAAATGTCCCCAATATAAGCACAAGGCATTAAACACAAGCCATTAGACACAAATGGCATCAAAGCTACCCATAAAACAGAAGCAGCTCATTACAGAGCTGATAAGGGGTAAAACCTTACTTAAAAGCTCGGGTAAAAAGATAAGTTTTGCCCGGGGGCCGAAAAGAGAGCAACAGAGGCGCCAGCCAAGCCTCACAGGGGAGGGTGTTCCCAAGGCGAGGTCCCACCACCAATGCTCCCTCTAAGCTGTGGAGTCCCGTGAGCAAAAATTCTACTTTGTGAGCTACTGGCATTAAAGTTGTGAGTTAGCAATTTGGCTACTGCATAAATCAGTTTGCTCTGGAACCATTCCTTCCTGAGCTACGACAAAAATCTGTGAGCTGGAGGCTAAAAACTGTGAGCTAGCTCACACGAACTCAGCTTAGAGGGAACACTGCCCACCACCACCTGCCCCCCCCCCCCAAGAGAGCACAGGGAGAAGGACTTGAGAGGCAGATCTTAAGTAGAGTGCTGGGCAGGATGAGAGGGAATGAGCCTCCAGGCAACCCCGGCCCCAGGAATTTTAGGGCCTTTCGGGTCAAAACCAGTACTCTGAATTGTGCAGAGAAACGGATGGATAACCCGTGCAGATCTTCCAGCACAGGAGTGGCACAATCCCTGTGATCAACCCTTGACAGTAACACAGGAACCGCATTTTGGAGTGGACCACCTGGCGTTTTGGGACCTTTTTCAAAGGCCACCCCACGTGGCACGCACTCAGTCTAACCTGGCTGTGATCAGAGCATGGATCACTGTGGCCAGGTGATGCTTTTCAAGGAACGTTCGTCGCTGCCGAACCAGCCACAGGAGACGGAAGGCTCTACAGTGTTCCACAGAGGAGACTGGAGCCTCTAACCGCAGGCCAGAATCCGGCAGCACGCCCAAGCAGTGAACCTGCCCCTTCAAGGGAAGCGTAACCCACACAAGAAATGTAGGGGCACTTCCTTACTTTGCCTCCAGAATCTTGTGGTCCACTTCATCAAGGGAAGAGCTGTGCGCAACATGTAATGTCCCAAAGACAGTACTTCTCTTCTTTTTAATCTTTTCTGCCTAGAGGGCAAACAAGGAGCCAAGGCTTAGAGAAACCACGCAGCTGGTAAAGACAGAGAGAATCTTTCTGACAGCGGGTTATGCCCAGAAAGCATTACCATTTGAAAACCTCAATGGCTTGGTCATCGTATACTCAGAGATAACCTGCCCCGCTACCCCCACACCCCTTCCAAAAGTTCTCCCCTCCCCTGTGCCACTATGAAGGCACCGGACTCACACCCAGAGGTGCTGTCAAAGCCACTCCACAGGGCTGCAGTTCCCTCCCACTGGAGACTTGCCAAAGCAACGCATTCCCCCCCCTTCAATTCAATTTGATTTATTATGATCAAAGATCAGCAAGTACCTTAAAATGTTACATATAGTTAACAGTGAAATACAGCCAGACAGTTGGTACAGGTAAAATTTTTAGTTAAGACAACATGGATTTTAAAGTGTCCTAAGAAGTCTTCTCTCTGGTTACCACAAAATCTTGCTGCCTTAGCAGTAGTTTCATTACAAATATCAACTAAAAAGAAGAGTAGAATTTTGTTTGCTCCATCCAGTTACCTTTATTCGTTAGAACTCTCTAAGCACCACAGAGCTTTTACCTTAGCACGATTAAATGTCCTCCCATCTGCCCTCCTGCAAGGGAGATATGCTCATCCCCCATATGCAAGCCGACTCTGTCCTTGTAATTCTGGACAGGTTGAGACAATTGAGCACGTTCTTTTATCTTGTCGATTTTATCACAATATTCGTTTCAAATATATCCCGCCAATAATCATTGTCTACCCAGGCAGGTCTAATCCATTGGGGGTTTTTTTAAACTAGACATTTTGGCTGCATTATGACAGCAAGCATAACGCCACGGCTAAGGTACAATGCGCGCTAACTGCTGGAGCTCACATTCCCATCCCTCTCTTCTTTCATGGAGCATGGCCATGCGTAATGTATGAATGCAGGCTCGGGGGTTAGTTTCCCCCAGGTATGGGAATGGGTGTCAGACCCCTGGCCGAGTTACTCTCAACAACCCTCTCTTTGGCAAAAGATTCGTTCATTGAGAAAAGTAAGCAAGTTCCAGGTGAAAGCATCCTTGTGTTAGAACTAAAGATTTCAGGCGAGTACCCTGATAATATAGGCACTCCAGAAAGACCCCTCCCCAATAGCAGATCACACACACACACACACCTCACATTCATCACGCCTAGCCTTTGCATCTACCCCCCCCCCCCAAGTGGGAGGGCAGGATCCAACCATCCACAAAGCAAGCAGGCTCCAACAAGTCTCAAGGCATCCCCCTCCCCCCTGGGAGGGAGGTGTCATCCTTGGGGAAGTTACTCCGCTAGAAGCAAAAGGTTCACACAAACATCTGACACTCCCCGCCCCCTTAAGAATTCCCCTTCCCCCCTTTTATTACGGCAAACAGAGCTGGGTGCGAGATTTGACAACGGGAGAGGAACAAGTGCAGCACCAAGCTGGCTTTGTGCGCCTTTTAATTTGCTTGTGGTTAAGTTTGCTGAATGTAGCTTTTGGACCTGCAGTCTATCAAGTGTTACCCATTTGTGAACTTTCAGGACAGGGAAGACTATAAATCTGCCTTTACATAGACAGCAGACGGAACTCAGCATAAAAACAGCCAAAGCAACATGGGGGCCGCCTCTGCGGAGCCAAGGAAGGCTAAAGCACATGGCCCTAGAATTTTGATTTATCATTTTTGCCACGGAAGTCTGCTCAGAACCTGGAATCTGTGGTAGTTACGGCTCTGCAGCCAAGACCGCCTAGCACTTGATCATCAGAGAAACAAAATCAACAGGCTTTTTGCTATTTTAGGCTGCCCTGGCTCGAGAATTCACGGTACCTCCTCCTTGGCAATGGCTAACTGCATTTCTGCATTCTGCCTCTTAATGTTGTAGTACTGGACTTCCACTTCGTGCGTCAACTGGAGCCACTTCTGCAGTGCATCAGGGACAGACCAATTACTTCTCAGTTCAAACTCTTTCTCAGCCTTTTTTAAAGCCATACGGACCTAAAGGAGAGCCAAGAGACACAAGGCGGAGTCAGGAAGACCGAATGTAAAACAGACATGTTAGAAACTTCTTTTTTTTTGATCTGCTAACACTTCTGTGGGGAGGGAAGACAGCGCGGCATAGCCTGATCTTGTCAGAGCTCATTAAGCTAAGCAGGGTCAGTACTTGGCATGCAATAAGGCTGCCGGGTTAGTCGACACCTCGGATGTAATAATAAATATAATAATAATAATAATAATAATAATAATACCTTTTGATTTATTGATCACTCAATCCTGCAGAGCTGCTGGCTCTGAGCGATTTACAGTTACACAGGTTTTCACAAAGGACTAACAATGATAGGGGTAAGGGAGGACAACATATAATTCTTTAAATCGCACACGTTTGCAGCCGATGGGGATTTTGTTCAGCTGTAGGCTTCACTCGTGTTCCGGGCGGCATTCATTTTGGCTTGGCTTGATGACGTTAGTTCTTCCTGGGCTGCTTTTGAGTCGTAGCGCCACACTGCCGCCGCCTGGCTGGATTGGCCCATTACAGGCTTCTTGATGCCGAAGAGGTCTTTTTTCCAGGCTTCCGAGCTGGACATTCCATTTGTCAGCTAACACCTCCCCTATGGGGGTTTAATGTGCCCACCCTCTCTGAGGAGTGGTACCCATTTTATCTACTCACCGAAGCTTTCAAACCACTGGGTGGACGGCGAGCTGGGGACAAGGCTGGTAGCTCACACCAGCGTGGGCTAGAACTGACAGCAACTCTGTTCAGTTAAGATGTTAACCAGAGGATAAATCCTCTGTGCCACCACTCCCCTATACTGAAATCAGTTTTAAAAGGTGACCAGCTAACTGGAAAGGACAGACGGACTTTTCCTCAAAGTTTATTCGGATTATTAACAACCGCAGGTATAAAAATTGTAGATGGCGGGGGCACGCTCTTTGGAGAGCAGCCATTCCTCGACTGGTGCGCAGGAGGAAATGAGTCTCATGCATGGCTTGATGAGACAAGGACGTACATTGCCCAAAGCAAACAAAAGAAACATCTTTCCATTCGGAATAGTTGTTTTCATTCATGCACAAATTTATGTAGGTTAAAAAAAAACTTTTATGGTTACTGACTTGGATTGCTTTAGCTGAATTACAGCCCTAGTATATGAACCCCCCCAAAGCAGCCCAGTCTTCCACTTCCTTCAGCAGAGACCTGCGACTTTCTCATCCTGCTGTCAAACACTGAGCATGAGCAATACCGCTTCATGGCGATCAGACAGCTGCTGCCAGTTTGGTGCAGGGCTTAAGTGCGCGGACTGTAATCTGGGAGAACTGGGTTTGATTCCCCAACTCCTCCACTTGCACCTGGCTGGAAAGAGCTCTCTCAGCCCCACCTACCTGACAGGGTGTCTGTTGTGGGGAGGGGAAGGGAAGGGAAAGGACTTTGTAAGCCGCTCTGAGACTCCCAGTGAAGGGCGGGGTATAAATCCAATCTCCTCTTCTTCTTCTGCTGCTGCTGCTTCAGTCTTTACAAGCAATGCTGAAACAATTGGTGGGTAGCCTAATTTGCCTTGCTGCTCCATGGCATTCTGGACACCAGGCAGGACTTTGCTTCCTGAGCGGTAAGAGTGGTGAGAAACCACAAGCCCTTGGGAGGCCTGGCTCCTCTCCTCCCTCCACCCTCACTGCCCTTTCTTTTCCCGGTGTCGACATGCCTTTCCCGTTAGAAGGCTTTGATTCCATGACACCGACAGGCTCCACTCCCTTTGCATTGCCATAACCTGTCCCTGCTTTGGGGCCTAGCTCTAGAAGCCTGGCTCCTCCTGTCCATGGGCTGCACGACCAGTGTTCCTGCTAAGACGTGCGGTTGAGCAGCCATTCATTAACACAGGGAGCCCTGCTCAGCGGCAATCTGCCCAACGCCCTTTCTAAGATGACAGCAGTTATCTTCTGCTCAGGATGTGAACTGCTCCACTCAGCAGGGGGGAGAATATTAGAGGGAACACTGCGCGGGACCTACCGCTTTCCTGGCTTCAGCTTGAACTGCCTGTCTGGGATGGACCTCAGTTCACCTCTCTGGCCTACAGTGACATTTTGCCTCTCAGTCAGAGGCTACAAACTAGCCCACAGCTGTGGAGAAGAAGATGTAAATCCTTCCAGTCCCGACCCCTGCGTCCAATGGTGGGGGCGACTCTTCATCACAACGAACGTAGGAAAACATATCTGTGGTTCTAGGAACCCTGAAGGACTGTACATTTTCTGAGCACAGCCATACGTAGCCAGCCACATGCAGGCGCCACTAAGTGAAACTTTCATGCTTCCTTTTCCCGCTGCAGCCCAGTGTGCCCCACTCTCCTGTTCCTAAACTCGGCATACCCTCGGGAACAGCATAGAACAGCATAGTAGGGTCGAGGGGGGGGGAGGGGGGAATTTTAGAGATGTAAAATTTCCGGAAATTTTGAAGCTCGGGGGAAAAAAACCGTTTTTTTCCGGAAGAAAACGAAAATTTTCAGAAAATTTGGAAAAAATTCTACATTAGCACTTCTTTTTTCTTTTCCAGATTGAAAGTCATTCTGTTACTTTAGGAACAGAAAATATGACTATGGACATTTTTACTTGGCATGAAATTATCACAACTAGCCTATTAAAAATATAGTGTATCCAAACAATGATTACAAACAGAATACCCGCCCACATGCAAAAACTGAAACCTTTTTCTTTTCTTGTGACAGCACCTCCTAAAGGAAGAAATGCATTTTGTTCTTGCATTGGAGATTTCAGTTTGTAACCTAGGACTTGCTTGCCCTCAGTGCACAGAAATTAGCTCAATCTGATACCATACATATTTTTTAGAAATGATTTGGAAAAATATTTCAACACCTTGTTCTAAAATATTTTATTCATCATCTTAAAATAAAACGTTCCATAATCAATTTTTTTTCTTTTCTTTTTTCAATTTTTCCCCATTTTTCGGGGAAAAAACAAAAAAGGCTTCAGGAAAAAAACGAGAAAAAAACCATTTCTCCCCCGAATTTTTCCAGCTTTTTTCCAGGCCTTCACATCTTTAGGCGGGATGTCAACAGAAACTGGTTGTTTCACAGCAACTGGAAGCGCAGACACTAGAAGCAAACAGCCATTTAGAAATACCTGAACCAGCTCCTCTTCTGCATACTTAAGCCGGCTGAGCTCACATTCGGCTCCTTCCCTCAACTCTTTCAGACGACAGGCTTCCCGTTTTGCATCGTTAATTTCATCCATCATCTTGCGCTCCAGATTTTGCTTTTCTACAGCGACAGTCCGGTTCTCCTCCTGTGCTTTTTCAAGCCTTCAAAGTAGACACACACCCCAATTCCCAAGTTAATACAGCCGACTTAGTTCTGTTCGCAATCCGGTGGACTGAAATCATTTACAGCCCTCTGGTTTACCATCACCTAGCAACACTTTATGTCAGATGTGCTGTGAAGGGTTACCCACCTCTTGATAACCATTAAATTAGGTGGTGTTTACAGTTTAGTTTAGTTTATTTGTTACGGTGACTTGACCCAACGTATAATCAGTTTTACAGCTTACACAGCAAACAACGTTTATAGGATAAAACGTGGTCTAATAAAACTGAAATCTGGTTACGATACAATTTGCGTAGCCAAAGTATCAACATGCAGAATTTGACTACTTGGTACCTCATCCTGGAATTCTTATCGCATGAAAGATAATCAAGCTTAGCTTTTTCATTAAAACCGAGAATCTCATCCAGTAATGGAGTAAGGTGTTTACAGTTGTATCCCCCCTCATTTTAAATGGAGGGGGAGGGAGAGAACTTAAAGTCTGTGAAGAATGGAATTGTACAAGCTGACTGCACGTGAAGAGCTGGTGTAGCCAGGAGAATAGATTACAACAAGGGGCGGGGCCCGCGATACTTGCGGGGGGGGGGAGGCAGAGGAAGCAGCAGGCCCCGGCTCCTCGCCGTTCCCCGCCCGGCCCCGAAGCGAGCGCCGAGCCACTCGGCCCTCGCTGCTGGTTCTTCCCGCCCCTGAAGCAAGGGCTGAGCGGCGCGCCGCTTGGCCCTCGCTGCTCTCCCCCCGGCTCTGCGCATGCGCAGGGGACGCTCTGTCAGTTTCGGGGGGATTTAAGTATCCTCCCGATAGTTCTTTTTAGGTTTAGGATTTTTGTGCACATCTGGGGACCGTCCCAAGTGTGCACAAAAATCTCCCCCCCCCCAGGTGCCCCCGATGTGCGGATTTAGGTATCCGCACACAGGGGGCGCCTGTCGCTATTAGATATATAGATATCTCAGCTCTAAGCCCACCTTGACTGGAACTTCACAAGATGGTATAAGCAACATATGCTGAGTGTCAGCCCTCTACAAAGAGGACAACCTGCAATGCAAGATTCTTTACTGAGATGTCGGCCATACGTGTTTCTGAACAGGAGTACGCAGGTGCTAAGGGGTAGCAAATGCTAAGGGTTTTTCACCTACCTCTCTTGCAATTCACACAGGCTCTGCTCGGCTGTCTGAAGGCTTTCCAAATCTTTCATCATTTTTGTGACGTGCTCTTTCGAGGTCTTGTTCTGAGTGTATGCAAACCAGCAGCCGCCCACACCAATCACAATGGAAACTGTGAGTATGAAGTCTTTCATCCAGTTATGAGGTGGCCCTGAGAAATGCAGATGGAAAAGGATAAGGAGGTAGATGCCGAAACCCCCCCCCCCGGCAATGCTAATTATTAATGGGCATTTCAGCCACAGGAATTTTCTTGGGAAGGGGGGGGGTCATGGGGGTGTATAGAAATATTAATTCATGTAGGCCTTATGTTTCCCTTGAATGTTCGGTAGGCTCATGTTTCTCTCTTGGAATGTATCTAGCTGACCCCTGTGGTGTGCATTTCCTCTAGAAGCCAAATGGGCTCAATTGCCATGCCATATAACCACATATGCTTTCACACTTCTGGCAGACCTGATGGCGCCTGCCTGTGCCTGCATGTCAGGAGTCTCGTAGGCATAGAGGAGGGGTTAGGGTTTGGGAGACCACAACTGCAGGTGTGGCCTCCGGGACTACTGACCACTCAGAGGTTGTAGCCATGACAACCCCAATAAGGTGGACATCCCCTTCCTCATTGGATTGGCTCCTGGCCAGGGCTGATCATAATGAGATTGGGGGTTAATAGTCTGAACCCTTGGAGGGGAGCTCACTTTTTTGGCTTGCTCTCTCTCTGTTCCTGCCTGTACCCTGGAATGCTGTGTCTCTGTCATGTGCTCTTTGGGAGACAAAGGATTCTCTGGTGCAGCTGAGCACATGGCTGGCACCTTGGACAAGGATGGGACCTAATTGGACTTTATTACAATGGACTGTCTGGGACTATGGATTCCTGGAGTTGGTAATTATACATGTCTCTAATGTCTAGTCAGGGCCAAGGGCCATAAGATTTGTTATTTTGTAACCCTTTCTAGTTCTGATTGCAAGTTCTGTGCTAAATAAACTTTACTCTTGTTCATGGATACGGTCTGCTGATGAGTAACTGGACTCTAAGCCTAGATTCTGGTGTGCCTAGCTGGGCTACACGCTACCATTGAGCCTTAAAAGAGTGTATCTCTGAGGAGGTGCCAGAGCTGGGTATTGTTGTTGTTTTGTATTGTAAAAATACAGGAGTTCTTCCCTCATTCCTAGACTGGCGTGGGGGCAGGATCCTATACAGGGGGTTCATTCCTGGGATCGTAAACGACTTCCAGCCATAAGGGAAAGGCAGGGTATAAATATTCTAAATTAATTATTATGAAGTTTAATTTTACAGTATGCAAACAGACTTCACAAAACACACACTTCCCGTTAACACACTTCAGCACTGAATCTGAACAGTTCCAAGCTTGCGTTTTCTCTTCTGACCCCAGCCAAAGAAAAATTGCTTCATGTCATGGCCAGGATCCAAACATGCACCCAAAGAGGGTTTGCACTGTGGAAACAGTAGTTTCCTGTCAGCATATGGAAAGCTATTTTCTAAAAAACACAGACGGGAACGGGCTTGTTACAAGGCACAGAGGGTCCCTTACCAGGAAACATCTGACTGGGCACACGCCGGACTCCGGGGAGCCTTACGGGTCTATGCACGTGGCCAATCCCCTCTTTTGCACAAGGGTAAGGCAGGAAAGCGACATCTCGTGCCCCGCTTCCAGAACAGCCCGGCTATACGGACCAGCTGGGGTGGCTGTGAAATGTTGATTCCCCCCCCCATCCCCCAAGTCTATGTGCAATATTCAGGTGCAATCCCCCAATCCCTTCTGAAACCAATAAAATAAGGGTTTTCTTTTTTAAAAATCGTGAAAAAATTTAAAGAACAGAACCGAAATTACTAGCCCCTACGGGTGTTTATTAGCAGACTTGTCCACCAATACCAACATTAATCATTTATAGCTTTACAGACAGACAGACAGACAGACAGACAGAAAAGAACCAGAGCCACCATGCCTGGCCACCTGGAAGCAGCCACCCACTGCGGGTGGCTGGCATTTACAAGCCTGGCCTCACTGAGCTCTTGGGATTCCACAGAGTTTTGAGGCAGTGTGGACCAACACAAGAGAAATTTAGAATGCAGCTGTGCCAAAGCCAGGAGGGAAAGGAAGGGCGTTCTGCCTAAAAGTTGGCCTAACTGAGAAGTTCCTTCTTTTGGTGATATAGGGGGGGGGGAGGCTCTGAGAAAAGGGGCAGGATTGTTTGGGAAGAACTGGAGAGCACTGGTGGTGAGACGGCTTCTCCAACAGCAAGATCCTTCCCCATTCTTTGCAGAGGCCTTGCAAGTGGGTGGGTGTGGCTGAGATGAGATCGGTCAAGCTCAGGGGTGGCCAAACTGCGGCTCGGGAGCCACATGTGGCTCTTTCACACATATTGTGCAGCTCCTGGAGAAGTGAAGGGGAGGCATGCCTCCTCAATCGGCCTTCCCTTCCCCAGCCAGTGTTTCCCTCCCTGGGTAGGCTTGAGGTGTGAGGGAGAAGCAAAGAAAGAAAGCACCTTTAACTTTAAATGTGTTCTCAAAGCCGCCACCACCACCACTAAATCCCTTCTCCAAGCCAAGCCAGCTAGTGGGGGTGGGGGCTTAGAGGACACATTTAACGTTAAAGTTGCTTTCTTTCCACCTCTCCCCCCATCCCCCCATCAATTTGCTTTCTTTCCACCTTTCTTTCTCTCTCTCTCTTTCTCCCTTTCCTTCCGCTTTCTCTCTCTCTTCGTTCCTCCCTCCCTCCCCCTCAATTTATTTGCTTTCTGTTTCTCTCTTTCTCTCTCTCCTTTCCCCACTTTTCATTCCTTCCACCTTTCTCTTTCTCTCTTCCTTCCTTCCTCCCCTCCCCCATCTATTTGCTTTGTTTCTATCTCTCTCTCGCTCTTCCTTCCTTCCCCTCCCTCATCTATTTGATTTCTTTGTTTCTCTCTCTCTTTCTCTTTCCCCCTTCTTTCTTCCCTCCCCAACTATTTGCTTTTTCCCACCTTTCTTTTCTCTTTCTCCCTTCCTCCCTTTCTCTCTTCCTTCCTTCCCTCTCCCTCCTTCCAATCTATCTGCTCTCTCTCTCTCAGACAAATACCATTAGCAAACAAAAAAATATAATTGGAAAAATATCATTATCAATATTTGTTTTTACTCCTTTTGTTTTTATTTTTGGCAATCTCATTTAATGTTAATAAAAAGCAAATGTGCATATTTTGCAATGAAAACTTTTGTGCAATATTTGTTCATGTCTTGTGGCTCTGAAACATCTTATGTTTATTCTATGTGGCTCTTATGTTAAGCAAGTTTGGTCACCCCTCAAGCTTATGATCAGCCCAGGTTAAGCTTATGATCAGTCCAGGATATGCCATCTACGCTCTAAGTTGGCCACGTTTGCCCTTGGGAGTGTCATTACATAGTGACAATTTAGAATTACACTGCCCCACCTGCCATTTCCTTCAACGTAGATAAAATGATGCTATTGTGGGGGAAAAGGTGATTTTTTTCCTTAAAAAGTTACTCCCCCCCAAACCCCCCCCCCCACTTAATCATTTCAGAAGGAACATGTATCTGCATAATCTCATAGCAAAAGACCAGCGGGCAGGGGGAAAAAGAAGGGTCAACAGTTCATGGCTGCCCCAGCTGCCGAGTGGAGCTTGTCTGTTGTGGAAGTGAGACACAGGATGCAATTTTCCTGCGCAGCCCACCACCTTGTACGAAAGAAGAGCAATGCAGGTATATGTAGTGAATATATGGCTAATATAAGCAACATCATACAGAATGCATTCTACCATCAGCTAAAAGGCGGGGGTGGAAATAAATAAAAATGGTACTGACGTGTAAGAGGTCCAAACAAAACAACATCCAGGGCCTTCAGCTGAAGTTTCTGCCTGTGGCTCCGATCAATGATTTTCAGCTGAGAGATCATAAATGCGTGTTCGTTAACTGCTATCCTGCACACAACAAAGTGGAGGTTTTAGATCCCTTGTCCCAAAAGCAACCGCTTAAAGACGTGGCAAACACAACAGAACATTCTGCAGCATGCAGCGTGCCAATAATGGTTAACACCCCCCCCCCCCTTTACCTTTTAAATGAATTTCACACTCAGCAGGGGTGGTAACAGATTAATTTAAATGTCATGAGACCGGGAACAAAGCCATTCCTCTGCACCAAATAGTCACAAACTTTAGACTTTTCTTATTTTGCTACTTATATGGGTCTTCACCTAGAGAGAAGTATCAGCATCTTGGCCGTGCTAGTCTTTTCACTTCAGTGACAACAGCTGTGTAAGGACACAATCTGAGCCCATCTATTAAGCCGCAGGAATTGTGCTACAGCTGGATGAGTCGGGGCTCTGCGGATGGCCCTGAAGTACAAGCGAGCAAAGCTTCTATCAGAATGAATATGCGGTGAAACCACCATACAGAACTACATAACTACAAATCCGCAGCGGCAATCCTAAGCAAATTTACAAGGGAGTAAATAATAACGTCCAGCAAGATGCTAAGCATGTATATGGAGAAGCAAGCTCAGCAACATACAATTCCTAGATTAAAATGACCTTATACTACTATGGTGACTCTATGCTAATTGTTCTGAAAAGAAAATAATCTGATTTAATTATTTATTTTTGCACCAAAGAGGAGTTTTGACTAATCGTCACATAAGCATCATCTGATTGGTGGGACTTTCTTTAAGGTAAAGGTTCCCTTGCTTGAAAGCTAGTTGAGTCCGACTCTAGGGTTGCGGTGCTCATCTCCGTTTCAAAGCCAAAGAGCTAGTGCTGTCCGAAGACGTTTCCGTGGTCATGTGGCCAGCATGACTAAACACCAAGGCGCACGGAATGCTGTTACCTTCCCACCAAAGTGGTACCTATTTATCTACTTGCAATTTCTTGCTTTCGAACTGCTAGGTTGGCAGGAGCTGGAACTAGAGACGGGAGCTCACTCCGTCTTGCGGCACACTTGGGTCTCGAACTGCCGAACTACTGACCTTCCACAGCCTGCAGTTCAGCGTCTTAACCACTTGAGCCACCGCACTGCTAGCTCATGGGCAAGTGTTTTTGTGGAGGACTGAGCGTAAGAAATAGTTAAATACGTGTCCTTAACTTTTTGTATGCTGAATTTGAAACATCTTCTGCGCTAACTGCAAGCAGTATACAGTAACAGTCTGCCGGTCAAGAGGAAGTGTGAAACACGGGAAGCAGTGCTTCAAATCCTGCTGTAAAACAAGTACCACGTGCACAGAACCTATCGGGGCAGAAGAGTTACCTAGGCAATGTGGTTCCTTTGACATTACTTTCTCTGAAGTTCTTCTCATACTGAGGAAGTTCAACAAAGTCCACCAGCCACTGAAGCGTCTCTTCTTGCGTCCAGTTGTGAACTACAGAAAGAACACACAAAAGTACTATCTTACAATTGACTGGATTATCTAGAATTAAGTCAACAGTCCAAATAAAAAGCAAAAACTAGTTATTGGCAAGTTTGCAGTCTTCATCATGTGCTTAGAGTCAAGATTACAGAGATTATAAACAAATAAATCTTTAAAATATTCCTTTATTAAAAATTCCACCGCATGATTGCAAAATAAGATCTTGTGACCAATAACATGTACTCTGAGTTCTTGATCTTGTTATCCCTCATCCTGTACTAGAACTGAGCAAGCAGGTATTATATCCATTTAAGGCAATGACAGAGCTCTGTTCACATTTAACAGAATCCATGTGTTTGGTGTAGTGTAGTGGTTAAGTGCGCGGACTCTAATATGCAAGAACCGGGTTTGATTCCCCACTCCTCCACTCGCACCTGCTGGTATGACCTTCGGTCAGTCATAAGTTCTGTCAGAGCTGTTCTTGAAAAAGAGCAGTTTCTGTCAAGAGCTCTCTCAGCCCCACTGACCTCACTGGGTGTCTGTTGTGGGGAAGGGAAGGGAAGGGAAGGGAAAGGAGTTTGTAAGCCGCTCTGAGACTCCTTTGGGTAGTGAAGGGCGGGGTATAAATCCAATCTCTTCTTCTTCTTCTTCTTTGGAACCCTAGCATGGGTTAGACGGTGTGTGTGTATGTGTAAACAAACTAATAAGTTTAATTTTCAAATTCATGTGCAATGGCTATTAATCTGAAAATCGGCAGCTCTAATGGGATGAAGTTTTTTAAACCGAATATCCCACAGATAACAAGACAGCACAATGACCAGAGATCTTAAATACATAGTCAGACCTTTGACCTCAGTTTTAGGAGTTAAATGAAACTATTGCTACAAGCCAGCAACATTCTCACTGGGATAAAAAGAGCTAGTCGTGGCATACCAAATGGATCATTCCCACCCAGTGGAAAGACATTAGTATGTTAAGAGATGTATTTATATATTGTTAAACTGCTCATAAACTTAGATGGTTTTCCTACCATTCTAATAAAGGCAGAGATGTACAAGGTGAAATCAGTGCCTAATCAAGCAGGTGTTGTATCCATGGGCAATACAAGTCGAGGGAATTTAAGTCCAGGGCAAAACAGCATCCAAATAACCCGGGGCAACAGCAGGCTGAAACTGGGCTGACCACTGAAGGGAGGGAATGTAATGCAGAATGGGGGGGAAATAGAAAAAAAAGAAGACTGAACTCGATTTTAGTGAAGAATGGAAAAAACCCTGGAATTAAAAAGAAGGTTGAATTTAATTTTAGTGCAGAATTGCTTGGAGGATACCGCGGTGAACATGGATTAAAAGGAGAGTGTAGAAAGGGCCATTGATACAGAGTCAGACTTTTAATTAGCCCAAACAACTGTGTCACTAGTTCTTTGCAAACCTGGTTTGTAAGACTTCTCAAGAAGGAAGAACAGGAGTGGTTCAAGAGTGGCAGAAGTTGGCACTTGATGAAGAACTGATTCAAACTGTGGAAGAGCAAGTTCCACTGAGTCCTAATTCTTAGCAAGCTGGAGGGTGGGAAGCTTGTTCTATAAACATGATACACCACACAGAGAGAAAAGAGTAAGAAAAATCTTAGATCACTTTGTCTACTGCTGCAAATGGATCAGATGTTTTTGCCATTAGGTACTCAAATCTCTGTCCTTAGGTTTTTTATCAGAAAAAAAGCATAAAACTGTGCATTTTAATAAAAACAGCCTTTCCCTCCCTCATTCCTCCTTGTACAAGAAAGGAAAACAGGGAAGAAAGAAAAGAGTTGAAAAAAGAAAGGCAGGAAGAGATTTTGGATCATACTGTGTTATTCATTTATTTTATTTTATTTTTATAGTCTGCCCTCCCCGCAAATGGGCTGAGGGTAGATCACAGCAATAGTTAGGCCATTTGGCACACAAAATGTAATAATAAATATTTAATTTGTGATCCTGGTTTCTTTGAGGATCACAAAACCATGGGGAAAATCGGGCGAAGCCGCGGGTCAAAATGCAGCTGCGTGGCTTTGAATGGGAAATTGACCGATAGAAGCGGGGCAAAGGGAGGTGCAACCGCGGCGCAGATCTTGTGTGAAATCGGTATGAGTTTGTTCAATCTGGGCTGCATGGAGATGGTGTCTTCAGAAGGGGAGGCCAAGATGTTTTTACTGGATGCCCTCCGCCCCAACCAAAGGCCCTGCGGAACAGTAAAAGGTCCCGCAGGGCCCTTATCTCACACAGGAGCATGTTCCACCAGGCCGGGGCCAGGGCAGAAATGGCCCTGGCTGAGGCTAAGTGGGCCACCCTTGGGCCGGGGACAACCAGCAGATCATGCTCAGCTCTCTGGAGCACATACGGGGAGAGGTGGTCCCTTAGGTATGTTGGTCCCAGGCAATGCAAGGCTTTGAAGATAAACACCAGCACCTTGAAGCAGACCTGGTCCTCAATCGGTAGCCAGTGCAATTGGCGTAGCACCTTGGGGGTTTCACTTGAGGTGGCACCCCTCCAGGCCGCTGGTGTGCGATTCGCCCTCCTCCGTTGTGAGGAGAGCGTCCGCCATCGCTGTTCCGTCGACAGGAAGTCCTGGGACATGATTTTGGTATACTGGGAGTTGAAGCATTAAGAGAAATATAAATGGAATTATTAGGAATATTCATGGCTTCAGCCATGTGTGGGGTGGGAGAGAAGAGGCTGGAATGGTGGAAGTTAAGGCGATTTTCGTATCCTAAGACTTGCAGCTTTAGAGAAAAAGAAATGGAAGAAATGGGAATAGCCCCCCCCCCCTTTTTTGGTCTCTGTGAGTCTGTGCATGGGAGGAAAGGAGACAAAGCTGGTTCACCCAGTATAGAAAGTGAGGCATTGTCAGGTTCCACAGCCAACAATGGAGTACACGCTTATCAGAAAGGTTATACTTTATTGAAGAGCTATAGATGCATTAACAAAGGCACTGTTAAGAATGGCGTCGCCCTGACAAGCATAATGGGATATAGGGTATTCGTATGCACACACCCCCTCCTTAGGCCAATTAGCCACATTCCCGCGCACGGGAGAAGGAGCCCCAGGCCGTTTGAGCCAAAGCTGGGAACCGACAGCGCTCCCACGGTTCCCTCACTGCTAGACACCACACCACCTGCATGCTGTAGATAAGCAAGCATTACAGCAGAGAAGAAGCACAGAAGGAATACCTCAGTACTTTGTACACAGGTCATCTGACCCCTCCCGCTGCCATGGCAGCATAGCTGACAGGCATTTCTGCTCCCCTGGACCCTACTTCAACCAAATGCTCCCATATTTTCAGGCCAGGGTATCTGTGAAGCCAGTATTTACTCTGGATTCCGAGATGCATTTGGAGATTCGTACTGCATGTCCTGCCAACCTAGCAGTTCGAAAGCAAGAAATTGCAAGTAGATAAATAGGTACCACTTCAGTGGGAAGGTAACAGCGTTCTGTGCGCCTTGCCAGCCACATGACCACGGAAACGTCTTCGGACAGCGCTGGCTCTTCGGCTTTGAAACGGAGATGAGCACCGCAACCCTAGAGTCGGATTCGACTGGCTTTCGAGCAAGGGAACCTTTACCTTTTTTTTTAACTGCATGTCCAGTATGTGAGTAGTGTAGTTGTTAGAGTGTTGGTCTAAGACTGGGGAGACCAGAGTTGAAATCCCAAGAGTCAAGGACTGCCCCACTCCTGGACCATGGAGAAAGAAGCTTCACAGTAAGGAAAGACAAATCTTCTTCCCCCCCCCCCCCCCAAAAATTTCTGGAGATGGGTTTTTACAGTTTGCTGTTTACTAAGAGATGCTGTAGGATTCAGTCGTACTTCAGTAGATGGGAGCTGTGTGTGTAGTCTTACACAGTGTGTATAAAGGCCGAACACTATAAATGGTAGGGGACGTTTGCTCTCATTTCAGTGGGCCCCGTGTGATCTTTGAAGTGCACAGCTTGGGGTTTTTTTACCAGCAACATAGAGATGTGACCCTTCTGTACCATAGGTTGGGCAGCTGCAGGAAAGGCAGGAAGTAGGATTAAGTGTATGAACAGCACCGACCTGTTAATCCTTACAAAGTCTCCCAACAGATTCCACCGTAAATTAATTTTCTAATGAATAGAGCTTGCACTGTTTAAGAAAATAATGACCTCATGTATCACCGCTTATTTGGTAACTTCTGCCAGATTGCCTGCTATGATTTTATTCTTTTTAAAATTCTTTCTGGGTTTCCGTGGAACTCCATGCACTTTTACTTGTCCCAGAAGTTTACCTGGAAATTACAAGACGGGGGATGGCTGCAGGCTATGTAGATAATCAAATCATAACCTGCTTTCATATCGCATTTTAACCTTTGCAGAATAGTCTTTAAATTCAAAGGCCAGTAGCACAATTTGGAGTCCACGCATGTTTTAGGGCCACAATGGCCAATGGCCATAATTCCGCAAAGACTGCCACAACCAACAGCAAGTTCTTCAGGGTATCTCAGTACAAATTCTGAGGGGGTGGGTGGGACATGGGTTTCCACATTAGCTTTGGGGTTTCACTCCTTTGCAGGTAGCTTTTTTACTGGCTGGGTATGTGCCTACAGCTTGCCTGCTAGATCTCAGCAGAACAGCTGATTGTCTGATATGTGGGTTCACTTACATTTTATGCTTGCACTTTAATTCTGAAAGCATTTTAAAAGTAAAATACTGAATACTGGGGTATGTGTCATTCCCTTTTGAGTTTTTTGTTGTTTAAATATTGGTCTCTTGTTGAACGGGCTGCACGCAAAGGCTTGTAGCAGAACCGTTTTGGCTTCTTCTAAAAAACCCTGTGTTTTGGACATGGAGATCTCTCTGGGCTTGGCACGTGACATTTAATATAGCCTCTGTCAATGGACTTCCCAAGCTTAGTATAGGAGCAACATGGCCTCTGGCCGCACGAACCCTTGGGAATCTTTATTTAGTACGATGCGGTTGATCTGGAAACTCCAGCTGGTGCAAAAGGCAGAGGTGCACCTGCTGACTGCATTGCCTGTGCAGGCACACATTCAGCCGGTGCTACGCTAGCCGGTGCATACTAGACTAAAACCCCAAGAGGAGATCTTTTCACGGTTAGTAAATATGTTAGTATAATTAGTTTTATTATCACAATATACTTGTTGAGTTCTTGCTTGTAACAGTTCTTATATGTTATTTTGTTAGTTATTATGAGAGAAGTCTCTGATCATCTTCTTATTCTTCGTTTCAAAAGGCCATTTTCCAAGTCCTTCTTTTTTTACTTCGGCTTTCTATCTCTAAAATCGTATACCACTCTGGCAGGTCCTGCACCCTTTTCTGCCGCAGAGTCCTCTTCCGTTCCCGAGGTAGCAGAGTCACTCGACTTCGATTCTCCCTCTTTGGACTCATCATCTGTCCCCAACTGGCGTTTCAAAAATCCTTTAGCTTTAAAAGTGGAGTCTCTCTTCTCTCTTCTATTGTTGATCTTAAAGATGACATCCTCTGGGACCGTCCATCTGTACGATAATCCATTAGTTTGAAGAAAAGAAATTAATTAGTTTGAAGAAAAGAAATTAATTTGTCTGATTTTAAATGGAATGTCCTTTAAAGTTTTAATGGTAATATTTCCCATTTTCAGTGGGGTTGCTGATGCTGCTTTTAAGATGGCATTACTGGTTTGTCTTCTTGAAAACTTGACCACTATTTCTCCAGGTAGGCTATTTTTTTAGTTGGAGTAAGCCCTATAGGCTGTCTCCATTTCATTTACCAGTTCATCCGCTGTTAAGCCTACTACTGGAGCGATGATCTCACTAAGCACCTTCTTCAAGTCTTCCCGATCTGCTTCAGGAACCCCCTGAAACCTGAGAATCATGTTAGATTTTTCCATCTGATGCTGCAAGACACTCTCTGGGCAATTCTGCTTGATTTCAACCTCTCCCATCCCTTTCTTCAACTTCTTACTTGTGGTGTCAATCTCTTTAATTCTCTCGTTTGCCTGCTCCACTTTTTTCTCCGTCTGGTTCAGCTGAAGCTGCTGTGCCGTGAAGTTTTTGTTCATCACAGTCAATTGCTGGTTAATACCATCGAGTTGTTCCATCACCGGCTTGAGCATATCTGCCAGGAGTTTGAGGACATCTGCTCCCTCTTCCTGTCTCGGGCTCTGCCCGTCCGGCTTCGTTTTAAACTTTCTCTGCTGGGCCGCTATCTTTCCTGTTTTGTTTACAATTTCTGCTGCTTCCCCACAACTCGGAAAAACTAGCCAAACGACTTCGCAGATCAGATAAGTCTCTCAAAACACTTTCGGTTTACTTCCTCCCCTCTCCCCCTTCGTGTCCGTTAACCGCATCAACCCCGTGATGTAGGTTAATCTAAGAGGGGGGGGGACTGGCCCAAGGTCACTCCTAATCGCTTTTCAAACTACTCAGTTCTCATTCAGAACTCACGTTCATTGTCGGCCAGTTTTTACGCTCGGTTTTACGCCATTCCGCTTGATCTCTGGCGCTTGTCCCAGTCAGTCCAGCTTGTGCCCAAAGGCCACTCAGCGACTGGCCTGTCGGGGCGGAGGGGAGCCTCAATTCTCCAGCATTACGCCATCGAAGAGGCTACCCCTCAAAAGCCCCCTGGCCTGGAGCCTATCGTAAAGGCCGCGGGGGTGTCACTTGAGGTGGCACCTCTCCAGGCCGCTGGTGTGCGATTCACCCTCCTCCGTTGTGAGGAGAGCTTCTGCCATCGCTGTTCCGTCGACCGGAAGTCCTAAGCTACATCTTTCTGTAAAGAACTCCCAGTCAACTAGCGTTTTTAAACATCTGTTTCAATAACCAAAACCACACTATTCCTCAGCTTGTAGGCTGTAGTAGAACATCATGGGTCAAAGAGCTTTTTCCTGAAGCTGGAATCCAAAATAGAGCATGCAGCACATTATCACAGAAATGCTGTCAATAGGTCTTCACCTCTGAAAGTTTTTCACTACCCGAACTCAACAGCTGTGTGCGGAGAATTCCGCACCTTTGCATGCAATACATCAAAGGTGTCAGACACATTTGTTACGAGGGCTGGATCTGACATAAATGTTACTTTGTTGGACTGGGCCATGCGTGCCATAATATGTAACATGAGGTACCGCACATATAAACTTTATCAAAGTGATTTCAGATGCTGAATGGCAGTGGCAGGTGAATGACAATAGGTGTGATATGCAGAGGGGTAGTAGGTGTGGAGATACCGCATTGGTGATGAGATAAGAAACCTAGGTCTCAAATCAGTCCAGGAGAATTCAGTCCAGGAGGATGCAAAGAATAAATGGACATAACTCTGACGTTAGAAACCACAACATTCAAAAAGCAGTGGGGGAACTTTTTAACCTTCCAGGACTTTCCGTTGCTGACCTAAGAGTAGCAGTACTCTCACAAAGGAATTTTATAGGGAGATTAGAAAGAGAGACTGCTGAATTGCAACTGATAATGAAGCTCAAAGCAATGCATCCTCCTGGACTGAATTGAGACCTAGGTTTCCTGGTTCATTACCAACACCTACTCTTGTTATTTGGCATCTGAAATCACTCCACTCTCCAAGATATAAGGTCCGATGGACTCACATTCTAGCTGTATCTGAAGAAGTGAGCAGTGACTCACGAAAGCTCATACCCTGCCACAAATGTTGTTAGTCTTTAAGGTGCTGCTGGACTCTTGCTCCTTTCTACTAATAAAGAATGTAAGCTGTGCTGTTAGGTTTCTTTTTTTCTTCTCTTCATCTGATAGAACTGGAGGGATGGATATCACCAAGTGAAATGATGTGTTGATTTCAGACTGGGCAAAATCCACTCAGTGCTAGTGATGATGATGAAACAGTTTTAAAGCATAAGGGGCTGGGGGTTAATGTGAAGAAAGGTAGCCGGCGAGGTGGGAGGGGAGAGAGGGAGAAGTGTTGAACTGGAACATATGGAACTATAAATGTATTTTAAAATACTTAGCCGTCTACTTCCAGCCATTTATTTATTTATTTATGGATCACCCAATCCCTGCCACAGCAGGGCTCTGGGAGATGTACAAAAGCCATAGAACAAAACAAGATAAAAGCCATTAAAACATTAATAAAATATTTCAAACAGTCAGATGGTGAATAACGAACCATTCATAGTTCCAACTGCCAACTACTTCGCAGACAGGGGGGCGGAGGTCAAGGTAGATGTAAATAGCAGAGAAGGGTGCCAGCCAAGATGGAACCACTGCTGTCCTTTGCCAAAAGCCTGGTGGAACAACTCTGCCTTGCAAGCCCTACAAAATTACATCAAATCCTGCAGGGCCCTGATGGTTCTTGGCAGAGTCCCACCAGGTTGGGGATAGGGCCAAAAAGGAATCCAATCCAAGTGGTGGAATTCTTAATCAGGGTATTTTTGAAAGAAAATAAATCCTAGATAGGCACTGAGAAATCTTTTCAGAATAAGTCAAAATCACTTCCTTTTAATTCTCCTTTCCCCTTATTGCAATCCATCTCTTTTGCCAAAACCCTTTATTTTAATGTGTGTGTGAACAAGTCTCAAAGTAAACAGTGGAGCAGGGTGATATCAATGTAAATTTTGCCTTGTCAGAAGAATCCCTCCCCCCTCCCTCTATCCCTCTAAAGAAGTGCGCGCGCACATGAAAGCTTATACCTGGAATAAAACTTTGTTGGTCTTAAAGGTGCCACTGGACCCCAACTTTGTTCGTTCTCTCTCTCTCTCTCTCTTTTCATCTCTCTCCCTTCCTTCGCAAAGGAGGAAGGGGAGACCTCAGCCAATGGAGAGGAGGGAGGCTTGGTTTTGTACCTCTTCTACACAATTGAGGGAGCCAGGCGAAAGCAAGCTGCAACACAGCAGCAGCCCCAGAGAAGGATGCAAGAGAGAGCAATTGAGGGAGCTGGGCAAAAGTGAGCAGCAACGCAGCAGCAGCCCCAGAGAAGGAAGCAGGAGAGAGCCCTGGAGGAGCCGATTCTTGACCACAGACAGTATGTTTGACACCCCTGCTATACCTTATAAAATCACAAAGCTATTTACAGTTGGACCCTCAAGTGGATGCCAGTATGTTACATAACAAGACCATAGTTATGGTGCATTGTTATACCACTGTTTCTTAAATCAGCATTTTAACTTTACCAGGGAGGAACTCTTTGTCCCAGTAGTAGAAACTTGTCATTTCTGTTTAAAATGGGACTGGATGGTATGGAATTTATCCTCAGCCGGCATTTTTTCCCATTGTCTGAACAGGCAAAATCTGAAGCTTCCCAATCATGAAGAATGTGCAAGGCAATTAAACCACCCCCAATTTGCGTGTGATGCTGTTGTACAATGCCAGATCTGAGCTGGTCAGGCCACCAGAAACATTTATCCTTTGAAAACACCAACATTTATCCTTTGGAAAAAACCACTCCATTTGCCGCATTTGTATTTCAGTCGGTGTTGCCCAACCCCAAAACCTGGTGCTGCTGTTTGCACATTTCCCATACTTATGTACTTCCTCTTCCCTTTAGGTTTGTGATCAGGTTCGTCTTTCTTAAATTTTGAATATCAAGCTCAATAGGAGGAAATAGGAACTCTGTGACAGGACGCATAATTTGCATATAGAAAGCAGTGGGCAGAATCACAAGAACTCTCAGGTTTAAAGCTCTTTGGTAGCAAAGCTCGGAATGATCTTTTCCAGAAAACCTGGGAGAGCTGTTGTGAATTAGGGCACACAACAACAGTCTAGTTTGACTGAGGGCCTGACTCATTCGTTGCAAGACAGCTCAGTCTTTTCATATGTATATACAAAACTTCACAGGGCTGCACAAAAATAGACACACTGGAGTGCACAAACAGGAAAGGGGGTGTTAAGAAGTGCAGCAGGACTATGAAGTAGTTTTACAGTATAATCCAGTCCTATGAAGAGTTACTCCAGTTTAAGCTCACTGAAATCTATGAGCTTAGACTGGAATCATTTTGTACAGGACTGGCAGTAGTGCCAGTTTGGTGTAGTGCAGTAGAGCCAGTTTGGTGTAGTGGTTAGGTGCACCGACTCTGATCTGGGAGAACTGGGTTTGATTTCCCCACTCCTCCACCTGCACCTGCTGGAGGACCTTGGGCAAGACGTAGTTCTGATAAGAGCTGTTCTTGAAAAAGAGCAGTTTCTGTCAAGAGCTCTCTCAGCCCCACCGGCCTCACAGGGTGTCTGTTGTGGGGAGGGGGGAAGGGAAAGGAGTTTCTAAGCCGCTCTGAGACACCTTTGGGTAGTGAAGGGCGGGGTATAAATCCAATCTCTTCTCCTCTTCTCTTCTCTTACTTGTTCAGATTTACCAAGGGCCAACTAAGGTTGCACGGGTAGGGACTGCTGTATCTATAAACATGCACTATCAAGGAAAAGCAGGAGAACGATGAAGAATTCCAAGATTTCTGCACAAATAAAAAAAGGATATTGTCGGTCTGTAGGTTATTACATGTTTTGAAAGGTGCTGGGCTGGATTCAGCACCAAATTCCCACTTGTCCTGTAGCTCTTGCACAAACAGAAATGCAAGAAAGAGACAGTGGTAGACTCTTGTGCCAAGTCAGACTTACTGTAAAACCCCTTTGCGTTTCTTACTGTGCAAGATCTCATGCAACCAATTTCTGGGCACAATATTGTAAAGGAAAGGAAAGTGATAATGTTTCACAAGACCTTGCACCCACAGAACTGTGCTAAGTCCATTTATGTTTCCACTTATGCATCGCTGGATCCAAGCCACTCATTATGTAAAAAAAACCCAGCACTTAATGCCACCTGGAACGGCACAGGATGTATATTAAAATCTTTTACAGCAGAATTCTCCATTCCTGTCTGGTTCAAAATTTCAGGATGTCTTCAGATTATTTCCCCCCTCAATTCTCCCTGTCTTTTGAAGAAATAAAAACAATAGGAGAACCACAGCTACCAAATTTAAAGGGACAAGAAGACAACGGAACTGGATGGCACGCTAATGCAATACTCAAAGTACTTTAACAACCATATATATCATATTTACAAAAATCTCAGTGCTTTAATAAAGATATATATAAACAGTCCAATATTCAGTCTGTTGTGAAATCTCCAAAGTTCAGAGGAAGACCTTGGAAATGAACATATTACCCGGAAACTTCGTTAGAATTTGGACCTTCCTTGAACTTTGGAGATTTCACAACAGACTAAATATTGGACTCTTTATATATATCTTTATTAAAGCACTCAGATTTTTGTAAATATGATATATATGGTTGTTAAAGTACTTTGAGTATCGCATTAGCATGTCATCCAGCTCTGTTGTCTTCTTGTCCCTTTTGAAGAAATGAACCATTTCAGCTGGGATCATGCGGGAAGGCAGGAGCAAACCTTTCCCTCATCTATCCACACTTTCTCAACTGGCCAGCAGTCCATTTCATTCCAATGGGGTAAAGTAGCCCCACCTCTTTGTTTCAAGGAAGGTAGAAGATACCCCCCCCCATCTGTTACAAGGGCACTCTCAGTATCTGAGGTACCCTTCACTCCCCTCTTGACCAAGCTTTAGGACATGTTTCACTTAAAGAGATGTGAACGACGGCCACTACACAGGCATTAACTGTACTCCTGTGCATGCTTCAACACACCCTAAACACAGAAATATAGCCAGCATTAAAAAAACATGATCGACTACAAGACAGAATAACACATTCTGCAAGAGAAAAAAAGAGAAAGCAGTGCCTTAAGAAACAAACAGGGTGTGCTTGCATCAAGACATATGGGAGCAGCAGACTGCAGTATATCTCTCTTCAAAAGATGTACATTCATTCACAATGGAAGTGTTAACACTGAGTATGTTTCCAAGCCTGGAACACAATTTACGGTTTAATGGGAAGCCGGGGAGGTGGGGGGGAGGATTAATCTATCACTACCTGTGAGAAGGTGCGGCAATCCAAACATTATTCAATCTTTCCACTAGCCTGTGCTTCTCTTCAGTATATAACCCAGTTTTCCCAATAACTTCTGCAGAAAAGCAGCAACCTCCATTTAGCTTTGAAGCTTAGGGGATGACCTTCCACACATTTCTCTTCCCAACGTAACATGCACAGTTCCTGGAGAAAGGGCAGGCTACAAAAACAGCATGATTACATTAGGAATGTGAACTGATAACCAGAAAGGGGAAGCCCGCTAACAGCCTCCTCATCCCTTCTTAATCAGTCATGGTGGACAATGCTGTCGACACACAGCCGACTTATGGAGACCCCCGTAAGGTTTTCAAGGCAAGAGACGTTCAGCAGTGGTTTGCCATTGCCTGCCTCTGCGTAGCGACCCTGGACTTCCTTGGAGGTCTCCCATCCAAATACTATCCAGGGCCAACCCTGCTTAGCTTCCAAGATCTGATGCGATTGGGCTGCCTGGGCTATCCAGGTCAGGACTCTTACTCTGTACAGGACGGGTTCAGGTGTGCATGCAGATGAAAGCTTATACTTTGAATAAAACTTTGTTGCTTTTAAAGGTGCCACTGGTCTCAAACTGTACAGGACAATAATTTTCAAGGCTTTTTAAACTCATGCGGTACCTGTCCCTTAATAGTTGTATGAAGAGGGAATTTTGGCAGGTGCAGGGCTGAGGATGCACCTGCTGAACCCCCCCCCCCCCGCCGCCCACAGCATTTCTGGCTGCTCTCTCCTTCTCTCTCTCTTTCCAGTCCCTCTGACGCAATTCTTTTTATTTTTAAATGAAGACGGCATCATTAGCATGACCTACCTGAGATCAGGGCATGATTCACTTTGAGATCCCACCACACCAGTGGTTTGAGATATTGCTATGCTGTCACGCACAAAGTTATTAATACTCCACAAACCTTCTCGAAGCTTTATTCGTAAAAACAGCACAAGTTGCTGCCTGGACATAAGCTAATCAAAGGACAGACTCATCGTGATGCAGTATTTCTGGGTACAGCTTACTTGGTTCTTAATCAGACACGATCGGTACTATTTATGGCTCGTGACCCTCGCACGCAAATTCCTTTCAAGCGGGCTTAAGGAAGTTGGTGTTACTGACACCATCCTTTACACCAGCGTCTTAAATCCATTTAATTCCACACCAATAACTCGTTTGCAAACTGCAACTAATCAAATAGCTCGGGGGGGGGGATCTAAGCCAGCATTAGAGTTGCACATCGCAACACAAAGCGGCATCTGAAAATTGTGTGTTCTGTACGACCAACCTATTTTCCATGGCCCAAAGCAAACTGTAGACTTATATGGCAAAGGTAACAGTGAACTGATAAAAAATATAGTTGTCCAATTATATAACAGAAGACCGACAATACTTTTAGCACGTCAAGCAAACTTGTTTACAGACCCAGTTTGAGGATTAGTCCGTGAAAGTTAACCCCTGCCAACCAGGGGTGGGACTTATCCGCAGCAAACCAAGTCCTTGGCCTCTGTCACTGGCAACGTCACTTTTGGCATGCACTGGAAGTGACATCAGCACATCTTGGCAATGAAGGGATGCCCTGATATTTGAGCAAAAACTCTACGGTAGAAGCCATTTTTAACCATAGTGTTTTCCCCCCAAATATCAGCGAGTCCCCATGGTGCCAGCGGTATGATAATGTCACTTCTGGTGCACACCGGAAGTGATGCTGCCAAGTTGCCAGTGACAGAAGCCTAGGAGTCAGTTTGCTTCAAGCAAGTCCCCCTGTCCAGCCAACTGATTGGTGCCAAGGAGAGGGGCCCTGGAGTGAGGGATCTGTAAAACCCAACTGTAAGTTAAACTACAGGTTGATTAAGTTAACCTGGCTGTTAATGACTTAGGAATGCTCATGGAAGTTGTTCCAACAACATCCCACCTACAGAACAAAAGCAAATAAAGCTAAGTTCTGAGTAATAGAAGCATTTTATTATGACATGCAATGAGTGATGTACTATGTGCAATATTCATTAAGGCACAAAACAAAAATGTCTGCATTTACATTGTGGTGGTTTTTTCCAATGATAAATCAAGAACTAGAAACGGATACAATTTTTGTTGTTGTTCATTTCCACAGTAACATCAGCGGGACCAAGAGACCTAGCACATACAAAAAGACGTGGAAATTATGTCTTCGTTTTTCATAGCCCACCACAAAATCACTAGAATAGTTAGGGCTATTACAATTTCATTCAAACTCCAAAAACTGTGGAAATTGATGCCACCTCAACTTCAGCACCATGTACTGTCTGACATTTTATGCTTGCTTACAACTCTGGTTCCTTGCAGCAATGCCTTCTTGTTTTTTAAATAATTTTTCTAAATGACCCTTGACATTACATTTGCTATTTCCAATATTTGCTATTATTTTTATACATAACCAAATTCTTATTAAACATTTATATCATACTAAGTCCATATTCATAGTTACATCCCCAGTATGTAAGAAACATATGTATTCGAGTGTGCAAAAATTAGTTACAAGTTGGCAGCAGGTTTAATTTTTCTGGAATTTGGCTAGACTATCCCATCACTTTGAAATTTGGCACAAGAATTACCTCCTTCCCTGGACCAAATGAACAACCTGGTTCTAGCTCTGTCTTGCACTGCTAGTGAAATCTGTGTGGCATTTTACCCAGAATGCGGGTAAGAGTCCTTAGGATTACAGTCTGAAGAATCTTTCTCTCTCCCTCTCCTTTTTAAAATATGAGTTCAGGTGAATTTGAGTGCTTGCACACTGTTTTTTGGCATTTTGTCTGATCCTGATTTGATTTATTAAATTTCTACCCAACCCTGTGTCTGACCAAGGGAGCGCTGACTCTCAAAAGTTCCTACCCTGAAACTCTTAGTGGTCTCTAAGGGGCTACTGGACTCAAATCGAGCTGTTCTAGACATTTCCAACATTTTCCTTTGTAGTTTTTATTTGCTTTCTCAAATAAAATAGACGGAACTTTCTTCCATATGTGGTGGACGTGTAAAAAAGCAAAAAGACATTGGAAGGAAGTTCATGGAGAAATGCAGAACATATTAAAAGTTTAAATTTCCCATGGAAGCCAAGAATATACTACTAGGTATATTGCCTAATCATTCACCAAAAATGTATTCAAACACATGGTGACAGCGGCAAGAATTGCCTACACAGAAAAATGGAAAGTAGACATCTCTCCACACTTAGAGGGATAGGAAAATAAACTTGCTGGATATGCAGTCTTCCCTTCTGTATTTTTGTTATACTACCTATTTACCAAAAGTAATAGCGAGTATGCAGCAATGGCAAAAATATGCAGTACTGAGTATGCAGCAATGGTGAAATTAATAATTCAGTTGAAAATTCAGTTACGAAATCTGAAATGTAAAATGTTGAATATAAATGTATCCCAACAGGAGTTTTATAGTACTTTGTAAAAAAATGACCCCAAAATCTTTCATTGTAATGAAGCTGGTGTTGGAGAAAAATATTTTCTATTTCATATACTTTGCCATATACAGTCACCTTTTGATATATAATTATGATATGGAATCATTTTTTTTTATTTTCTGCATTTTCTTTTTATTGTCTTTTGGTTTCCAAAAAATAAAAAAATAATATCTAAAAAAATCTAGCTGGTTTCCTGCAGACCCACACAGCTACCCTCTGAAGCAAAAGTTAGTACCTGACTATTATTTTGTGAGTTTGCTGCACTGGATCAGCACAGCTACGCAAGCTCTGGCTTGTTGTGTCCATCAACAGACTCCGAACCAGTCACAGGACTTTCCCCCCTTGCAGTCTCCCAGCTACGCTCACTAATGAGAGTGGTAAAACTTCCGGCATGGGAAGAGAAAGGTTTCAGCGGCCTCACCTTCAGATGTTTTCCAGCGTTTCCACAGATCTTCAATGGTGATGTGTTTGTCTTCTCTGTGCAAGTGGCTGTGTTTGTTGGAAGCATCTTTGTATTTCATATCTTCTCTAATAAACTAGGGATATAAAGAAAGTTATGTCAGAGGGTTGTGGCAACTACAGGGCCAACCGTTGTGCCTTCCACCCTTGGGATGGTGAGCTCAAATCTTCAGCTTTGCCCAACGAACCCATCTCTTATATCCATTTTCAGACCTTCAGCTGCCATCAGGGATTTATCGTGGTTCAAAAAAACACAGCACTAAATCCTGGCTTTAGGTGCAATGAAGACTATATGACTTTCACCCAAATTTCAATGTCCAAGTTTGTCCCCATCATTTATTTTCTTTTCTTTTCAAATCAATCTACTTGTGCTCACCAACATACGTGCACATAAACATCTGTGACTGTATAAATGCAAAGGGAGAGGGACAAAGGGGAATGGAAGATCCAAAACAGAATTGAGATAAAATAGGGCAGGGGAAGACCAGAAAGTGGGCTTCACACGGTAAGGCTCAACTAATCATAGTGGAACTTTCCATAACCGATGCAGACTCCCAATTCCCCATCCCAAGGATGAAGAATGACATTGTCGGCCATCTGAAGAGAAACTGGCCAGCCCAACCCAAGCTCCTGCTTACTAATCTTTCTCACTGCCAAGAACACCAAACAAAACTGAGAAGAAGAAGAGATTGGATTTATACCCCGCCCTTCACTACCCAAGGGAGTCTCGGAGCGGTTTACAATCTCCTTTCCCTTCCCCTCCCCACAACAGACACCCTGTGAGGTAGGTGGGGCTGAGAGAGCTCTGACAGGAACCGCTTTTTCAAGAACAGCTCTGACAGAACTATGGCTTGCCCAAGGTCATCCAGCAGGTGCAAGTGGGGGAATCAAACCCGGTTCTCCCAGATTAGAGTCCGCGCACTTAACCACTACACCAAACTGGCTTTGCCCTTTGACAGCTGACAGAAGCGCCAGAAAGGCATGCCAACTTTCCCTGCTGCTTTAAAATGTGCCCTTCAGGGTGCCCAGCTCCTGTATCAGAGCATGGATGCTTCATTTTTTTGGTGGGCACTAAAGGAAGTCTAAGGGCTTTTTACACTAAAGCAGCAATGAGGTGCTCTGGTCGTCCAAAGCAAAAAGGTAGCAGCTGGATTTATCCTCAAATCAGAAAGGAACATCGGAGATATTTTACTGTTTTTGTTTCAGAAGGAAAACTTGACTTTATTTGCATCACTGGAGAAGTCAATCCTTGCAATGGAATTAGCATAAAATCCCAAATTGCAAATAATCTTATGGAAACAACAATGGACTTGAAAACAAGAATGGACCTGCAATGATATATGGAGCTTTTGGTACTGTTGTGCTCCGGACATTCATCACCAAACCCTTATCAGCTAGCACTCCTGCCCTTACGAATGAACAAATATTTCACACCTTGTTCTCACTTTACATTTTCCTAGTCACATTCTTATACAACCCAAGTACACAAGGAGTCACAAAACTAGCTAAGACATCAACGTTATAACTGGAGCCCAACCGCATAATCCTGCAGCCCTATTCTGGTCAGCGAGAGCCATGTGTTGAATCTGAAACAAAGATAGCAGTTAGAGAATATGCTGGGAAGAAGAGGAGAGATTGGATCTATACCCCGCCCTTCACTACCCAGGAGAGTCTCAGAGCAGCTTACATTCTCCTTTCCCTTCCCCTCCCCACAACAGACACCCTGTGAGGTGTCTTGAGAGAAGAGCTCTGAGAGAACTTGTGACTGACTCAAGGTCACCCAGCTGATTACCCGCCCGTGGAGGAGTTTGGAATCAAACCCAGTTCTCCCAGATCAGAGTCCATGTTCCTAACCACTATACCAAACTGGCTCTATTGCAAAGAGCAATTACCATTTTTCAGCCCCACTACACACACACACCCTTCTACAAGCAGAAAAGTAAAACAAGCATCAAGGAGAGTTAAGCAGGAATCTCTTGGTGTTGTGCTAAGTATCATTACAGCTGTTGCAAGCTTGGCATTTATGAACGGCTCTGCCCCACAGGGTTGGACTTCATCCACTGTCACTCAGACAGTGTCACTCAACGGACACCGCTGACCGCGCTTTGCACAAAGCACGGCCATTCTCTTCATTTCTTTACCTTCTTTATTTTAATTTTCGCTTTTGCCACCCAGCAAGCCTCTTGGATTGGGTCCGCTGAAGGCGAAGAGCTAGGCCAGCCCTAAGGAGACCCTTTCAGGGAACAGGAAGGTCTTGCCCCCTTTTCCCCCACCCCATCCCCCGTGCCTTGTTCCGAGCACGGGCAAGATGCTGGGGAACCATTTGTAGTGGGGTGGGGGTGGGGGGGGGTGGAGGCTGGAGCCCCTGGCTGCAGGGACTCTTGACTTTTTGCCTCACCAGAGGAGGAGGCAAGAAGTTTGGTGAGTGGGAAGGGTTTGCCGTCCTCCCCCCACGTGGCATTCCAGAGGCCTCTAGGGAGAACTGGGGAGCCATCTGCAGCAGTGGGAAGCCTTCTCCGCTGCTCCAGTCCTTGGCCTTCCATCTGGGAGCTTCCCCACCTGCTGGCTGCAGGAATCCCAGCGCCTGCCACAGGGACACACCGGATCCTCCAGGCAGCTTGAAGCACCTCTGGAGCAGCCAGTAAGGGACAAAACCTGAAGCCCCCAGGCTCAGCTCTGTGGAAGGCTTCTGAAAGGTGGTACGAGTATCCTTTCTAAAGTCTCTTTGTTTCCCTTTGACAACAAGGAAGAGGGAAATGGCGGGAACGGCAGTGCAGGCGGGCCTAGGAGAGCCCATGCCCCAAGAGGATGCCCCCTCCAGCCTGGTGCTCCCTCCTTCGCCCCGGCAGCTGTCCCGGGGGTCCCAGGCATAATCCAATCCAATGGGGAAGGCGGGCTTGGATCTTTACAGGGACAATGCACAAGCTAACCTCATGGCTTGGAAAAGAGCCTGGGAATTCCCATTTTAGCCCGATCACAATTGAGCAGTGCAAGCTCAAAGTGTGCCTTCAAGTCTGCTCTTGACCAATCACTTCAAAAGTCTGAATAAGAAAGATTATGTGAAGTGATGGTATCACTTTACTCTGCTCTGGTTAGACCTCACCTAGAATATTGTGTTCAGTTTTGGGCACCACAATTTAAGAAGGATATAGGTTCCCTTGCTCGAAAGCCAGTCGAATCCGACTCTAGGGTTGCGGTGCTCATTTCCGTTTCAAAACCGAAGAGCCAGTGCTGTCCGAAGACGTTTCCGTGGTCATGTGGCCGGCATGACTAAACACCAAGGCGCACGGAACGCTGTTACCTTCCCACCAGAGTGGTACCTATTTATCTACTTGCAATTTCTTGCTTTCGAACGGCTAGGTTGGCAGGAGCTGGAACTAGAGACGGGAGCTCACTCCGTCATCCGGCACCCGGGTCTCGAACTGCTGAACTACTGACCTTCCACAGCCTGCAGTTCAGCATCTTAACCACTTGAGCCACCGCAGCTCCAAGAAGGATATAGACAAGCTGTAACGTGTCCGGAGGAGGGCAAAGAAGATGGTGAGGGGTCTGGAGACCAAGTCCTATGAGGAAAGGTTGAAGGAGCTGGGTATGTTTAGCCTGGAGAGGAGGAGACAACTGAGAAGTGATATGACAACCATCTTCAAGTACTCGAGGGGCTGTCATAGAGAGGATGGTGCACAATTGTTTTCTGTTGCCCCAGAATGTTGGGCCAGAACCAACGGGTTGAAATTAAATCAGAAGAGTTTTCGGCTAAACATTAGGAAGAACTTCCTGACAGTTAGAGTGGTTTCTCAGTGGAACAGGCTTCCTCAGGAGGTTGTGGGTTCTCCTTCTTTGGAGGTTTTCAGAGGCTAGATGGCCATCTGACAGCAATATTGATTCTGTGAACTTAGGCAGATCATGAGAGGGAGGGCAGGAAGGATTGCCTCAGTGCTTAGTTCTTGTGGCCCTTTCTTACACGCCCAGGGAAATGCTGATTGCCACGCTGGGGTCAGGAAGCAATTTTTCTCAAGGCCAGTTTGGCCAGGGAGCCTGGAAGTCTTTTGTCATCTTCTGGGTATGGGTCATTGGGTGTGTGTGTGTGGGGGGGGGCGGAGGTATTTGTGAATTTCTTGCCTTGTGCAGGGGGTTGGTACCTTGCATTGTGCAGGTACCTTCCAACTCTATGATTCTGTTAAGTTGCCAAGGGGGGAAACCAGTAATGATCTATCACAGTACTTACCAGCTTGGCAAAATGGGCAACCTAAAAATGGGATTCAGCTTCTTTTGGTTAGCTCATATACCTGCTTTGCCACTCCCTGGTATGTAATTTAGGATTTCATTGTCCACATCCCAGCAAATAACTTTGTGTTACTTTTTGCCCTTTCATAACAATGTCAAACAATTTGATCTCTTAAATAAGATAAAAATGATGCATTTTGTTTTTAACACAGTAAAATCAATCTAGATCTGGTAAGAATTAGGTATTACATATATTACAAATTCTCTCCCAATCTGCATTTCCCCCCTGGAAAAACTGCAGAAAGTCCTGCATTTTCTCCATGACTTGAAGATCAAATGAAATCTGAAATATCTCTTCCCCTGGCTACAAGCCCAAAGTGGTACCACTTGTAGTTTCACCTCAAAGCAGTAATATCTAATTCTGCTGCAACCAAACTCTTGGGTCTTCTCCCATTTTTCATTAGGTGCTTACAAATATGAAGCCATGAACTAGGAAAGAAGAGCTCTTGCCACACATTATATCATCGTGTACTTTTTAATCTCAAATTATTCCTTGACTAGCATTATTGTTAATTTACACTTCTGTCTTGAGGACAAGACTTCCCCTTTTCAGAGGAAGTCGTCTTCTAGTCCATAGCTTCCCTGGTTCCACAGGCTGGCATGCTTTCAGGTAGGTTTCCTCCTTTCGCCAATTTGGGGCATACATCTGATTTGAGCAACTACTACAGTGGCCTTGAATAACTTCCAAGGTTCCTGAAAGGAATCGGCCTTAACCCTTTTCAGGTTTTAACCAAGTCTCTCTCTCTTTTGAGAAATATTCCCTTTATTATTATTTATTATCCTAAAGGCTCCCAGCACTCACCTTTTTGAACTTAAATACATCTGCTGGACTTCCTGGGCCATTTCTGACTCATGTACTGCAGCCACTCTTTGCAAGGAGTCTGAATCAGACTACAATGCGTTCCCCTGGGCCCAGATGTTCCTGTGATGGCCAACTTATGTGCACACGTCACATTCTGTACCACACTGCCTTTTGAGTGGCTGCAACAGCGCTAGAACTAAGTATGTGCATATTAGGTCAGCAGTCACTCAAGCATCCAAGCCAGCAGCAGCCGGCTAGAAATCATAGGTTGTGGCTTTAAAGTAACAGTATGAAGAAAGACAGAAGGAAGTGCTGTTCAGTCTCTTCACATGCACTATAAACCTACAGCAAAGTGATTAAATGCATGTGCTAAGCCTCTGTATAAACATACCCTTGCACAACTGACTGGCACCACTGACACAGTGGTTAAATAAAGGAAAATACAAGTTAATTACTCATCCTGTCAACAAACCACATTTATTGTGTGCATGTTACTTTCATCACTCCTTAATATTCTTGTCCAGAAAAGGTGATTTATGTTTGAGCAAGCAATTATTTCCTGGCTTTGACAGCCAGTTGTTCCTCTTTATTCCAGTACCAGGATTTCATGGAAACATTCCCCGTGTCTGAGAGGACTTCCTAGTCCCTTTAATGCAATTCCAGCAGCGAAACAGCCCCCCCCCCCATGCATCTGTAAGCTTTCCTCCACCGGCAGCACTGGGCCAAAGCACGCATGAGATCCACTACCTAGAAGAAGAGTTGGTTTTATACCCCATGGCCCTTCCACTACCCGGAGGAGTCTCGGAGCGGCTTACAATCTCCTTTCCCTCCCCCTCCCCAGAACAGACACCCTCCTGTGAGGTGGGCGGGGCCGAGAGAGCTCTGAGAGAGGTATGGCTGAACCAAGGTCACTCAGCAGGGCTTCATTCCAAAGAGTGGGGAATCAAACCCGATTCTCCAGATTAGAGTCTGCTGCTCTTAACCAAGACACCACGCTGGCTCTCAAGTGCGTTTCCTTTTTAGTTAACTTTCAGCATAACTATCAAGTGTATTTCTCTTTTAGTTAAAACTTTCTCACTTCTCGCTCCATCTCATTTGCCAAGTTCTCTTCTGGAAAGGGTGGGGGCAAGAAACAGTAACCTCAAAGGCCTCAAATTAGAAAAAAGCGAAGACAAAAAGATACTTTCAGTTACTATCCACGGGGAACAAGCTTTAAGACATAAGAAGCAATCAACAAACCACACCAGCAACAACACATTCCGCTGCCTCTACAAGTGGGGCAGAAACATTAGAACATCTCTTAGCTTAATCTCCTTACTTGTAGTGAGCTGGAGCTCCTTCACTGTAGGGAGGATACGTTTAAATGGCCCCGCGTCCCTGGGACAGAATGGGAAAGAAACCCAAAGAAACAACCTCGAAAAAGTGGGTGCTGTAAATAATATGTCGAACAAGAGATAATATGAACACACAAACAAGAGCCAAACTAACACCTTGATAACCAGTATTGATTTTAGCCAAAGCTACATTGGAGCTGCAGTGGCGGCTCAAGTGGTTAAGACGCTGAACTGCAGGCTGTGGAAGGTCGGTAGTTCAGCAGTTCGAGACCCGGGTGCCGCAAGACGGAGTGAGCTCCCGTCTCTAGTTCCAGCTCCTGCCAACCTAGCAGTTCGAAAGCAAGAAATTGCAAGTAGATAAATAGGTACCACTTTGGTGGGAAGGTAACAGCGTTCCGTGCGCCTTGGTGTCTAGTCATGCCGGCCACATGACCACGGAAATGTCTTCGGAGAGCGCTGGCTCTTCGGCTTGGAAACAGAGATGAGCACCGCAACCTGTCAGCGAGCTGCCATGTTCTTGGGATATGTCTCGTCCCTTTCCCATCCCTGCCTTTCCCTCACTCCTGTAGTTGTTATTCTTTTCATGTTAGGCATCTGTAACTGCCAAGGTTCTCCAGCTGGTGTGATGGGGTATTGTGTCTTTACGCTCTGGCTTGTTTAGGTTTCCCATGTGAACTCAACTTGTGTTTATGGAACTGGCCGTTGCTGTTCTCAGGCCGCTTCGCGCCTTTTCTAATCTGTAACCTAACGAGGGAAATGAGCTCATTGGTCTAAACCTTGTTTGAAGTTCCTTTAATACACCTTCCCTGGTTATTGTAGTTATTCCTAACAATCTCTGTATGTTCATGATCAACCATGCTTTGGAAATAAATCTTGCTTCTTTTTGAACGTGGATCTATTCTCCTGATTTGGGATCTAACACAACCCTAGAGTCAGATTCGACTGGCTTTCGAGCAAGGGTACCTTTACCTTTACATTATAATGACAATTCTGAAATATCTTAGTGCAGTGGTACTCACTCTGTGGCTCCCAGAATGTCACATTTGCAACTGCCATCAACCAAAAGAGCCATTTACTTCCATCCCTGGCATGAGGCAAGAACCTCAGGGAGGCTCACAGCTTACCCATTCTACCAACCGCCAGTGTTTCAAGAGAGGAATCACCTGCCGACCACAAGCCCACTTGGAAATCTCCTTTCCTAAATCTTCTACTTTCCTAAAACTTGGGACAGGTGTCATATTGGGAAACAGTGTTCAGAAGTGCCATCTGCAGCTCCTGAGTTACTGAATAAGTATTTGCCACTACTCTAGGTCTGTATTTTAGAATAAAGGTATATTATATGCTGTATTTTAATTTATGGCTTTTGTACGTTATATGATCCTTACAACAGAATTTGCACCACTAAATATGCACCTCGCTGAATTCTATTCCATTTTACACACTCTTTAAGATTCTGTTGCTAAAGAAAGTGTTGCGAACAGACAAATGTATTTGCAATCAATCATTTTTCAACTGTATTTGGCCAGGGAGCTGTGACAAGCTATTGCTCTGTGCTTCAGCGTACACACCTAAACTTGCCTACACATAATGTGTGCAGTGGCCCCAAGATTCTTTTCATTCCTGGACTACCACCAGTAAGATCAACATTCCACATGCAGTGTCAAAAGTGAAGAATAATTTTAAAGTGCATCAATTTGTCTTTAAAAAATAATAATCTCCAATTGCTATATTAAAATGAACATGAGCTTGCCTGGGCCAAAGCACACGTGAGATCCACTAACCCCCCCCCCCCTTTACTGGAGGGTCCCTCACATCTTCTATCTGTAGGTCACTAAGACAAGCAGCTTTAAAAAAAAAAACACCAAGCCATCTAGGGATGCCAACCTCCAAGTGGTTCCAGGTGGTACCTGAAGATCTCCCTCTATTACAACTGATCTTCAGATGACCAAGATCAGTTCCCTGGAGAAAAATGGCTGCTTTGGGGAAGAAGAAGAAGAAGAAGAGATTGGATTTATAGCCTGCCCTTCACTACCTGAAGGAGTCTCAGAGTGGCTCACAATCCCTTCCCCTCCCCACAACAGACACCCTGTGAGGTAGGTGGGGCTGAGGGAGTGGACTCTGTGGAGTTAGACTCTTGCTGAGGCCCCTCCCCCTCCCCAAAACCCACCCTCCCCAGGCTCCACCTCCCAAATCTTCACATATTTCCCAACCCAACGCTGACCACCCTACAGTCATCCCTATACAAAAATCCTAAGGCACACAGACGAATTACTGTTGATCCCAAACCAACAGATAATTCTGAAGCAAGCATGCTCTCATGCAGTAAACACTACACTGAAAACCAAGATGGCACATGCGCTTTTACCATCTCTTCAGCACACAAGGGACAAAATAATATTCAACCATGATACAAAATATGCCTACGTGGGCAACATGTCACACAGGGATAGGCATTTCTGTGCATTATGACTAAACTTACATATGACATGCTTACTAACAAAAAGCACTTTACAAAAGGCAAATATGAAGCACACAAAAAACTGCCATATACTGAATCAGACCACTGGTCCATCACAGTGAGTACTGTCTGCTCAGACTTTTAGTGGCTCTCCAGGGTCTCAGAGGCAGAGGTCTTTCACATCCCCTCCTGCCAGATTCTTTACATAGCGATGCTGGGGATTGAACCTGGGGCCTCCTGCATGCCAAGCAGATGTTCTGCCTCTGAGCCATAGCCCCTCCCCTAAATATGAAGATTCATCTGCATGGACAACCTTTCCCGATACAGGGACAATTCCAAACATCCCTACTGTTTCAGAAGCCACAGCTGCCCTCTCGCTCTTCCGTGGCTTGAGTGGCTGAAAGGACATGCTGGAATGAGAGAAAAAGGCAGCCATGGCCAAAGACTCTCTGACCCATCTCTCCTCTTTCTCTAGGTCAGAGACTCGAAAAGGGGAGGTGGAAGAAAGAGTTGAAGAGAAGCAAAATAGTGTAGAAATCGAGATCAGAAGAAAGAAGAAGAAAAATGAGAGTAGATGCAGGTCAGCCTACTCTGATGTTGCTCTCCCTGATGAGGCAGGAAACGAACTGATAAGATGGGTGACTCCCACTGCAGAGACAAGGGGGGGGGGCGCGCGGGAGTTGTTCCCACCAAGACTTCCTCTGCCTCAGGAAGAACAGATGTTTCACTGAAACTTATTCACATGGTCTGCAGCATTCGTCCAACCTGTGTGGATCTGATTCTTCAAGCTCATACAAAAATGTTTTTGGTGGTGTTAAGCACAAAAACTACCAGGCAAAGCACTACATGGACAACACTGTGAAGCCTGTGGTTTTCCCACACGGACACATTCCATTCCGTGTTAGATTCAAATGTTACCACTTTGTAACTGGCTTACTGATTAACTGAACAGTTTTATCGGACTTCTAATCTGCCTTGAATTCTAGGGACAAAGGCAAGTGGAGAGTATAAATAAAAATAAAATAAACCTGATTGTCACAGTTGCACCGGAGAAGCATTTAATCCTTTCCCCCTGCATCATTACGATGATCTCAATTACTCCCCATCCGAAAGCCGCTACTGACCCCATGGATCTCCTGTATCGTATGTCACTTGGCTCTCCATTTGGGTCAACAAGGCTCTTCAGGGGCTCAGACAGAGACAGATGTTTGGCCAAGCATCTACTATTAAAACATACACAGAAGCATAATTTATAATCCAATCTCATTACCCAAAAAATTAACAAGTATTGCAAAAGAGCCCTTCTAATGCTCAATTACCCCAATTAAGTATGTCAAAACAATCACTTACAAATCTGGTTCTCAAGCTTGAGTTTCAGCAATTTAATGAAGAGGACAGAAACAGACAGAGCCGAACACACACACACACACACACACAC
>NW_015175983.1:926054-956519 GCF_001447785.1 Gekko japonicus
CCAGCGGGGGGGGGGGGGGAGTCAGGCTCACACCTCCCATCTTGTTATGCAAGTGGCCTTAAATCAAGAGGAGCAGAAGCAGCTGAGAAATTCACACCTTCATAGGGACTGGCACTGGGAGTCCAAGGCTCAATCTGACTCAAAGAGTGAAGGGGGGAGTCCGTGGGCCATCTGCAGCTTTCCTGTATTCTGGAACCTACAACTTTGTATCTGACCTTATTAAAGTGAATTGAGCCATGTGCCATGAAACCAGGCAACAACTGCTGTACTTTTTTTTTTTCCAATATAGTAAAGTTTTCACCTAAAGAACGGTTATGGCTCCTTAATTTTTTTTTAACACGCATGTATCCAGCTACTTTACAAAGTCTCTCGTTTTAAAAACTGACTATTCCCAGCTGAAATATTTTGTGTCAACATTGCTGTTAATGAACAGAATTGCCGAATATTTCACAGTGCTATTTTAATGCTAAATTGGTACTTATTTACCAAGATATGGCTAAATTATGTCCTAGTGTGCAGTATTACAGATGCTAAAATACTGTGTCCAAATATTAAAATATTCTTGTTTTCCTAGAAATCTTTGTAGTACTGACCCTTAGAACACCTTAAGAATACAGAGAAATCTGCTGCAGTAAGACAACCTAAAAGTTTACAGAGACAGAACAAAAAACTATAGCAGAGCATAAAAAGCAGCATTTGACAGCAAGTGTGAAACGGCAATGCACTGCCCACAGTTCATCTACAGCAGGATAAACTGAAAGGCGGCAATTCTTTCCGGCAGTGCAATCCTAAATTACAGATGGACTGAAGTCAACTGGCTCAGAAGGATGCAACTCTATTCAAGATCACAACGAATACTTTTTTAAAATTATGCCAGGGCAAAGGTGGTGTAAAAAAAAACAAATTGAGAAGATTCTTTCAATTTCCATCTTTTCTGCTTCACTAGTAACTTCTACATAGCTAAAAAAAAGTTTTCGGTAACACATTTTCTAACTGAGATGCCATCTTTATGACATCAAGTCAAATTTGCTTCATTTAATGGAGAATTCCTTAGTCTCTTTTGTTGGTGAGAGTTTTAATTTTTTATTGGTAATGGGAGAGTTTAATTTTTACCAGTAACAAATTTCATTAACTGTAAGCCATCCTGGACACTTAGTAAGTGGAAGTGTAGGATACAGTTTAAACTGATGGTGTAAAACTAATCTTATCTGAAGATGAATGATAGTGCAGTAAAAGCTTAGTTATCTGGCATTCATGGTGAATGGGGATTGCCAGATATTCAAGCTTGTTGCTCTGCTCCACTCTCTAAGAGAACCAGCATGGTATAGTGGTTAAGAGTGGCAGACTCTGATCTGGAGAACCAGGTTCAATTCTGCACTCCTCCACATGAAGCCAGCTGGGTGACCTTGGGTCAGTCACAGCTGTCAGAGCTCTTTCAGCGCCCACCCCTCCCAAAGTGTAGCTCACCATGCATAACACTTTAAAAAGTTAGAACTTAAGGTTGCCAGACAATCTTCGGATCTCCTGGCTATACCACACGCAATGCCATCTGATTATTAATTAATTCCACCTCCTAGCAGAACTAGTTGACTAGAGACAATTTTATGACTAAAAATGAGTTGCCTAGAAACAATGACAGCTCTACAATGCCACTTGAAACCCTCATGTGTGTGTGTTTGTATGTGTGTGTGAAAGTACTGTGTAGTGGTTCATTTAGACCCAGAGAATAACATGGCAGAAGGCAAAAATAGAGGAGTGCTGCCCCAACCATGAAGGGAAATCAAGCTGTCAAAATTCAGGGCACATGCCTCAGCCATGTAAAATATCTGAGAGAATGCGCTGCTGCCTGCATTTTGGACAAAAATCAGAGAGGCAGTTTAGCAGCCTGCTGACTGGGTGATAATACCTGTACTCCTGGGGATGCAATCAAGAGCTTTTAATCTCTTCTCAACCACCCACAAAACAGACAGCACTACACGGAAGAAAGTACAGTGGCACAATGAAAATGAAAACATTAAATCAGGGGTGTCAAATACACGGTCTGTGGGCCAGAACCAACCCCTGCAGGGCTTGTATCCAGCCCAAGAGCAACTGGCTATCTTCTGCTTCCTTCTCTGAGGCGGCTGCTGTGTTGCAGCTCACTTTTGCCCAGCAACCTCAGTCACTCTCTCCTGTTTCCTTCTCTGGGGCTGCTGCTGCATTGCAGCTTGCTTTTGCCCAGGTCCCTCAATTGTGCAGGAGAGGTACAAAACCAAGCCTCCCTTCCCTCCATTGGCTGAGGTTTTCTCCCCCTACTCCTCCTTTGGGGGGGGGGGGAGAGAGAGAGAGAGAGAACAAAGTCGAAGTCCAGCAGCACCTTTAAGACCAACAAAGTTTTATTCCAGATATAAGCTCCTGTGTGCATGCACACTTCTTCAGAGGGAGGGAGGGAGGAGGGATTCTTCTGACAAGCACAATTTACATTTACATTGAGATCGTCCGGCTCCACTGTTTGAGACCTGATCACACACACACGTTAAAAGAAAATTGTTTTGCCTTATTCTGAAAAGGGTTTTTTAAAGAGTAGATTTCTCTGTGCCTATTTGGAATTTTCTTTTCTCTCAAAAAGACCCTGATTAGGAATTTACAACACTTGGATTGGATTCCATTGGTTAATGACTGGAAGTAGATGGCTAAGTACTTAAAAATACATTTATGGTTCCATATGTTTCAGTTCAACACTTCTCCCTCTCTCCCCTCCCACCTCGCTGGCTGCCTTTCTTCACATTAACCCCCAGCCCCTTTTGCTTTAAAACTGTTTCATCATCATCACTAGCACTGAGTGGATTTTGCCCAGTCTGAAATCAACACATCATTTCACTTGGTGATATCCCTCCCTCCAGTTCTATCAGATGAAGAGAAGAAAAAAAGAAACCTAACAGCACAGCTTGCATTCTTTATTAGTAGAAAGGAGCAAGAGTCCAGCAGCACCTTAAAGACTAACAAAATTTGTGGCAGGGTATGAGCTTTCGTGAGTCGCTGCTCACTTGTTCAGATACAGCTAGAATGTGAGTCCATCGGTCCTTATATCTTGGAGAGTGGAGTGATTTCAGATGCCAAATAACAAGAGGAGGTGTTGGTAACGAACCAGGAAATCTAGGACTCAATTCAGTCCAGGAGGATGCATTACCTTGAGCTTCGTTATCAGTTGCGATTCAGCAGTCTCTCTTTCTAATCTCCCTTTAAAATTCCTTTGTGAGAGAACTGCTTCTCTTAGGCCAGCAATTGAAAGTCCTGGAAGGTTAAAAAGTTCCCCCATTGCTTTTTGAATGTTGTGGTTTCTAACGTCAGAGTTATGTCCATTTATTCTTTGCATCCTCCTGGACTCAATCCTCCTAGACTGAATTGAGACCGAGGTTTCCTGTCTCATTACCAATGCTGGTATCTCCATGCTTACTACCCTTCTGCATATCATACCTAATCCAATCAATCCTGCTATTGCTATTTGGCATCTGGTATCACCTATATATAAAGTTTATATCTCTGGTACTTCGTGTTACGTTTTATGGCAAACATGGCCCGGTCCAACAAAGTGAAATTTATGTCAGATCTGGCCGTCACAACAAATGAGTTCGACACCTTTGCATTAAATAGTCAACTCCTGACCTTTCAATGCACTGATGTTATGCTGCTCAATCCAAAATCTAATTGGAGGGCAAAGAAGGTAAATTCACCTAGGGCAATAAAACCTTTCAGCCAGAGCTGGGGAGCGGAAATGAAAGACAGATGATGGACAGTATATGAGTTTGAACAAAGATCACTCCGGAAGGGCTCTCTCTGCAAGAGCTACACCAGAAATTCGAAACAGCTGCCATTTGGCCCCATGGGGTAGACCCTCAAATAATGGGAAGCATTCACAACCAGGGGAGAGGGAGATCCATGGTTTTAGGCAGTCCTTTCTCCACACTACTAGGGATCTGATAAACAGCAGAGGAAGATCAGTTTTAACTCACTCTACCCTGGGGAAAATATCCAAAGTCAAATACCTTTTATTGGCATACAATATTAGAAGCAATTCCCAATATTAATACAATCCAATTATAAAATAGATAGTCGTGGTAAACCATTCCAAGGATATATCAGGCCTATAACTTAACTCAAGTTGTCACAAGATAGATTTGGCCATACAAAAATGCCTGAGTCGTAAAGTAAATTTAAATTCTAAACTTTAAAATTGAGTTTTTAAATTTATAAATTAAGACTCATTAATGTGATCAGGGTCATTCTTCCGTTTTATAAAACCATGAAGAAACTTAGTGGTCAGTTCAATGATCTCCGGATCTCGTGAAGCAAGGAGATAATGTACCTTGATTCTATCCGGTTGGCCTGCTACCAACCTAAGGGGGGCTTCTATAAATTCCACTCGAATGTCATTTAACAATTTACAATGTAAGAGTAATGCACAGATCACCTGTGTTCCTTTCCAAGGACCTTTTAAAAAAGTGACCTAAGCAAACGGTGGGAAGGTAACAGCGTTCCGTGTGCCTTGGTGTTTAGTCATGCTGGCCACATGATTACGGAAACGTCTTCAGACAGCGCTGGCTCTTCAGCTTTGAAACGGAGATGAGCACCACAACCCTAGAGTCGGATTTGACTGGCTTTCGAGCAAAGGAAACCTTAGGTGGTTATTACAAAATACTTTCGAAGTAGGTTTTACAAACAGGTAAGTATTTCTTTATATTTTGCAGGCATATTGCACCGGGATGGTGAACTTTTATTATGTATATAATCCAAAAACAGTAACCATTTGGCAAGTCCTTGTTCTTCAATTCTTTTTATAGTGTCCGATATTTTATCCATTGTTAAGAAATCCCATAATTTCGTGAACCATCGTTCAGTGGATATAGGGTTGGAGAGCTTCCAGTTAGACGCTATCAAAGTCTTGGCTGCTGAAAGCATGGTGGAAATTAGTTCTTGCTGTATTTTAGGAATCGTGTTATCTATCCACAAATCTAATACAATTTGTTTTGGGGGTTTTTTAATCTCATACCCCGTTATATCTTTTATATACATAAGTATTTCCCCCCAAAACTCTTTAACTATGCGACAATCCCACCAACAATGAGCTACTGGACTAGATACGCCATGACGATGCAGAAAATGAAAACTAAGTGTTAAGGAGAGGAAAAGTATAATAGCTGGGGGAGAGAAACAAAAAGGTCAACAGGGAGCTTAGATTTATCTAAAGGGGGGATTCTGCGGGCTATAATCCTAATCTCATTAATTTCTCCAACTGTAATTGTTATCTTCATTTTAAGATAGGAAGTCAGACTGGCAGGACAAGCTATGGGAACACCTTGTCATGGCAAAAATTGCTGATTCGCTTAAGTGCTCACAATCAGACACTCCACACCACTCCACATTTGTGTCAACTTGGTTCCCCGTAGTCTCCTACTTACAGATTCTAGATATTTCCCCCCCTAACCCTCTTTATCTAAAGTGGCTAACCTTGTAGGTTTGAATTTCTTCCATTTAGATGACTTTCTTGTAGATGGATGCACTGTATTACGCTGTGTCTTTGATTATTGTATTGTACATTTAAAATTAATAAAGATGATTTAAAAAAAAGATTGCTAGGGATTGGCAGAACCAGTCAGGCTGGTTCCAGTCCGCTGAGTTTTGACAGGGAACAGAACGGCCATTGGACACTTAACCATCAAGGGCCCTTCTCCTCTGAGGACAGGAGGACATCTTGCTGGGTGATTTCCACCATCCAGTCAGGGAGGCAGGATCAAACTCTTCTAACTTCCTGTCTCTGATGTGGGAGTCACCCTTCCTCTCAGTTCCAGTAACTATGAAAGCAGTGGTCTGAAACTTTAACTCTACTGCAAGTAGATAAATAGGTACCGCCTCGGTGGGTAAGTAACAGCATTCTGTGCACCTCGGTGTTCAGTCATGCCGGCCACATGACCACAGAAATGTCTTTGGATGGCGCTGGCTCTTTGGCTTGGAAACGGAGATGAGCACCGCCCCCTAGAGTCGCATTCGACTAGCTTTCGAGCAAGGGAAACCTTTACCTTTACCTTTAGAAGAGGAAATAAAGACAGGAAGTAACTGTAACAATAACTCGAACAGGATGAAGAGCCAAGATGTCCTCCTGTCCTCAGAGAAGAAGGGCCCTTCACAGTAAGTGTCCAATGGCCGTTCTTCCTCTGAGGCAGAGGTCATTTTGCTGGGGCCACCCAGAGCAGTGTCTTGGTGGGAAGTCATCTGCACCTAGAATGTGCTGGAGTACCCTTCGGCCGAAGACTGCCTCCAATGAGTTGCAGAGATTTATTTTGTAGTGCCTTGTGAAGGTTGAGCTCTGCACACCTCTTCTACACAGGTGTGTTTGAAGAATGCTGCGTTAGTCACAGCACTCCTAATGGAGTGAGCTGTGATACCAGTTGGGATGGTTAGCTTGCTGGTCTTGTATGCCTTTATAATGCACGTTTTAATATTGCTGCTTATAGCAGACCTGGAAATTTTCTTCCTGGTATTTGGTGGGGAAATGCTTATGAACGATGAATTAGTTTCTCTTGTGTGTTCCGTTCTGAGCAAATAGGCCTTGAGAACTCTCCGGATGTCCAAAGTATGCCACTCCTTTTCTTTGGGGTGGACGGGACTGGGACAGAAAAAAAGAGGGAAGGCTGATCTCTTCCAATTTCAATTCCAATAACCTTTATTGGCATGACAACAGCTTTAAAGAAAAAATAACAGTACAAGTCAGCCCATATGCCAACAAACAGAAACCATCAAAGTATAGCGATTTGTATCATTGTATATAATAATAATAGGACAAAGTGATAAAAGTTTGGAACAGTAATCTCGAGTAATTAAAACAGTTACAGTAAGAAACTTATCTATCTGAAACGGAATCATAGATACACCTTCTCTCTATCACTTGTCTCAGACTGATCTCTTGACATCTAAAGGTTGACTGGACTTTTGGTCTGAATAATGGTTCTCAGAACCACACTATCACAATGAAAAACACATAATTCTGGCATGAAGTTATAGCTGTGAGAAATACAGCTTTCAGCCTCAACCATTTTAAAGGTATATCCTTGATGGGTTCAAAGGGAGATCTGGTGAGGGCAGAAAGGTAACATTGAGTTTCCATGTGGGAAATCTATGGATTGGCAGGGGGTCTTTTAAGGTGGCGCCTCTGAGGAAGCATTTGATGTGAGAGTGTTTGGAGAGACCCAGACCTTCAAAACAGGGCAGTACCATAGATATTTATATTTATTTATTTATTATTCAATTTATATTCCACCCTCCCCAGAACGGGCTTAGGGCGGCTTACAATTAGGGCACAAAACCAAAATTAAACAATTAGGGCACAAAGCCATGATTAAAACACTAAAAACAGATACAGATAATGCTGTGACTTGTCTTCTCAACATGGATGCCTTTAATTCACTGGTGATTCCATCTTACAGAAAGCAATGTGGGGTTTTAATGGGTTCTTTCCTCCTTTTTTTTTTGGCCCCCCGAAGGGGAATTTTTTATTTGCATTTCTATAAAACTACAACAGAAATTGGGGAGGGAGAGTCTACAATCTATAGGAGAAAGTAAAAAAAACCTAACTAAAAACCCAAGAATGGAGGTTTTACAATGCTTAAAACATAGTTGTTACTCTTATAGTTACTTTTAAACATGAAGCCAACATGAAGCCAATCATCGCTTCTGCTGACAAAACCAGCTTATCTGACTGAACAGAGAGTAATTCCAAAGCTATAACACACATAATCACAGCCCTTAAGAAAAAATTAGCATCTCCACGCTTTACTCCCCCCCCCCAGGCAAGATCTTAAAAACGTTCCTTCAGTAAGAACATTACAACACGTGTTCTAGTCGAGAGAAATAGATTGAGTTTCTAGACACTCTAAATGACTGCGCTATGGATCTTATAAAGTTGGGGTAGCGAGCCCTTTACTCCAGAAAACCGCTTTTCGATCAGCTTGCCAATCCGGCCACAAAGAACTAAACTTTAGAGTCTCCTTACCATTCATACATCTCTATGATCAACGTACTGTCCCTTTAAAAGTGTAGCTGCTTTTAGTACAGATCCAGGTCGCATCTCACTTTAGCCACTAGAGGGCCCACGATTCACTTTAAAGACAGAGTCTATGGTTAGGTCATGTGACCTAACTTTCCACTGTCCTCCTTCCTGAAGAAAGCATTGATCCCGCCTCCCTCTTCGCCTCTCATCGTCATCTTTTGGGGATGTTTACATCAGCCGAGAAAGAATGCCAAAGTCTCTAAGGTCTGTTTAAACTCTCAGCTTTCTTTTAGAAAAATTCTCCGCTACAGTCCATCACCACAATTTGATCAGTCCCTCCATCCTTGCTTTCGCATTTGCTTAAAATGTCGGGAGATAGGACGTCCCCTCCCCCCCTCCGTTTATAGGCTTATAGTAGAGGGACTTCACTTCTAGGCTTTAGTGTCTCGTTTCAATGGCAACTCACTCATCAATCCTTGAATCGATCCACCAGGTCCTAAGACTGCCCCTGGGATCATGCCAGGCAGAGAAAATCGCTAAACCTCCAAATGCTTGTCCCGGTGGTCACTTCTAATCCAGTAGTGGGAATCAAGGCAGGACCTTCAGGGCAGAGAGTAGCACCCCCTGTACCGGCTGCCGGCTTGAGGTAGGGCTCTCCAAAGCCCCCTGGCTAGAAGCCCATTGTCTATGGGCTTCGTGGGGGAGCGTGCGCAATCACGCTCCCTCCTAATCCCTGATTCACGGCACACGTCTCTTGGAGGAATAAATGGAGGAATTCATTCAAAACTCAACATTTAGGATTCAGAAATGTATTCCATAATTCACTCTGCTGTCCACCTTCCTGCATATGAGACTGCTCTACATGACCATGGTACCAAGCTGCAAAAGGGATGAGTTTAATAAAGATATTTCCCCTCATAGAACCTTGTAGCAGGGAAGGCCTCCCTCTATTTGTGGGCTGGCCTGGAACCTAGATACAAAACCGCAGAGCTCTGGATCTGTTCTGAAAACTCTTCCACATCCACCAGAAACCATGGCTCCAACCTAGATCCAAGCAGAATTCTTCTGAGACACCCAAACACCTCTATCACTGGGAAGCCTGCTTTTGAACCCCACTGTGTTCTTAGACTGTATGATGTCTGAACTGCAATAGGAAGCCATGTCATATTAAGGTCAAGGAATTAAGATCAGGCGAAGACTGCAGCAAGAGGACATATCCAGGCGCCCACAGGAACCCTAAATCTCTGTTCAGTGGGTCCATCTTGGCCCCCACCCCCACTCATCAACTTTTGGCAACAGATAATCAGTAGAGTTTGCAAGACAACAATGTATCCTTTTGAACTATTCAGGGATCTCCCATATAAAGCAGATTCCTCCAGAAATCCTTTTCCCAAATCATTAACATTGACCTGTTCACCTTACAATGCAGATTTCACAAAAAAAAAAACCCCATCCTCTACCCATCTTCTGGCTCATTCTTTCAAAAATTTAGTCACTTAATTAGGACTATCTACTCATCTCCGGGTCCATTAGCACCTACCTGACACTCAGGTGACCCAATCACCTCACCTAGATCCCTTATTAGCATCTCACACAAAGGTCCTGTCTGCACTAGATCTCAAATCCTGGTTCAACTCTGTCCCTGAACTTACATTCTACACTACACTTGAGTTCACCCCTGTAATTATCTCGGGGTATTTTTTATTTCCACATTACATTGAGATCACCCCAGTTTCACCCCACACTTACCCAGGGATAAACGGGTGCTGTTATAACCAGGGATAAATGCAAGGTATTGTGCCACAAGTTGAACTCTGATAAAACCAGGGATGAGATCCAAGTGGGGAAAGGACCAAAGAAAGGTTCAGCTCTTCCTATGACAGCGCTGATGGTAATATTTCCTCCAATGGAAAGCTGGTTTCTAATATTGCTCCAACCACAGGGCAACCCTAAGTTTCCCAGCAGCAACAAGGATCCTAAATAATCCCTCAACAGCAAAGAAGAGTCAAAAATGAAGCCAATGACTTTTGGCCTCAGCAGTAAAGGCCCAAATAAAAACTGTCCAAGAAGGTCACCTTGGAGAGGGCAATAGTAGGTTCAACTGAATCCCCAAGATTAATTCTCTGCTGTCAACACTTCAGAACAGAGACACTTCTCCTCCACCTAAATCCTCCCACTGCTCTGGAGATCTGCACTACAGCAAGCAATGTAGGAAGCTCTCTGCTCCATTGCTTTGAGCCTCACTCTTCCCTCTCAGTCCTAGCCTGCTTGCTCCCTGGAGTTCTCTCTTCTACTCCAAGTGCCACTCAGAAACAAACCCTGACCCTCAGCAGAGTCACCATACCATCCTAACACCAGCGAAGGTGGGTTCCACCTTTTCAACTAGTCTAAGGGATGCTACACCTAGATAGTCCCATTTATAGTGATTTACTTGCTGTTGCTTATTCTGCAAATGCTCGCGTGATTTTATATGCTATCCAGTTCCTTGTATCATGGTGATTCCCCAAACACAGTATTTGCATTGCTTTTTCAATCTGCCTACCCCTTCCTCACCTTTGACAATTTTTTATGTTCAGTAAAGAGTGGCAAAAAATATTACTGTCTTTTTCAGTGCCCCCTTCCACCCAGTTTCATCTGATAGATAGATTGTGCTGAGATTGTGTTCATGTATGACCGAACTCAGAGATCTCTCACCCACGGACTCAATATTGTATGTCTGAAGGCCAAACACATTCAGCTTTCTTGCTTCCCAGGTAACACTACCTCATACCTCTACACAGCCAAAGTAGAACAAACCCAGATCCACCTGGTTCCAGTTCAAAAGTGTTCTATTCAGAAACAGGGGCTAAGAATTAATTGGGGCTCCCTTAAGAACTAGAGTTTGAAACCAGGTTCTGAGTGAACCCAGGGGTAACATTAACTCCCACTAATGCTCACATGTCAAAAATCTACAAGATCAGAAGTCTGATAAAATTATTAGTTTTAAAATTATCTCTTTCCTGAGCCCCTCCCCAAGGTAGAGTTAACAGGAAACACCAGTTGTTGTCTTTTCCAGGTGGTCTATATTCAAAGCCAGATGGAACAAAAACTCCTATAGCATCCCTTTTGGTAGTAAAAACCAAACAATGTCCAGCCAAAAACAATGTCCACAAGAACAGATGTCATTCAAGTTGTGCGATCCACGTGACATCCAGTTCTGGCAGATCCAGCAATCCTTAACATTTCAGGGGTGCAGAAGGACCGTGGGGGGGAAGCAAGGAGAAGGTGATGAAAAAACCACTTCTACACAAATTTTGGGTCCCAATAAAACAACCAAAAAGACCCTTAAGGAACACCAGTTATAATAAAAGGACACAGCAAAGTAACACACAGAGATCAGGTGGGGATTGTTAAAGATGTTAACAAAAAGTTCCTGCAGACAAGAGTCCAGGAATAAAAGCACTACACTAAACTCTTCAAGAGCAGCTATTAAAAAGACTCTACTACATAATATCATCTTAACACAGTACCAGGAAAGCCTCTGTGTGGAAGAACTCCAAAGTCTTGGTGCCACAGCATTAGAGTCCAACTAATAGTAGGTTCATACAGGAGATGGCAGGTCTGCTGGAATAAGGCTCCCAATAATAGCGAGAAAGTATTTTCTACACTTACCTCATCGCTTTCCTCTACCTCAATACCACCATCTTTGTCGTCATCCACTTGTTTGTGAATTGTGCGAAGTGCTTCAAGACTGTATTTATCCTCCTCGGTAAAACACGGTGGGGTGAGTAAATGGCAAGGGTCTAAGGACAAAATCAGAGACAAAACATTTCAGTCTTTTAAGCAGCAAATGAAGGAATCAGCAGAAGCCACCCACTTCAACCCCAAGCATCATTTATGTCAGTCCAGCAACATGGAACAGACTGAGTTCACACACCACAGATCACATGAGAATTCACTGTCCATGGTACAGTCCCATGGTGCTGTATATGTGGAAACTTACTAGTGCCACACGGAAGACAGAACTGCAAATTCATGCCCCCTCTTCTAGTCACATGTTGATTAGGTAGAGAAGACCCTTGTGATTGATTGGTGGCTCCAGGTAGGAAACATACATGGAGAAGTAGCTTCCAAGACTTAAAATGCTAAGCTTTCCAGGAGCCTAAATGACATTTAACATAGAAGGTTTACCTATGAGCAAAGGAGATGAAAACTGAAATGCAGCATGTGCAAAAGTTGCTCTATAGGGGGAGTAGAGATGTGAAGGCCCGGAAAAAACCCGGAAAAATTGGGGGGGGGGGACGGCCCCTCCCTATTTTTTTCCTGAAGCCTTTTTTGTTTTTTTCCAAAAAATTGGAACAATTGAAAAAAGAAAAGAAAAAAAATTGATTATGGAACGTTTTATTTTAACATGATGAATAAAATATTTTAAGACAAGGTGTTCAAATATTTTCCCAATCATTTCTAAAAATATGTATGGTATCAGATTGATCTAATTTCTGTGCACTGAGGACAAGCAAGTCCTAGGTTGCAAACTGAACTCTCCAATGCAAGAACAAGATGCATTTCTTCCTTTAGGAGGTGCTGTTGTCACGAGAAAAGAAAAAGGTTTCAGTTTTGTTTTTGCATGTGGGTGGGTATTCTGTTTGTAATAATTCTTTGGATACACTATATTTTTAATATGCTAGTTGTGATAATTTCATGCCAAGTAAAAATGTCCATAGTCATATTTTATGTTCCTAAAGTAACAGAATGACTTTCAATCTGGAAAAGAAAAAAGAAGTGCTAATGTAGCATTTTTTTCAATTTTTCCAAAAAATTTCCATTTCCCCCCGAAAAAAGGTGAGGGAAAAATGGGGTTTTCTCTGAGCTTCAAAATTTCCAGAGATTTTAAATCTCTAAAGGAGAGGAGTGCTAATAGTTTCTCTACCTTATTCCCCCCCCCCCCAACTCATTCAACTACATTGACTGTGGCTTTCTGAACAGCCCTTGGGGACGGGCTTTAAAAAACGTGCATTTCTGCAATTCATGTGAAACATGGCACTGTGCTGTGTGCATTTCTTCAAAAAGGTTGTACCAGTCCTCAATGCAAAAGACACCATGAAAAAGAAGAGTTCACACATACCCATGAGGCAGAAGAACTGCTTCTATATGTTACAACCCCATGCTGCTGTTTATGTAGAAACACCGCAGGCATATAGGTGTGTATACATGAGATAGGGGACTTGGAGGTTCACATGTTTGTTTAGGTACATGCAAAGGAGTGTGCCTAAATATGCAGATATGTGGGGGAGAGAGGTTATAGAGATCTATGTACACAAAAAATGTGTTTGTAAACTTGCATATTCTATATAGTTGGAGACTGGATAGGCTACAAAACCCTGCTGAATCTACTATGGCAATTTAAGGTTTGCCTCCATATAACATGCAAAGTGCCTTCTTTATGGGTTTTATCATCTTGAACATATTTATTTGCAAGCCGGGAATCAGTTCATTAAAATAGTGAACTGTGACACTTGAGAATTGCTTGCAAACAGCTCAAATGTATAATCTGCTAATGAGAGAACACTTAAAGGGCAGGTTATGCAGATGCCTACTTATGTGTAAACAGTGATCTTTGCTAAGAACACTGATAATCAGACCAAAATACCAGCCAGAAAAGTTCTAAAAATAGCAGCTCACGCAGCAAAGACTTCCAAATCCACAGCACAGAAAAAGAGCAGAAGTTTGAAGGCACCACACATTTCATCTACACCTACATAACAGGATGCTGCATGCAAAAAAACACATACTATATGAACTAAGTGTGAATAGCAATTACATAATGAAGGCAATTAATCCACAATATGCCAAATCTTTTAAAAGACAGAGTACAATGTTTCTTTCCACAAATCACTATCCACTTTCATACACGTTGTTAGAAAAATCTAAGAAAGCCTCCAGTCCACTCTTATGTAAACAAGAAAAGGAGGGATGATACCATGTTTTGGCCCACCAAGCAAAAAATATTATTTAATCCTTTTACAAACTTTTACTATCCAAAGTCACTAGAAATGTGACTGGGGAAAAAACCTACTAAAGTTTATTGTTTAAACGCAACCAATTTTGTCCACTATGAATATACTATGTGTATAATTGTACACTATTGAACTCTTCAGTAGTGTACAACTGAATAGAGTTTCAGTGTTATAACTGAGTAGTTATAATGCTGTAATGTTACAGTTAAATGTCATTACTGAATAGTGTTTCAATGTGATAAAGTTTAACTACATATATGTGTTTTATATATTTATTTTACACACACATGGGGTGACTGAGGGGAACCTCCACATTAAGAGGCACTAATCCTCTAAATCCCAGAGCCAGGAGGCAACATCAGGGGAAGGCCCCGGCCTCTCTGCCCAGCCGTCGTTCTTCCAGAGGAACTGGCTGGCCCGTGTGAAACAGGATGCTGAACTAGAGGGACCACTGGACTGATCCAGCAGGGAAGTTCTTATCAGGGAAGGCCTTGGCCTCTATGCCCTATTATTGGCCCTCCAGAGGAACTGATTGGCCACTGTGTGAGACACGATGCTGGACTAGATGGACCAGTGGTCTGGGAGGGCTCATGTTCTTACATTCAGATATGCTACTAATCCTATTGCAATTGTATGAGACTGTTTCTGCTGAAATCATACACTTTAGTCACCACAACATTTTCTATTTTAAACCTTTATTTTCTCTTGCTTTTCAGACTACAAAAACTAAAACACATACTTTGTTTTCTTTTAGTTATTTTTAGACTTATACCCCCTCCCCTGGGTCACAGGGCTCAAGGTGGCTCACAGCACTCTCTTCCAAAGGGAGACCTAGCTGGTCCCCTAAGGCAGTTTGGAAGGGATCTTGCAGGTCCCACTATTGGAGGCTTCAGTTGCCGCTTTGCAGTCATCTGGGCTATTGGCAGAGGATGGCGAGGGAACGTTCCGGCATGGCTGGTACACAAGGGGTGGCTCCGCCCTGCGGAAAGCTGAGTACATCGCTTACGACCTTTAAGGCCTCTGCTGCAGTCTCAATAGTCTCATGTAAAATGTGGCTAAGAATTTTACAGCTCCTGTAAACCGGGTCAATAGTTTTAACCTATGCCTTCAAAAGTGATGGGCTATTTGGGGTCACGTCAATAAGGTTTCTATGGAAACCTGATATAAGATTGCCCTAAATACTAAACGCTTTGACGAGAGGATTCTTGGGAGCGACTCCTCTGTTCCCAGCGTGTCCTACTGAGGTTCAACAAGAACAGCAGAACGTTTTAGTGGGGTTCCCCACACAACCCCTCAGAAGAGGTTCATTCCTCAACTGACAATTGGTCCCTGCAGAAAGCTGTCAGAGGATACTCCAAGGAGTTCACCAAACCATGCTGAAATTCCTTCCTCCCTCTCCGCTCACGCACAAGTGCCAGTAGGAGTTTGCAGAACTCATACTGTTACACATCATCTCTTCATTCAACATCGTTCAACAAAACAATCTATAAATAAAGTAAAATAAAATAGAATCTACTTACAAAACATTAAATTACAGTCCATAAAATTGCACCCTAGCTCGTGCATCTGGATAAAACATAATCATTTGGCACCCAACAACCCAGACCACTGTCAGAAAACAGGCAGCACTGCTAATAGGCGGCAGAAAACTGGCCTCAACCGTCCACAGTGGGCACCACAGAGCATACGGGATGAAGAAAACCAAAGCATTCTTGGGGAGAGAGGCACTATGTGAAGGTGGCAAAGGACACAGTGGGACACTTGCAGTTTTGCTTGTAGAAAACTACAGCACTAATCCATTTGAAATTTCATATAAACACGTGAAATAGCACAATGTTATAAGCAAAATTATTAATTACACCTCTTACATTGATAAAAAGGTGAAATAAATTTGGGCTTGATAAGAAAATAACCACTGCATGTCAATTCTTCCCAAAATTTCTATTCTTGCTCCTATGGCTTCAAAATCCCTCCCCCCTTTCCATGGCTTCAAACATTTCTGCATTATTTTACATTTCTAAAAGTAACAGATAAGGCTGCACGCTTTCACATGAGGCTACAAAAATGCAGGAAGACAAAATGTGAACTAGTCAACTAATCACTACAGTCTAGTCTAATTGAAACCCCCCCTTCCTCTAATTAAGAAATCTTTGGAACTCAGGAAACTTAGGGTGTTTCGGAGGGGGATTCTCTTGTGTGGGCCTATATGATCTGTAAAGCCAAATGCAGATCTATGTCATGTCACAAGAACATGGAGAGGTATTAAAAATTACTATCCTCTCTGCTAAGAAGTGCTATTGCTGGGCTGTCCCTCGCAATCCAAGGAAGACACGATATTGAATTAAACAGCCCCTTTAACTATCCAGCCTGTAAATGAATCAGGCAGGGGGGAGACCAGGTCAGTTCCCCTGAGGACTAGTCAAGACAACATTTGATACCTGCCCCAGAGAAGTACAGATCAAGTTCCCAGAGGCTTTTGAGAGTGAGGGACATTAGGAAAGAGACTGCTTTGCCTGAAATGGAGATAAGCAGTTTTATAAAGAAAAAGATCTGTTCCAAGTCTTAATCCTTTTTGTAAACTCAGAAACAGGATTTTGACCTATATACTATAAACTTCTCTTCTAGAGGCAAGTGACTAGAGATTAGGTATTTAAAGAAACTGATGGTTATCAAAAGCACTGATATTGGACTCAGTGTGATGATCACTTGTTCAAAGTAACAATTTCTTTTTATTCCAGAAGCCAACAAATGCAGAAGTTATCAACAGTGATCTACAGTGGACTGCCATCCAAGGGGAGGGTTGGATTTGGCTTACAAAAAAAGTTTTAAATTGCCAGCAGACAAATTAGGAAAATACAGAACTATTTGTAGATGAAGGCACACCAGTTGTTCCACTGTCATGAAATAGTGGTCCAACGGAGAAGGCACTGTGTTGAGCAGTTGTTGATCTTGCCCACTGCAGGTTGGCACCTGCAGTAGATAAATAGGTACCACTTCGGTGGGAAGATAACAGCGTTCCGTGCACCTTGGTGCTTAGTCATGCTGGCCACATGACCACGGAAACGTCTTCGGACAGCGCTGGAACTTCGGCTTTGAAACGGAGATGAGCACCGCAACCCTAGAGTTGGATTCGACTGGCTTTCGAGCAAGGGAACCTTTACCTTTACCTGCAGAAGACCCTGCTCAGATGAGCAAAGATGACGTGGAGGACCATAAGAGGAGAGGGTCTCACAGATATGAGGGTCCGGGGCCGTGAAGGGCTTTGTATCATTTAAATTGAGCCCAATAACAGATGGGCAGCAAGCAGAGTGGCTGCAGAACGGGAGTAAGGTGCCTGCTCCATCTACCTCTCAATAAGAGCCGAAGTCCAGCTTTCTGCACCACCTGAAAAAGCCGTGTCACACTGATACGGTGATGTCACTTCTGGTGTGAACAAAAAAAAATCTGGACACACACGACCCAATCAGTTAAGCAAGTATAAAGCCAACAGTCGTGATAGTCTGACCCACAATCAGTCATAAGACTGATAAAGAATGCTGTTTATGTATTGCAATCTAAAGCACTATAACATGATACACAACGTCGTCTCCTACTAGGTTGATTAGTTGTAATTTGAAATACCTTGTATGTGTTCATAACAAAGGTAATATTACTATGTTACAGATTCTTAAGAATTGTTGTTTAACATTTACGAAACTGAGAGCTTTGGCACCACTATAATATCTCCTGAAGAAGATTCATTTTTGAAACGTTGTTATGTAATCTGGAGACGACGTTGTGTATCATGTTATAGTGCTTTAGATTGCAATACATAAACAGCATTCTTTATCAGTCTTATGACTGTTTGATTGTGGGTCAGACTATCACGACTCTTGGCTTTATACTTGCTTAACTTCTAGTGTGAACCCATAAATGAAGTCACAGCATCAGTACAATGTTCTAGGAACCCTTCCAAACTCTATGACAGCAGCGGGGACAGTTTTTAAAGACGTTTGAGGAAATCCAAGAGAGCATCACAGCAATGCAGTGACTTCTCTTCTGGGTTTTGATATAATTTTTTGAATTATTTTCTCAAAAAAGGTGGGACACAGAAGGGAAGAAGGGGTGGGTGGGGGGAATATAGACTCATTAGGTTTGTCAAATATTATGAGTTGTTACGTACAACAAGTAAAATCAGATGTATTACCAACTGTATTACATATTACAAATACAGAAGCAGACAATAAAACATCAATGTTACAGAACTTTGGGCTAGATTCTCTCTTTAAAGAATAAACAAGAACTTTTCTAAAGTTAGCAATAATCTATTAACGATAAAAGAAATTACAGTTTTAACAGCTAAACAAACTTCCATGCCTTCTCGGCTGTGGCCCCCACCTTGTGGAACGGCCGGCCCGAGGAGGTCAGGGGAGCTCACGCCCCTCCTGGCTTTCCACAAACAAGGAAAAACTGAATTATTGAAGAGGGCTTTTCTATGCAAGCAACAGATGGCACTGTACACAATTATTCACAGTTACTTGGACAAATTATTAGGGACTGTGGTCTATACTGTGTAGAGTTTGCTGTAAGTTGGATCCTACTATCTACTTTTGCTTTTTTCTATAGCAGCCAACCAGATGCTTTCAAGAAACCAACAAGCATCACACAAAGGGTAATGCCCCCAGTATGAACCCAAGCAAGTGGGGATTCATCTCCTCCTCTTCCGCCAGCTGAACCAGAGCTGGCGTTGAGGAGATGCACGGGAAGGGTGTGTGTGTGTGATAGGTTGAAGAGATACTTGAAGATGGCGGTGAAGAGGCTGGTGGCAAGGGGCTATGTGCAGGACGAGGGTCGTGAGGCACTGCAGGGGGCTGGGCAAGAGGATGGGCTGCTGAAGGAGTGACACCAAGACAGAGCCCCATGCACGCACGCACCTCTTTCCATCCTCCTCTCGTTTTTTCCATGGCATGCTGAATTGCTCCCACCTACTCTCCAACCTTCTGTGTGTCCCCCCCCCCTTCTTTCAGCTACTACTGTGTACTTACTAGCTTTTGTCACAAGGGGGGGGAATTAAATGTGAGTTGGTGAGGAGGAAAGAAAGAGAAGGTCACAAAGGGTGGAAACTGCCATGGGGGGGGGGGGGGCTGGCCTGCGACCCACTTTTGAGTCCCAACCTGCAGGCTGGGAAACACCGGTCTATGGAACTCCAAAGCATAAACTTATTACCTGCCCATCCCGCACAATATCTTCAAAGAGAGAACTTAAAAATTAAAACAGCAGAAGTGTGTTCTGCTTTTTCAGTGTAGCCGTTTCCCAAGTCCCAAGGCCTAAGCTATTTTCCAATTTCCGCATTTGCTTTTTGTAGGAGGAGGAGATTGGATTTATACCCCGCCCTTCACTCGGAGTCTCAGAGCCGCTTGCAAACTCCTTTCCCTCCCCCTCCCTACAACAGACACCCTGTGAGGTAGGTGGGGCTGAGAGAGCTCTTTTGAGAACTGCCCTCGAGAGAACAACTCTGACAGAACTATGGCTTGCCTAAGGTCATCCAGCAGCTGCGAGTGCAGGAGTGGGGAATCAAACCCGGTTCTCCCAGATTAGAGTCCACGCACTTAACCACTACACCAAACTGGCTCATTTGCTTTTTGTTTTCTTGGCTTGCAGACATTTCTTCATAGCAATTTTCCTTCTTCTTCCCCTGCACTGCTGTGACAACCCAGGCAATTTTGGTCACAGGCATCAACGCAGTCATCGTGATGGATGCAGTGTTGCATCACTGACAAAAAATCACATGGGCCACCATAGTCAGGTTACATGGCAGTGAGGGCAAATAGGAAAGAAAAACAGTAAACAGCAGCGGCTAGGAAAACAAAAGAGCATGAACAGCATACAAACATAAATGCATTTAAGAAAAATCAATCAGTCACAGGTGCTGAAAAGTAAAGAGAATAAAACTCAACAGAATAGCCACTTTGTGTGAGCTAGTAGAAAGACAAGACAAACTGTTGGGTGATAGTGAGATATTAAAAAAAATGGAATTTAGCAGAGATAAGATAGTCCAGCAGAGCCAGAGAAAAATAATTCAGACTCAGAGTCCATGTGTGATTAAAATATAAAGTTTTTACTAAATTCTAGCATGGGAAGGGTAACTGGGATGAAAATAACAAAAGAGCATAATCGACTACATCCTTACACTACAAAGACAAAACTAGAAGAGAGAGATTATGGCTGCTCTTTTTCTTCTTCTTGAGAACACCAAACAAAGACGGGAACAGAAGGCATAAAATGGTAATACACCTTGACACTTTAGTCCCAATCAAATTCCTAGATCAGGGAGAAAATTCCCGGGCTTTCTACATCTAAAGAACATTGGTTACATGAGAAACATGTGAGTTCCTGTGAGTAACATAAACAAACATTTAAACCCAGATATACTGAGTGTTTTCAACTTCTAATACCCAACACAAACTCAATGAATGAACGAAAGCTATTAACATAATATACTGGGCTAGTGTCCGAGACAGGAAAACTTCATGATTAACTTACAAATCTTAGGACAATTTTCCAGAACACGCCCATAAACATATCACTATGCTGACTGCCATAATTAAATTAAATTGAGGATGGAATTTTTAAAAGCTTTACGGTTACAATCAGGGGACCTGAGTGTTTACCCACCTTGCATCCACCCAAGCCAGCACACTATTATCTTCATGAGAAGGGAAAACTGACCACTATTATCTTCATGAGAAGGGAAAACTGACCAAGACTCCAGAAAGGGGAAGGAGGTCAGGTCAAACGGAAGGTGTCCAGCTTCACAAAGCTTTAGAACTGTCAGCTCAGAAAGTGCTGTTTGAAATAAACTTCATGCCCGACCACTCATTCCATTGTTTTCGCTTACCACAGCTGTTCAAGGAGGTCAAGCTCACACAGGAGAGTGTGTCCTTACATGTAACCTGAGCCAGTTACACTAAGGGCTTTCAAGACAACTTATACCTTGGATTTGCCTTGGTATTCTACAAGGAAGCTAGTAAATCAGCATCGTAACATGTTCTGTACAGCTGGAGTTGAATAGCAGCATTGTAAGGGAAGTGACCTCTCCTCGTTCTAATTGTGATTTCCAAACAAGGAACTGTGTAAACTTCATATGCGCTGGGGGGGGGGGACGGGCTCTGTGCAATAAATGTCTGTATCTGACGCATGCTACTGGTGGAGCCCACTCTCTGTCTTGGGTATGTTAGCCACCTTGAATCTCAGTGAAAAAAAAATAGGTAAACAACCAAATAGGTAAACACAGACAACACCTGGGAATGTGCTGTCAGCCTGACAACCTTCTTCCATTCTAGCCACAGTTACTTTCCCCCCCAAAAAGTTTATTTATCATATTTTTTAATCTATTTACAAACTTTCCTCTTGATTACATATATAGTTAGAGTCTTACATCATTTTACATTGTCATATATCACACTGTTACTTCTCTGCATATTATATTTTTACATGATGAATCCAATTATAAACCCTTAACCATCTCTTATTTTGCATTTTTTCATCTTTCTGTTGAAGTATTAAACTTAAGTTATCCATGTGCTAGTTCTAACAATTTCGCTACTAAATCCTCTTTGGAGGGTATTTTATCCATTTTCCAATTTTTAGCCACTAGAATTCTTGCAGCTGTTATAATATATACCATTAAATATACATCTTGCTTATCAACGCCCTTTGGAACTACATTCAACAAGTATGTTTCTGGATTTAACGTAACATCTATATTCAGTATTTCTAAAATAACATTATGAACCATTTTCCAGTATGTTTGAATCTTATTGCAATTTCACCACATGTGGTAAAAGGTCCCCACATTTGACTTGCATCTCCAACACTGATTGGATTCTAGCCACAGTTACTTGCATGAGCAAGCGCCACTGCATACTGCAGATCTTCATAGTAAATATGCATGAGCTCATGTTCTTCGAAATATTTGTCTGAACAGAGTAAAAAGGGCAAGAAAGTTGAGGAATAGAGGGAGGGAGAGAAAAAGAAAGCAAATGGGAAAATAACGTAATAGCTTTTTAGATGCTCAAACCGGTAGTCAACAAAGAAGATACTGAATGGGACTCATCACTGGGAAAACCATAAATTGCCTACGGCTGCGGTCACACGGAACATTAGCCACCCTAGTCAGACGGAAGACATGCGGAGTTTCCGGACGTGATCCCACCAGCACATCTGGGAAGCGTAGCACACCCGGGGCTCAAACGAGGCTTCCCGCTGAAACCGCGCAGCAAAATACTAGTACCTCGGAGGTACTAGTATCCGGAAGCCGCGGGGCAAGGGCAGGCGTCGGATCGCGTTTCCGGAGGCATCCGGCGCCCGCCCATGTCAAAAAAAGGGGGAGGGGCATCTTCAAAAGCCTTCCCTTCCCCAGCTGGTGGCATATGCTAATGAACTATTATGTTAATGAGCTTATTAGGTATGTTAATGAGCTCCTGCAGCTCTTTTCTTGTGAATTGATCCCTGACCGTCCATCATCATGATCTTGGCAATTCATGAAGATAGTTCCAAGTGGTCAGCTGTGTTGGTCTGAAGCAGTAGAACAAATTTAGAGTCCAGTGGCTCCTTTAAGACCAACAAAGTTTTAGTCAAGGTGTGAGCTTTTGTGTGCACATAAACTTTTTCAAATATTTGAAAAAGTATGCATGCACACAAAAGCTCATACCTTGACTAAAACTTTGTTGGTCTTAAAGGAGCCACTGGACTCTAAATTTGTTCTACTGCTTCAGACCAACACAGCTGACCACTTGGAACTATCTTCATGAATTGCCAAGATCATGATGATGGACGGTCAGGGATCAATTCACAAGAAAAGAGCTGCAGGAGCTCATTAACATACCTAATAAGCTCATTAACATAATAGTTCATTAGCATATGCCACCAGCTGGGGAAGGGAAGGCTTTTGAAGATGCCCCTCCCCCTTTTTTTGCTTCCCCAGCCAGCCTGCCAAGGCGGGCGGAGGAGGGGGAAGCAAAGAGAGAAGGGGTTTAAACTTTAAACCCCTTCTCTCTGGAGTCACGCCGCCAATGCAGCATGATCTTTCCATTGTATTCTATGGGACCATAGAATACAATTGAGAGACTGCGCCGCTGCTGCGGCACGACTCTAGAGAGAAGGAGCTTGGGACGGGGGTGGGGAGCGGGGCTTGCCGCCACCACCATTTGTGCCTGCTCCAGCCCCAAACGACCCCTGATGACAGTGCAGACTTTTGAAATTAATCCAGTACACTGAGCATATACACAGTGTATTTTCTTTACTACTGAATAATCATGGGAGACATCCCCCATAGGATTAGAGATACCAGCTTTTGAAATCTCAAGTCTTTGAAAAAGCTGCCACTGTATATATTTTGGTAGGGTTCAAGGGAAAACACGGCTGATGACTTCGTCAAAACTGCAATCCCAAAACAAGCAGTGATGCTGGCTGTTTTGGGTCACCTCCTCTGCAAGTGCACAGAAATGCCGCATTACTCCACATCATGAACCCCATCTTCTGAAGAGTTTCCACACATAAGTATTATCCAGAAAGCTAGCAAGGAAAGCTAAGGTTCCAAGGACTCTATACTTTCAATTTGAAGTTTGGCTGGCCTGGGTGTATCTCCATTTGCTAAGAATTTTACAAGGAGCAAAAAAGAAAACACCACTGGCAGAAAATGAACGCACAAGCAAATAAGCAAGTATATAATGATCAAATAAGCATAACAGCAACTATAATATAAATCAAATAAACATAACATCAAGTATAATATAAATCAATTGGCCAAGGTGCAATAATAAAGCATAATAGAAACAGAGCCTACAGTCTTTCCATGTGTCTACTCCAGCATAGAAGCAATATCAGAGTCCAAATTGAAGTGCAAGCCATAAAAAGCTGACGCGTAATCCGGATGCCTTGATGCCACGTTTTGAATAATTCTTATTCAAGCATGGCTGTAATGGTACCCAGTCTCAAAAGCTGGCATATACTAAGCCAGAATGGTCAGTCAAGGAGGATTAAGAATTTTACAAGGCAGAAAAATATTTCACTGCCTATTTGACCTAGCCTACTCCTTGATGTCAACTCAATTCAGGCAGACAGCTTGTGCAGTTGGCCACAAAGATGCATGGAGGTACTGACTGAATGAACTATCTCCTCCAGCAGCTACAGTTTATGAAGTTGAAGAGCCTGTAATATAAGCCCCACACGGAAAATGTGAGACCGACCAAGAGAGAGATCTTGGAGTCGTAGTACATAACGCAATGATAATGTCGAGACTGTGAGCAACTGCAATAAAAAGGCCAACACTATGCTGGGGATTATTAGGAAGGGAATTGAAAACAAATCACCCAGTATCATAATGCCCCTGTATAAATCAATGGTGCGACCTCATTTGGAGTTCTGTGTATAGTTCTGGTCACCACACCTCAAAAACGATTTTATAGCATTGGAAAAAGTGCAGAAAAGGGCAACCAGAATGATAAAAGGGTTGGAACACTTTCCCTATGAAGAAAGGTTAAAGCGCTTGGGGCTCTTTAGCTTGGAGAAAGGACAGCTGAGGGGTGACCTGATCGAGGTTTATAAGATTATGCAAGGGATAGAGCAGGTCGAGAAAGAAGTATTTTTCTCCCTTTCTCACAATACAAGAACTCGTGGGCACTCAATGAAATTCCTGAGCAGTCGGGTTAGAACAAATAAAAGGACATACTTCTTCACCCAAAGAGTGATTAACACATCGAATTCACTGCCACGGGAGGTGGTGATGCTCTGTATTCTTGGTGCTGGGGGGAGGGGCAACAGTGGGAGGTATTCTAGTGTCCGGCCCCACTGCTGGACTTCCTGATAGCACCTGGTATTTCTGGCCACTGTGTGACAGAGTGTTGGACTGGATGGGCCATTGGCCTGATCCAACATTGGTTTCTCTTATGTTCTTATGTATTTGAACAATCTGAAACCCCATCAATTCCGTGCACTTCCAATGGCTCAAACCAACTCAGGGTCTAAGTGAATAGCCATCATTTTACAAACCAATTACACTATGTAAAAAATTATAACTAGAAGCATTGGCACACCTGGTCTGGTCCCTTAAAGAATGCGAGAAGATATTTCTAAACTGAAATTCTGCAATACAACATGATCAAATAAATCTTCATTGAAGTTTGGCTACATTGTTCTGAAGCCTCCATCAGCATTCAGGCCATTCCAGAGCGGGAGGGAAACTGAAGTGGTCAAACAAGTTTCCCCTGCAACTGTTTATCACAGCAACTGGAAAGGGCTGTGACGCCAAGCACAGGAAACACACACAGGGAGACGACCTGTTCTTAGCTTCACAGCACTTCCTTTATCCTGGTGACAGGGAGAAGGATACGGCAGCATCTTGGACTGGCATACAAAGCAACTTTTTAAAAAGACGCTCAATAAAAGATTTGTGAAGGCAACAGGGTAAAACTAGTAGGGAGAGACAAAGCTGCAGCAGAATTCAAACGCATGCACAGGCTTCGGGACTACAAATGCCACAAATACAAGAATGCATCCTTTTATCCCACTTGGTCATTCTGTCATGGTTTTAGAATGTAAGCCATTTTGGCAAAGAAACACTAGTTCTCCGGACAGATTGTGCTCATTCCATTGGAATTCAAATTGGCTAGCCAAAGAAAGACAGCTGTCGGAGCAGGTTATGATATCTTTTGTGAACAATGACACAAGCAAATGGGAAGTTAGACAAATAACCCAGCTCAGCAGTCGTTGGCAACATGGCGGTGATCGCTGCCACCAGTGTGGAGAAAGAGAGAGAAAGGTGGCAGTGGGACCAGCAGGAAGAAGGCACCGCATGAGCCCGAGGGAAACATGGCCCCAAACTGCACAGCTGTGTCCTCCTTCAAGTGGAGAGTAAAAAGCATCAGCAAGAGAAGGCAGCAGAAGTAAAGGAAGAGGAGGAGGAGGAAGAGATTGAATTTACCTTGCCCTTCACTTGCAGTCTCAGAGGGGCTTACAATCTCCTTTCCGTTCCCCTCCCCATGAGACACCCTGTGAAATAGGTCACCCAGCAGCTGCAAGTGGAGGAGTGGGGAATCAAACCCGGCTGTAATACTCGGACGAGAGGTGTAATACTTGTATATTCCCCACAAGAGAAGCACCAGATCATGTGTGTTGTTGGGAGACTGCTGGACCAAGCAATGGGGCCATCAATGCTATCTTGGCCAGCATGGAATCCTCCAGAAGCTGCCTGGCAGCTCTTAAAAAGCAGTCCAGCCACACGGAGGCCACTCTCTTTGGAGACCTAGACGAATGCTGTCTGGACTATTGGGTTGAAGAAACCAAATCCAGCCTTTCAAAGACATTACGGCAAGTCCTTTGGGGCAGTGTTACTCTTCCGTATTTTCTCCTGTGTTGAATGGAACATCTGGTCAGATTCTGGGTGGAGGCCGAGCGTTTCCTCTCCACCACACAATCCTGCATAAGAGTGCACAGTCTGAATACTGTCATTGGCTAAATTTGTTTCCTCTTCTGCCAAACAGTATGAAAACTCTGCCGCTTTCCCCCTTCGTGCTGCTCAATTAACAACTAAAGAATTCTGGCCCAGCTCGACCTTGCTCAAAGACCAATAATCCAAGCAAGATTTATTGAGTTTTTAAAAATTCCCTAAACCAGGCCTCCACCACTTTTAACCCACCAGTCCAAATACAGCAAAGCCAGGTGGACCCAGCAAGAACTCTCCTCCTGCTGCTGCCTGCCTGGGACAGGAAACAGGAGGGCTGCCAAGTATCTGGCAAATCAAAACATATCGGTATGACTGATGAATCAAAAGTACTCCAAGCTTCTTGTAGGTCTTATGTAGAGCTTTTGCCCCCTCTTTTCTTCACCTCCATCACCTCAACTTGCTGCATTTCAGGGCATTCCTTACTCCAACCCATTTCACAGGGAGTCCCACTCTTGACCAACCACAACCCACAACCACTCCTCACCTGAAGCACAATGGATTTTCTCCTGATCCCTCCACCCATAAGCAATTAGTTCTCTCCCCAATTTTCCTGCTGCCCCTTTCTAAACCTCATTCTTTCCTCTCTGGGTTTCTCTTTCTCCTCTTACTGCCTGTTCTGCACCCTTCCTAAAGCATCCATCTCCCTGGGATCTCTTCCCTACTGGGGAAGCCATCCACAATGTAAAGTTTTCATCCCAGTGTCAGCAAGCTGCCATTCTGTTTTCTGTGACCTCTGTGTACATATCCTTCCCTGTTGCACCCGGCTTGGTTTCTATCATCCTGCTCCTGCGTTGGAATGCAAAAGATAACTGCTGGAGGTTGTGTGGGGGAGAAGATGCTGTAATGCTTGGCTATTGCTTTTCCCATGAGTATTGCACCTGTGTTTTGTCTAATGCTCTGCCTGGTTCCCATAGACTGGGCGCGCAACTGTTTCATTAGCCCGCCAGCGGGAAAGCTGTTCATTGGACCTGTATCTATTTGAAGTTCCTTTATTATGCTTGCCCTAACTGTGTATCCCCAGTTCTAACAAAGAACGTGTTTGAGTATGTCTTCAACGCTTTGAAATAAATTTTGCTTTTCTTGAAAACGTGGATTTATTCTCGATGCTTGGGGATCCAACACCCAGTTAATTTGCCCCTGCCTCACAGAAACGGAACTGCAACGATAACTGAGCCATTACAACAGCTTTTGCCAGAGTCAGAAGCTTCACCGTTATAAGCCACACATAGTTGACAAGATCCATACATTTTAGTGCCTGAATATGAAATTTCCAAATTCTTTCACAACCTTAAATGCCATTACAAAAAAAACCCCTCACTGATTACTGTAATTCATTATGTTGAAAGAAATCAAACATTAGCAACCAACTCCATGCTATTCACCATTCAGAAAAAAAATAAAGCATAGAGATATAATGCAACAAGCTCAAATGTATTATTTTCATATTTTAAAAAAGGAATTTAAGGATATGTTAAATAGGACCTCCAGGGCTGCGGTGGCTCAAGTGGTTAAGATGCTGAACTGGAGACCGGAAGGTCGTCTTCTTTGACCTTCAATCTTTCCCAGCATCAGGGTCTTCTCCAGTGAGTGCTCCCTTCTCATTTGGTGGCCAAAGTATTTGAGCTTCAGTTTCATTATCTGGCCTTCCAGGGAACAGTCAGGGTTGATTTCTTTTAGGATTGACTGATTTGATCTTCTTGCAGTCCAAGGGACTCTCAAGAGTCTTCTCCAGCACCATAGTTCAAAAGAATCTATTCTTCGGCGCTCGGCCTTCCTTATAGTCCAACTCTCGCAGCCATACATGACTACATTTGGGAAGCCGCAATATACCTGAAAATACCAATAAGGTATCTTTTGGGTATATTTTCGGATGGAGTAGATCCGAATGCACATCCTTACCCCGAAGTTCGAATCTCCACTCTGCCATATAGAAGCTCGCTGGTTGACCTTGGGCCATTCACACATTTGCAGACTAACCGACCTCTCGGGGCTGTTGTGAGGATAAAACGAAGGAGAAGAGAATAATGGGAGCTGTTCTGGGTCCCCATTGAGGATAAAGTAGGGGTATAAATGAAGTAAATATATAAACAAATACAAGGGGAGGAGGGAGAGGTAGGGGGCACACCAACACAAAGATTCCTGAGGCTCATGTTGTTACATATGAGCCGTGCTGCTGTGTCATGATCAAGACACAGGAATGTGTAAAATGAGCCCTTGGGTGGACAGTTCTCTGTAATGAACACTGTTATGCAAGGGGCCACGTATATTTGCTGAGCAGGGACATTTATGAAGTCATATCTCTTTCTCACACATGCTGCATTTTTAAAAAATTGTATTTCTAGTTAGGGAACAACCCAGTGGTGGTGGGGGGGGAATGTGACCATTTTTTGAATTGTAACATGCACTTCTGATGTCATCACAATACACAACATTCAATACCCTAATTCTTTTGAATAATGCCCCTATGACTGCAGGCGTCTGTCATGGAATCCCTGCTACTTGTGAATACCTGTTCCCATGAACGATGACTCCAAAGAGATTTGGGTTAAGAGCCTCTTCTCCAAAAGGGCAAACGGCAACATTTCTTATTCACTCCACCACAAGTGTCTGACCGTGTTTATACCTGGCCTGTTGCCAACCTATGCTAAGTTCTCATTACTTCTCAGATTCCTAAAAAGTTCTTTCAGTCACCAACAACAGCCAACACTGCACACACTAAAACAAGTTTACAAGCTCAGAGATTGTTTCTGTATTCTAGAAACAGATGCCACCTTACAGCTTAACAACTTCATCAGTACAAGCTACTATGATCAAATACTGGCTTCACCAAATACAATGATATGCAGTTTGCATTGCATACACGCCAGCCTCCGAGAGTCCATCAGACGGGCTGTGTTCACCAAACACTGCATCCATCCCAACGCCACATAGACAGCAGTGCTAACAGAAGCACTAATGTATTTTTCTGTGGAAAGTCTTCTATTTCTATAATGCTCTGTTTCATAAAATTAACTAGTAGGCTAACAAGTAGATGTAAAACTAGTCAAACGGGATTTATTTAGATGATACTATTCATTTAACCAGGGGTCTTTTCGTAGAAAAAGAAGTGCAGGAACTCATTAGTGTAACTCATTAGCATATGCCACACATCCTGACATCACCGGAAGTGTATCAGAACACCACAACCCCTGACATCACCGGAAGTGTCAGAAGGCCACACCCCTTGACATCACCGGAAGTGTGTCAGAAGGCAACACCCACCGCTCAGGCTCCACTGGACTGTTTTAGATTGGGGGGGGGGACATGCAGATCTGTCCTCGCAGAGGAGGGACACCTTGCACCTGAATAAAAACTTGGTCTTCAATATCTATACGCGCGCGTCTGTGTGTGTCGCGAGACAGCTGGGGGGGGGGGGGAGATGCAGATTCTCCCTCACAGAGGAGGGACAGCTTACACCTGAATAAAAACCTGGTCTTAAATATGCCACTGGACTGATTTGGATTGGTAGACATGGTGGGTAGACACTTCTGTCAAAATACCTGGTTGTGCTTGCAAGGAGCAGCCTCTTAACCAGGGAGACGTGGATTGGTGGCTGCGGCCCCGCAGAGAGGGGATTGGGGAGGGCTGTGGAGGGCTTTGTAGAGCTCTGCACAACAGCACGAGCCTGCAGAGATTGGGTTGGGGAGGGCTGGGGAGGGCTCTGCAGGGCCCCGCGGACTTGCAGAGAAGAAGTTGGGGAAGGCCAGGGAGGGGTCCGCAGGGCCCCGCGCAGCACCACGGGCTTGCAAAGAGGGGGTTGGGGAGGGCCAAGGAGGGCCTCGCACAGCAGCGTGGGCCTGCAGAGAGGAAGTTGGGGAAGGCCGGGGAGGGGTCTGCAGGATCCGCGTGATAGCGTAGGCATGCAGAGAGGGGGTTGGGGAGGGCTTTGGAGGGCCCCGCACAGTAGCGCGGGCCTGCAGAGA
>NW_015175983.1:956569-976829 GCF_001447785.1 Gekko japonicus
GGAGGGCGAGCCTGCAGAGGGGGATTGGGGAGGGCTGAGGAGAGGAATATTGGGCCTCGCGTAGTAGCGCGGGCCTGCAGAGAGGGGGTGGGGAAGGCCGGGGAGGGCTGTGGAGGGCCCCAGGGGTCTTTTCGTAGAAAAAGAGGTGCAGGAGCTCATTAGCATAACTCATTAGCATATGCCACACCCCCTGACGTCACAGGAAGTGTATCAGAAGGCCACACCCCCTGCAAAAGAGCAAATTAGCATACAACATAGTGAAGATATTTTAACAGTTGCACAAAGGAATAACAAGCTAAGTTAATATAGTTACCATTTGTTTGGATTTAATTCCAGGGGGAAAACAGTGAAGCAAATATGTATGTCAAAATTGAAGACAGATGTGTAAATGTATCTCTCTTAATTGTGGAGTGCTAAGGGTAATTAACTGAGACTCTGTAAACGCTCCATTTGTCTCCTCTCAAGAGGCTTGTTATTCCTGTTTGCATCTATTATAATATCTTATACTGTATGCTAATTTGCTGTTCAACCTCTACCTATATGTATGGACTGGTAACTTCCATTTCCATGTATCTGGGAAAGCAATAGAATAAGTAATAGAAAACAATACAACCATTTAAATCCTGCTTAAGAAAAAATTGTTAAGATGAATCAAATTTACAATTATACTTTAAAAGTATTTATTCAAATATGATATGTCATCAAAAGAAAAAAGAGGGGGAGAGGTTGTCTTATATTCACATACAAGTTACACATGTCCAGTAGTAAGGGGCTTTTTTTGTGTGTGCGCATAAAACTTTTTATGGGGGTCGCCTTACATTCAGGGTTATCTTACGTTCAAGCAAATCTGGTAAGTAATATTTGGTGTATAGGTTACTACTTTCTTATGGTTATGCAAAAACAAGTATAAGCCTTGAAAGACTCCCTTGCACTAAATCACAGGACTTAATCAGCAGCCATCCAATGTTACTGGATAAACCTTAATTTCTGTAAGGTACAAAAAGGCTTTGTTTTATTTCAAATGCTCTAGATGCTTTCTAACTGAAAAAAATACTTCAAAACATTAAAGTTAAGGCCCTGGCATCTGAATTCCTTTGTATAATCCGGAACACATGCCCTGATCTTTTGATTCCCTCTCAGTTTGTAAGTTGCAGATGGACCAGAACATACATCCCTTCTAAGACCCCTTTCCAAAATTCCAACCAGAAACACAGAAAGAAAATAAGAAAAATGGCCTCAGGTCCTGAAGCAGAGGAAATATACAAGCTATTCAGGCTCAAAACCCTCTTAATCAGGAAGAATTGAAACATGGCAATATTTTTAAAACACAAAAAGCAAACTGAGTTGCATATAAGTAAGCACATTTACATCATCATGACAAATAGTTTATATAGACAATTGGAAAACATCTGAATTGCTGAAATAGGTTAAGCTAGCCTACAAGTGGTACGTTTTGCTAAACCTCCAGCATTGGGGGGGGGGGGGAGATTCGGAAGTCTTTGGTTGTGTTTTAGACCAATGCCCTTCACTCTTTGGGCTATGGAGTCTTCCTGCTGTGTTGTAAGCTACCGTTTTGGACAGCCAGGTCAACAATCTAACAGGTGGCTGAGAACTGACACTGCACTGGCATCTGGCAGACCCAGGGACTGTGCAGGCAGGACCAATGATCCCTCTAAGCTGTGGGGTCCTGTGAGCAAAAATTCTACTCTGTGAGCGACTGGCATTGAAGTTCTGAGCGAGCCATTTGGCTACTACATCAGTTAGTTTGCTCTGGAGCCCTCCTCCCTGAGCTGAGACAAAAATATGTGAGCTGAAGGCTAGAAAACTGTGAGCTAGCGCACACTAGCTCAGCTCACAGGTAACACTGGCGGGGACCCAAGAGGCAGCAGTCAGGATGAGCTGTGATTGTGCCACTGTGGCTACCAAACTCGTCCCAGCCCGCTCTTAGAGTCCCTTCAGCTTAGACGCAACAGGCGGTGGCTCCTTGATGATGTGAGTGACAGAAGGTCCTCCTCACCTGCAATGCTTCTCCTGACCCCACCTCAGCAAGCAACATCCACAGTGTCTGTGCTCAGGGTGTGCACAAGTTGTGAAGTGGGAGACTGCTGCTGGTGGGGCGCCAGGCGTGACTACATCTCCTTAGGCCTTTGCAGTGTACTGGGAGTCTGGAGGCCCACAGGCAGGCCCTGTATTCAGAAGCTGAATGGAATTCACTGCCAGAGGAGGTGGCGGGGGCTACAAGCATGGACGGTTTCAAGAGGGAATTAGATAAGCATATGGAGCAGAGGTCCATCCGTGGCTAGTAGCCACAAGGTATAGATAGGGACTCTCAGTCTGGGGCAAGGGATGCTCTGTATTCTTGGTGCTTGGGGGGGGGGCCCAACAGTGGGAGGGCTTCTAGTGTCCTGGCTCCACTGGTGGACCTCCTGATGGCACCTGGTGTTTTTGGCCACTGTGGACTGGATGGGCCATTGGCCTGATCCAGCATTGGCTTCTCTTATGTTCTTAAGCTCAGTGTTGGCCTTTACCTCCCTGCCTGGCGACCTGGTGTAGGTCTCTTCCCTCTACCCTTTTTGATTGACCTGCATGAGGCAAGAAACTTTGCAATCCTTAAACTCATCTTCTTAGAAGAAAACTGAACTCAGTGGATTTCTTAGGACTGCATCATTCATTACTTACATTGCGGGGTAGGGAGCCTACAGCAGGAAGACAGGAGAGCGCGCATTCGGCTGTGTCCAACTCTTTGGCTGGGGAGCTACTGAGACGTGGCTGGGAAGTACGTGAAAAAACTGAGAGCATCTGGCAACACACAGAGTGACTGCCGCCTTCATACTGATTAACCAGAACGGATTTCTTTCCTTCCAAAATAATGTGCTGTTCTTTCCCTGCAAGTTGTGCTCTGCTTTCACCACCAAAAGGCACAGCCCCCCCAGCAAGTTCTCATCAACAGTCATCTCTCTCTCTGTTTGTTGAATACTGAAAGAGAGAATGATTACTTGTCTTTAACCTCTCCAACTTTGTCTTCCTGGACAAAGCCACTCACCGGTGCCAGGACGAACCAGTCATTCAGGGGGTGAGAAAACATTCAGGAACTTGGTGTGGGGGTTAATAGGGACAAATGGTGCCAAGCAGTATTGTATGGAATCTAGTTTGATTTTAAAAGGCTGTGTTTGCACAGACAGACAGGATGGCCATAAACCTCAGATAACATCATTGTAAGCACAGTGAAAACTTCCTGCTCTTGCCCCACCCCTACCCAGAGGAACCTGCAGAAACCAAACAATGCCTCATTTGGAATGTGCTGCGACTCGTGCCTATGCCTGGCCAGACCATGAACCACAGAGCCACCCTATACAGCAGGCATCCAACTAGGGATGGGCACAAACCAAACCACTAAGCAAAATTAATCACAAATGTTGCCCTGTTCGTGGTATGGGAACCGAAGTTCGTGCCAGGTCTATCAGGTCTGCTTTTAAAGCAGTTTGTGGTGATTTGTGGATAAAGCAGAAAGCAGGGGTTTAAAGGGATTCTGAGTCCCTTTAAACCCCTGCTTTCTGTTCCCTGTGAAAGCCACAAAAACAGTTGAGCGGCAGGGAGTAGCTTGCTCCCTGCAGCTCAGTTGTTTAAGGCTGTCTTGTGCACTCCGGTTAAAGTTTAAAGGGACTGCACAAGAAACCAAAAAAAAACAGCTGAGCGGCAGGAATCACCTGCTCCCCGTGCTCTGCTGTTTCAGGCTGTCTTGTGCAGTGCCTTTAAAGTTTAAAGGGACTGCACAAGACAGTTGGAAAAACAGCTGAGTGGCAGAGGGCACCTCACCACTCAGATTTTTAAAGGGACTGCACAATACAGCCCAAAACAGCAGAGCCCTGAGGAGCAGGCTGCTCCCCAGCATTCAGCTGTTTTTCAGGCTTTCTGCAAACCCCGTTGAAAGGGACTGTGGTCCCTTTCAATGGGAATTGTGGGGCCATGAACAACGAACTGGTCCAGTTCACAAACAAAAACCCTGGTTCGATTCAGTTCATGGTTTGGCCATGAACCATGAACCAACACAAACTGCATTTTTCTGGTTTGTTCCTATCCCTGCATACAACCAGGCAGAATGTCAAGGAGCTCTACAGCAGAGCTGGCTCTCATCAGCTCAAGGCAGGTTGATAGGGGAGGAGGCACCTAAAAATGACATCTGTTGGTAGCAGTGGCTGTCAGAAGCCCAGCAATGGACAGAGGGATCAAGCTGGCTAGGTGAGGAAGCAACACTGGGCTGCACACACAACTGAAGATGCAGGAATGTGGTGGCTGAGAAGAAGGAGCTCGCCCTCTGGGTGGTGGCAGTTAACTGAGCATTCTGGACAATTGGGCACGATTAGGAAATATGCTGCTACAGTGTAACATGCGCGGAATCTGAAACTTAAGGAAGCAAGCCCTGAAACAAAGACTCAAAGATGGTGTTATTTTCAATATGGTGGGAAAACAGAGCAGAAAATAATTTAAAAGATCTCAGCAGGCACAGCATAGCAATCGAGATCCACAGCAGCACTTTTCTCTGGTTTTCTATAATTCAGTGTTTTCTTGTACACAAAGTCACAACGCACCACAGGAACTTGTTCAAACTGTCCATGTCCCAGAGCTACGAAAACACAATTTTGTATCACCTATTACTGTTTAACTACAAATGGCCTGCTAGGTACTTGGAAATGTTCTACGAGCAGCGAGCAGCCGTTTTAAAGTATGCTAAGCAAGTAGCACATCATACCTAGGATTTTTTCTTTCGCGTATTTATTTGCAAGATATTTATTTATTTGTTTATTTTTCACATTTATACCCCGCCCTCCCCAATGGGCTCAGGGCGGCTGATGCTGGAGACTTTGATCTAAATACCCCTTTAGTTATCCCCAATACTTATGTGAGAGTGGCTACGAAAAGTAGGGGGAGTGACTGTTGTAAAGAAGCAGAGAAGTGGGATAAGGAAAAAGAAAAATATTTACCTGACTGTAAAATATTCGTTAACTAGAGTAAGAGTTGTGGGAAAATGTGAAAGAAACCTGCTGAATGTTACACCAAAAAGATTATGGAATTTAATTAAAGGGCGTTTAAAATGGCAGCGGCGGCAGCAGAAGATGAGGAAGAACTAGATTTAAACGGTTCTTAGAAGAGTCAATTATGCAACAGCTTTTAAAAATGTGTCTGAAGGACTTTACAGGTGGAGGTGGAAGATAAAGAGAAATTGGAACAACCCTTGCAAGTGTTGGAGGAACAACAGGACTTCGTTCAGGAGGGGGAATCATTGGATAGCCAGCCCTTGAGTATAGAAAATATATTTCAGAAACCTGAACTTTATTTAAGACATCATTCAAAGAAATCGATAGGTTTGCGGCCAAAAACACAACAGAAAAAGGGACATTCTTTAAAATGCCAGGTGAGGAAAAAGAAGGAATCAAGAAGATGCAGAAAGAACTTTAAATTGTACAAAAGAACGGTGATTGATTTATGGAAATGGAGAAGGAAGAACCTGGATTTAAAATGGCATGAATTCAAGAATTTTAGACATCTAAAGGAAGTCGAGAAGGAAGAATAGGTAACAGAGAGATGGAGAAAGAACATGAGACAAGTGTCTTATCTGTGTATAGAATGTCCCTCCTCTTTAATAGATAATGGCTTTGTAAGAAAGGAAAGGTTGACTATGTGTAACTCAGTAGTATGTAGTTTCGTAGTAACTGGTGGAGTATAGAGTGGTAATAATGATTTAGTAAAGGTGTAATGGGGTTAATTATTCTATTGGGTTTATATTTTGCATTTAGGATAGAGTATAAGTTAGGTATTGGGATTTTAAAGTGTTTTTGAATATAATTGTATTTTAAAGATTAAATAGAGTTTAATTTGTGGGGAAAAGACTGATCTTCTGTGTTGTAGTAGTAAGTAATTTACCTTAATAGGGTGTAGACTATATAAAAGCTAGTTTTCAAAAAATCTGGTCATCCTACAACTAATGAATTAATGTGGGTGTAATTGGGTGTATTGAAATAATTTGTGAGAATAATTTGTAGTTATAATTTGATTTTTAGGAATTATGTTCTTATTGTATATTTATACTTAGCTGATTGAGATAAACGTTTAAATGGTAAAGAAAAGAAGGAATATTAACGGAATACTAAAGGAATTTCAATAGAAATTAAGATAATGAATAATTTAAATAACAAGTGTCAGGAAAAGGGATAATTAATTGTCTAAATTTCTTGTTTTTGGCTCTGTGCTAGATAATCTGAAAAATTTATTAGACATAATATGGGAGTAAAAAGGTATGAAATGCGTGATCTGAAATTTTATTGGAATTTTATTGGAATAATATTATCTTCAAGAGATGAACTAATCTACTAACAACTGTACATTTTTGTAGATGTGCCCAGAATATGTATTTTTTTCTTTTTGTTGTTTGTTTGGAAAATTAATAGATTGTAACAAAAGAAATTATACTTCAAATATATATATTATGTAATTGTTTTTGTTATATAGTTTATCCCTATGAATGAACATTGCCTTGAGCCGGTTTAGGCCAAAGACAGCATAAACATTTAAGCAAATAAAATACTAACACTAGCTTTTAAGTTTATATTGTACCAACTGTACTGTTATTCCTGGCACTGACACCAGTGAGGTCATAACTCTTCTTCCTGTCACATGACTACACTGTCATGTTGTTTTTTAACATGTGTTCAACTCCGTGGGTCCCATGTTGTCTCTCAAAAATAATGGTGGGTTCCGGCTTCCGGTCTGGCTCCCGCGAATGGCGGACGCATCCTTGGGTCGCTCCCGAGGGGCGTCTCGCCCGCCCGCGGTGGAGGAGGGAATCCGCACGAGCGGAGACCCGAACGAGCACCTCAGGATGTGAGGAGCTCGGATCCGGGGCGCTTTAGGGCGCTCGAGGGGGGGGTCTCTCTCTCAGCCGAGAGGTTGGAGACGAGGCTCCCGCCATGCCCTGCCCCTTTGGACCTTGCTGCGTGAGCGATCCCGTTTTTACGGGGTTTAGCGGGGCCACCGGACGTCACCGAGTGATAAAGCGACCATCCGAAAAAGTTGAAAAAGGAAAGATCGGCTTAACTGTGAGTTGTCAAAATGCAAAGAACAAGATCTAAACCCGCTTCCCCCCCACCCAGCGAAAAAGGCGAGGAGGTTAATCCTCTAACTGCATAAGCGAAAAAGAAAAGGAGGGGGGGAATGGACTGAGCGAACAGCGGTGTTTTCCCTTGATGTATTTGAATTAAAGCGAGAAAAAGTTTTGTCTCTCTGGAGCACACTTTAAGAACTTTCTAAAAGTAAACAAAAAAGAAAAGATGTCGGAGCTGGGCAAAAACGAGCGGAGGAAGGGAGGGACTTCCGTCTGGGCGTTTGCTTGTGTGTGAGAGCCGGCTGTTTAGTGTTTTGGACTGTTTATAGTTGTGAATCCGACGGGAGTTTTGTAAAACGGAAAAGTTTGAACTGTGACAGCGAGGAGTGCCTGGCAAGCGCTTATATACGTCAACAGTTTCGAGGAGGACCCAATAGAGAGTTTGGGAGCGGAAATAAAAGCGAAATTAAATTAATACCATTCTCAAAGCTGGGGACCTCCAAGGCATGAAAGGAAGAGGATTTATAATGCATGAACTGAGTGTGTTAACAACAACCCGAAGGAGGATTTAACAAGCCGGAAGTAGAAGGCAACAGAGGAAACCCCTCCCCGTCAGCGATTGTAAAAGTGCCCAACACGCAAAGAAGCGCAAAGAAGCGGTTCTGACTGTATCCAGAAGAGATTTTTTTTTTTTTTTAATTAACAGAAACTCAAGGGAACATTACTAATATACTAACAGAGAATCACATGAGACCGGACTAAGAAAAGAAGTTTGACAACACACAGAAGAAGCCCAAGAAGATTAATTGGACATTACTAACAGTTTAATTTACCAGTTTATATATCACTCAGCTTTCTCTTTCTCCCACTGTCTACCTTTCCCTTTTTTCTTTTAAGCGAAATACCTCCCCTTTTTAGGGGAGCTAATAAAATCTTTATAAAAAAAATAATAATAATAATGGTGGGTTCCAAACTCTGGAAAAACTGAAGTCTACAGCAGTGGCTCTTAAATGGAAATTCCTGGTATACTTCCCGGGAAATTGATTTATTTATTACTTTGACTTTTACCCCGCCCTCGCCGCCAAGGCAGGCTCTCCAAGTCTTTATGAAAATAAGATAAATTTTAGAAATTTCTACTATGCCATGAAATGGCAAGCAACATTATAAGCTTATTGTTCCCTAAAGTGTACTGAAACCAATATAAATTCTTTACAGCAAGGGGAAGAATTTTAACAAGCCTGAAGAGCTAAAAGTAATGTAAAAGTAAATAGTAAATGTGGCAGGACACTCCAACCTGATCTCATTTACCTGATAACTTGAAAGCGGAAGTATTCGCTCTCTTTCATATTTATTCTTTCAGTTTTAACAGTTCAGCTATACGGGAGTGCAGAAAGTATCTTATTTTAATTTGAAGGCCTTTGAGGTACAATATTGTTGTGACCACAAGTCAAGAAAATGTGGTATTCTATAAGGCACAAACAAACTGGAACATGGTCTTAAGTATAACCAGAGGTAAGAGTTATTGGTTCAAAAAGGGAATTCATCACAAGGTATACATTCCTCTACTTTTTATCCAAGTTTTAAAGACGTCTACACTATACTTTTGGGACTGCGGTGGCTCAAGCGGTTAAGACGCTGAACTGCAGACCGGAAGGTCGGTAGTTCAGCAGTTCGAGACCCGAGTGCTCCATGACGGAGTGAGCTCCCGTCTCCTGCCAACCTAGCAGTTCGAAAGCAAGAAATTGCAAGTAGATAAATAGGTACCGCTTCGGTGGGAAAGGTAACCATTCCGTGTGCCTCGGTGTCTAGTCATGCCGGCCACACGACCATGGAAACATCTTCAGACATCGCTGGCTCTTCGGCTTGGAAACGGACATGAGCACTGCATCCCTAGAGTTGGATTCGACTGGCTTTCGAGCAAGGGAAACTTTTACCTTTACCTACACTATACTTTAAAGCAAGTGCCCGGGAGTTTACATATAAATTATGCTCCTAAAAAAAAAAAAAGGAACTGCCGTTGCTCACATTCCACACTGCTCACCACCATGTACATAGTGGGAAGTTTAAGGGTGGGATTTAGGATTTGGGAGGAGAAAAAGAAACCTAGGAACTTCTGTTTAGCGAGGAGGAAAAAATATAATTTTGCAGCTTCTCTTACTGACATTATCTGTAACTCCCAAAATGAAAAAGAAAATTTAGTTACTTTATTTACAGTCCTCCTTTCTCACGGAGACTCAAACTACATTACAGGGTATAGACAAGACAATCAGACAGCAGAAGACAACCAGTGAAAAATACAACGGGACTAGGGTTACAGAATTAGAGAGCAAGTAGCGCAAAAGTAATCAGGCGCCATCAAAAAATGCAGCAGAAACCTCACCACAAATCGTCAGCCAGGTCTCAGAAGTTTATTTTTGCCAAGACTGAACAAGAAGCTGCCTCAAGAAGCCGGGCATTCGGAACGAAGAGTAATATCTTATATCCAGAAAAACAGACCGGAGTATCTAGTGTTCATGAGGTCCAAATGAATGCCAAGGAAAACGACAGACAATGATCAATCTGCATAAATTAGGGGCACTGAGCAAACAGGAAGGATTGCTAACTGTTGCGGGGGAGGGGGGGATGTCTAAGGAGGCATTTAAAATCCTGCCCCCAACCACCAGTAATGGTATTCAGGAACTTCTCCAGCTACTGAGACTTCAGATAACATTGCCCACAACCCTTGCAAGTTCGTCACTGCAGACCAAGGACTGAAAGCTAGCCTTTCAGAAACATTAAGACATTTTCATGAATCAGAATTCAGCTTCCAAACTATCACCCTCATTTGCCCTTTCTGTGAATTCTCACAGAATCATTACATACCCATACCCTCACTTACCAATCATCATTTGCCTATTCACATTCAACAAGGTCCGTGATGTAAAACAGCTCCCGCACAGAATTTCATCACAACCTAAAAGTCGAAGCTTGCAACGGCTTAGTTTTGTTATGGGAGGAATAAGAGCTAACATTTGTTTACCGAGCAAACAGGTGAAATCTATATTCCCACAGGTATCATGCAAAGCTGCACCAAAATGCAAACAAAGTTTTGATATTAAAGTCTCTGTCAATACAAGGACTCAAATTATCATTACTGAGGTTATGAAAGGGAAGGGTAACACTCTTTACATGAAGGTTTGCTCCACAGTGAGGAGGGCTAGAGGTTCTTTTGATCACCTCTGTCCCTTTGCAGGAGCATACTTCAGTTTATTTTGTTAAAATGCAAAATACTTCATTCTTTCTAACATATAAGCAGCCTTGGCTTGTTTACCTGTGGAATAGGCTGGTTTAACTGGTGCAGTACAACAAATCTGTTTTTATTTCTTGTTTTAAAAAGCAACTGTTGGAGATTTCACAAATACACATATTCCCCACTAGCATAAACAGTTTTTCATTTGTCTTCCTTATAAAGGTAACAGAGCTTGAAACAAAAAGTGTGCATTTTTAAAAAAACCTGTTTTCAAAGTACTGCCGTGCAGGACAGAATTGTGCTTTGACACAGCAAGAGAGCATCCTTTGCGAGTCCTCAGGATAGTCTGCCAAGAATAAGCATAAATTAGCAGGAGTATTCTCTTTTAGGCTGTTGCAGAAAAAACAGGAGTCTCGCCACACCTTAAAAATGAACATTTTCATCACAGCATTAACTCCTGTGGTTTAGAAATCCACTTCTCCATATGCAGTCATCACTTATGTACAGGTAGGGGAAGAGGGAGAACAACAAGGCCAAGCAGCCATGAAATACCGGGTAGAATTTCTGCAAAATTCAGATCTAAATATCAGTTAACATCTGTAATGAGTGGGGAGTTCATTAATGCGAAGAGTGGGTACAAATATGTGTTCCATCCTAAATAAATACCACTAAAGCTGCCTTTCTACCAATCCCTGCTTCTTTCCAGAGAAATATAAAGAAACAAAACGTCCCACAGAATTAAGCTTTAGCACACTCACATACCTACAACATTAGATTTTGCATATTCAAAACCTGACTTTGTTAATTCATTAGGCTTTCAAATAAGCCAAACCCATTAGCAGACACAGTAGAATATAAAGCAGTGACAACATATGAACAAGTTATCCAGGATATCAAATGCAATCACCACCTCTCTCTAGCAACATTTAAATCACATGGTAAGTTAGCAGATTTGTTAATGTGTTGATGCTTAGCAGCAGGGGTCATTTCCTGCTGGAGTGCACAGGAGCAGAGCTCCGACAGTAAGGAGTCCAGGGGGTGGGCACATGCAACAAGCCCTGCCCTCTGCTCCCAGCAGCCCTCAGTCAGGCCACAAGGAGCAAGAAGCAGCCAGATAACTTGCAGAGCCCCCCCCCCGCCCACCTTCCCTGGCCCATGCCAAGGTATATGCAAATGTTATGCTAATGAGTTATGCTAATGAGCTCCTGCACCTCTTTTTCTACGAAATGACCCCTGTATGGAACCTTGGGTGATAGCCATACTGCTAGCAGATGAGGACCCTGAAACGACTCGTTGGGTGGCAAAATATCTATCGATAGTGCTGTTTTTAAAGTGGCCTTGAAATGCTGTAGGTAGTTTTATGTATATAAATTTTAAAAATTCTAAAAATAATTTCCATAATATCACTGGGATTTGTAGGATTTATGGAAGTTTACAAGATGTTGTCTCATTAAGATTAACATGAAGGAATTCCTTCTGATACAGTCCAAAGCTGCTGTAGATGGCCCACCTAGAAGCCAGGTAAGATCAAGGCTCTTACATTTTTGAAAAGACTGGCAAAGAGTGATGCAGAGCGAGTTTAGGTGGGCGGCAACGGGGAGAGGGGCCTTCTCAGTAGAAGCATCAAAACTCTGGAACTCTCTCCCTGGTCCCCTTCGGTTGCTGTCTTCAGCCACTGGGTGAAGACTTTGTTTCGTTTGGCATTCCCTCAATGATCCCTCCTTCCTGCCCAATGTTTTAATTGTTGCTTTTGTGTCTTTGTATGTATTTTATGCGGTGGCTCAGTGGTTAAGATGCTGAACTGCAGGCCAGGTCAGTAGTTCAGCAGTTCGAGACCCGAGTGCCGCATGACTGAGTGAGCTCCCGTCTCTGGCCCCACCTCCTGCCAATCTAGCAGTTTGAAAGCAAGACATTGCAAGTAGATAAATAGGTACCACTTCGGTGGGAAGGTAACAGCGTTCCGTGCGCCTTGGTGTTTAGTTATGCCGGCCACATGACCATAGAAACGTCTTTGGACAGCGCTGGCTCTTCGGCTTGGAAACGGAGATGAGCACCGCAACCCTAGAGTCGGATTTGACTGGCTTTCGAGCAAGGGAAACCTTTACTTTTACCTATGTATTTTAGCCGTTTTTGTTTTAATGACACCTGCTTTTTGCAGGGGGGACTGGTTTTAAATGGTTTTAAACTGTGCTTTTATTATATACGTTTTAATTTGTTAGCCATCTGGGTGGTCCTTGTGGGGGCAGAAAGGCAGAATATACATTCTGTAAATAAATAAATCATTAATCTACAAAGCTGAAACAAGCCCAACAACAAAGTGGAAAGCCTGAAAATGTTCATGGTAAGAATTTAAGACCTTTTACTACTGAGTGATGTTTTTGTACAACTACACTTTTAAAAAACGAATTCAACAACTTTGCCTTCTGTTCTGACCAAACACTCATACACCAATGAACTTCTAAGCTGCTAGTGACACTTCTACAACATACAACTGACCCAAGACTTTTGAAAGATATCCCTGGATTACAGCCCTTAACTATAATCAACAGCATCGTCAATTCATAAATCAGCAGCAATGTAAATTCATAAATGCAGAACACAATTGTCTGATACCATAATGCAAGCATGTAATTTACGACTATCTATCCATCCATCTGTCTATATAAACAAGTGTAAATTTGGGGGATTTTCCCCCAAACACAAATCCCTTAAGCTACTCTTCAGATACTCTGAACATATACTTTCCTTGCCACTTTAAAACTCATTTCTCCTTCTCCAAGATATCTCCTAAAGGAGAACGCCACAAAGAGTGTTACTTTTTGCATGAAACCACCAGAACATTCTAAGCTTACAAAGCCCTCCGAAAAGCTTCAAAAGTAGTATGCCAGATTTAATAGATAATGTTCCTCCCTAGCTTAGTTGAACAAAGTAGTGGCATTTGATGTGAACCAGACTTTCCAATGAGGGAAAACCTGAAAGCAGCAGCTAACCCAGGGATCTGGCCCCAGTCCAGCTTGCCTAATTACATCCTGCCTACCTGCAATTTTCCTTTGCTATTTCTATAGCAGAGGAATTTCTGTGCTTCCTGTTTTGAGAGTTTATAGTAGGCGCAAATAATGCCATTCTATGAATGTGTGGACAGCCCTGATTAGGATAGCCCAAGCTTATCAGACCTCAAAAGCTAAGCAGGGTCAGCCCCGGCCTGTATTTGGAAGAGAGACCACCCAAGGAATACCAGGGTCCCTACGTAGAGGCAGGCCATGGCAGACCACCTCTGAACGTCTCTTGCCTTGAAAATTCTATGGGGTCACCATAATTCAGCTGTGACTTGACCACAAGAACAGAACAGAACAGAAAGTATGTGTGGATAAGGGTCTACAGTCACAGCTTAAATTACTTACCTCGGCCTTAATATGCATTAAACAGCTTGCCTCCTTTAATGCGCAGATGTGCTTAAGATGCCTCCAGTGATACTTCACATAGCAGACGATGCACCACAGTTCAACTCAGGCAGCAGAGTTAAAAGCGCACTCTGCGGAAGTGCTCCGCCTCTAAAGAGATGCTTCCCATTCAGAACTTCCAAAGCAGAAATCACCATTAAGCACCAGAAAAACAACCTGGAAGCCTTTCAAAACACAAGCGCCTGTAAACTTAGAAAAAGGATACCAGCCTTGAACAACAGAGAAGGAGAAACCCCTTTGCACTAACAGTTCAGAGATCAAAAATGGCTGCAGTAGGTTAAAGACATCACTCCTTAAATTTATTCTCTTCCCATTTTATTATCTTATTATCATTGTACTTTTCATTCCAAATGACTATGCTGAAGCATTACCAGAGATGACTGAGAAGGAATCAGATGGCCTTTCCTATTATCATTTCTGATGCTGTTCTATACAACTAGATATAAAAATATAAGCTTTAGAATTTAAAGAGGACTTAATTCCAGAAAGAAATTCTCAGAGAAGTATCCCCCCCCCCCCCGAAAATACTTCTCCAGGACATTTTTTATTTAGAATAGACAGGCAGACACACACTCCAAAGGAACAAAAAATTAGTCCAAAGCAACCTAATTTTGTTGGAAAAGGCAATATCTGCTGTACAAAGAAAAAGAGAAGACCACCTTGCAGAGGACAGCAAGAAGACAATTAGAGATTGTCACATAAAAGACATAACTAGCCGGAGCCAAGACAGCATGCAGGTCCAAAATTCTTCTAGCAGTTGTGATAGCTACCTTAGTATACAGGAAGAGACACACTGCATACTAGATTCAAAAGAGAAGTGAGGTCAGCCCCTTATCTCCTGTTAAGAGCCAGTTTGGTGTAGTGGTTAAGAGCAGTGGACTCTAATCTGGAGAACCAAGTTTGATTCCCCACTCCTCCACATGCAGCTGTTGGGTGACCTTGGGTCAGCCATAGTTGTCTCAGAGCTGTTCTTTCAGAGTTCTCTCAGCCCCACCTACCTCACAAGGGTGTCTGTTGTGGGGAGGGGAAGGGAAAGGGATTGTAAGCCGCTCTGAGACTCCTCTGGGTAGTGAAGGGCGGGGTATAAATCCAATCTCCTCTTCTTCTTAAGTGTCATTTCTTGTCTGTCTCGAGACTGCTACTCTCAGGGCAATTTCCCCCTCCTTCTCTGAAGTGCCACACTCAGTCTTACCCTCTCTCTCACCTAGGGATGTAGTTAGGCACCTATCTCTGTCTCTCCTCTTTCCTATCAAATATGTTAGTTCCTAAATAAACTTTTATCCACTCTATAATCAGGTCGTGCCCTGTTGCTGTGTTAATTACTCTGCCAACATGTTTCTTGTATTGAAAGGCAGCTTTTGCTAGGGACAGAATATCAATCCTGTAATGCCTCATGAAACACAGAGGGCAGAGACCTGTCCAGGGAATCCAGAATTATGAAGCCCAAAACACTCAGGCACCTTCCATAGAGTAAGCTGTCCCTTAAAGCGGGGGGTGGGGGTTCTCTGAACTCCTGCAGGATTCTAAGTTACAAGTATTGATGTATTTAGAAATGCAAGCTAAGGTTGCTTTCTTGCCTTTATTAACCATACCACAGTCTAAAAAAATGAGGCGGAATCTATTGTAATCTGACCTTAGAAAGAAACAGTTAAAGAAAGTCTTTGTACCAGCTATATCTTCTCTTTTGGATTACTAGCACGCTGATAAAAAGGTAACACTAACACTTGGGAACAGTGAAAGAGATATATGAATCCTAGATAGGGTCAAAAGTCCGTCATATAAAAGACATAATTAGCCGGAGCCAAGAGAGCATGCAGGTCCAAAATCCTTCTAGCAGTTAGTATATAGGAAGAGACACACTGCATACTAGATTCAAAAGAGAACCAAGTACAGCTTTCAAAATCAGATTCAGGCTGGGAAGGGAAATCTACAGATCTCACCAGAGTAAAAGTACAGGCCCACAGGTACAGGTGAGCAAAGATTCTCCACTGCCACTAACAGATCACAACTTTGGTAACCTAGCAGCTTTGAAGTATTCAATTTAAGCCTCTTGCCTAAATCCTCCTATAGAAAGTACAAGTCTCAATCTTTTGATTTTAGTAGGGCAAACACCATTAGGCTACTTTGCATTGTACATCCTGTTGGCCGACTGCCTACATACTGCTGGAAGAGTAAGAATCACTCTGCAAACACCTAGAGCCTTATACCATATTTACCTGAAAAGAGTTGTTTCTTTTTCCTCTCCAAGACACTGTCAGGAAAAATAGTTCCTTATCTTAAATTGGTATAAATATGATCAATTGAAAAACCTGTACACAGCCTTTTTTTTGGGGGGGGGGGTTTTGTTACATTTAGGGCTGTCTTCCTTTATGCTCCAACACCATGCCGTCAGATTCAAGATACCGTGGAATATTGGGCCTCAAGTTTCAATACCTTCCTCCATTCATTGTTGATCTTGCCCAGCGGCCAGAGAAGCCATAGCCTGCTAGGTTAGAATAGAGCAGCAAGCATCACTTGAGCTTCTCCATTTTGCTCCCCCCCCCAACCCCCCCCCACAAAACATTGCCTAAAACAGGAAAAACGAGAAGCCAAATCTAACAACAGACCACACATCCCATCAAAAGCTAGTGGATCGCTGACCTGACAAGAGTACAACTTTTTCTGTTGTCTATAGAAGAGAGAGCTAGCTATGTAGTCCTGAAATATTTTGTCATGATCTGGGCTCTGCAAGCATGGCCTAGCAGGCCTAGGGAGCCTGGCTAGCAGTGGGAGGAGGCTGGGCCTACAAATCCCAGAAGGCCTTGGGAAGTTTTGGCGCCAATTTTGACCAACAGGGGAGAAGAGGGCTGGGGAATAAAAGAACTGGTACAACAGGGAAAGCTGTTCTTCTTCCCAAGGGACAGGGCCAGAAGGAACTGAGGCTGCTGTGGGAAAGAAGCCCTCATCTTGAGGAAAGGGTGAGTAGTCTAAGACCACTTGAGATAGTGAGCTAGGGACAGTATATATTTAGACGTGTTAGGGCATTTGATTTCTTTTCTTTTCACCCACTTACTGTTATTATTCCTGCACCTTGTTTGTTTGACCTCCTATAAAATAAATTATTTTCAGTGTTCACTCTGCCTGGTCCTCACGCTTATTATTTGGCTAAAAGGAAGGTCTGAAAGGCCTGGGATGGTGCTCTGGGCCTTCTCAGAGGAGCCTGGAACCAGAGTGGTGGCAGCGTCAGGTGATACCCCACCTGAGCCATGACAGTTTTAACTATTGTCTTTGAAGGCTTCCTCTTTTAATGACCGCTCATTTGGATCCAAGACCTAACAACGGCCTGTTTGACGGCTGAGTACAATCTTGACGTGGACAGCAGACAGACAAGCAGGCTGATAACTAGCAGAACTGAAACCATGAAGTATTTCCTCCTGCAGAACCTAGCCCCTGTCTCCTCTTTTATACTACTAGAGAGTTCGTTTTTATTTGACTGGACTAGAATATCCTTCACAAGTAACAACTGAACAATGGACTTCAAGTGCTTGGCAAATTACTTGAAGAAATTCCAACACATTAATATGGAGGTCCTGCTCTGCTATGGGTAGGTCCCCAAGACTCCTGCAGCTCTGCAGACTGGCATCGACTGTCAAAAGTTATCCTCAGAGAAGCATCAAGACTTTGTTTTTTACTACAAGAGACAGGCTTGAGCACCCACCCTCGGTCCTAGAATTTGTTTCCTCCCATAAAAGAGGCTCACAACCGACTACTCACCAACTTCTACAATTTTGTCCTGCACAGCAGGTATTTCATCCGATTCTCAAGAGGAGATCTACCACCCACCCCCAAGATCCTAATGCATCACATCAGCAAGCCCAGAAGGCCGGATAAAGGTCCTTTCCACACTTGGATCTCATCCCTGGTTTTATCAGAGTTCAACTTGCAACACAACACCTTGCATTTATCCCTGGTTATAACAGCAGCCATTTATCCTGGGACAAGTGTGGGGCAAAACCAGGGTGACCTCAGTGTAATATGGAAACAAAAAATACCCCAAGATAATTAAAGGGGTGAACTCGAGTGTAGTGTAAAATGTAAGTTCGGGGACAGGATTGAACCAGGATTTAAGGTCTAGTGCGGAAAGGTCCAATGTCTTAATCGTGCTTAGCCCTGCCCATCCTGCTGACAGAGAGTCCATACTCTATTGGTAGAATACTGAACCTCGGACCACTGGAAGAGCTGGGTTTGGTTCAACAATCTTAATCCAACTTCCAGTTTATGGTGACACGCTGGCGGACGCATCTCCCGGACCTCCCGGGGGTGTGATCTGCACACCAGCGGAAAGGAGGGGGGGTGACGGGTCGCTACCCCCCCCCCAGAGCCTTGGCAAAAGGCTCCTAGCCATGGGGATTTTGAGGGGTGACCTCTTCACCAGCGCGATCCTGGGGAATTGAGGCGCTCCTCCGCCCCAACGGTTCTGCCGCTGAGTGTCCGTATGGATCTAGAGCCGCTGACTGGGACAAGCATCAGAGATCGAGCGTTTTGAACATGTGCCAAGCGAGGACGTATGACCAACAATGAACAATGAGTCGGGTTAAAGCGAATACGAGAATTTTAAAAGAAAGCTACCCCCTGGGAATGGTGAGAGAAGCGAGCAGGGGAGGGGCCCCTCCCATGCGCATGAACTAAACAACGAAATCTGTTTTGAGAGACTTACCAGATAAGCGTATGGGCGTATTTCAGAGACTTCAGCAAGTTTTCATAAAAGTAAACAATCCATAAAGATGGCGGGGAAGAGGGCAGAGAAAGACAAACCAGCAAAAGTGAAACCAGCGGGGACCATGAGCCCTCGACAGGAAGAGGTCACTGAGTTTTCCAAAATGTTGGCAGATTCCTTGCGCCCTTTGCTGGACCAGATGACTAACATCAAACAACAGCTGACAACTCTAAACCAGAATCTTGCAACTCAGCAGCTCCAACTGACTGAGACTTTAAAAATAATGGAGCAAACGGCTGAGAAGGTGAAGGAAATGGACACCCATACTAAAAAAGTCAAGAAAAAGGTGCAAAAGCTGGAAAAGAAACAAGCTTCAGAAGAATCACAACTTTAACGGCTGCAAATGGAGAAAGCAAATTAGGTCCTATGGTTTCAAGGCATCCCAGAATTAAAAGGTGAGAATCTAAAGCAGCTCCTGAGTGAAGCATTAGCCCCAGTTACAGATTTGAAAGCAGAGTATCTTGCAAGCAAAATGGATGTGGTCTAAAGGTCCTATTCTGTGTACATCAAGAAGAATAATCTCCCTTGGGAAATAGTGGTCAGATTCTCAAAGCGGCATGTGAGGGATTCTATCCTGAAAGCAACTACAGGAACACCCTTGAAAATCGGGGACAATACCATTAGGATTTTAAAAGACATCCCATTTGAAATAAGGCAAAAGAGAAAGAAATATAAAGACTTAATCCTTTTTCTACAAACAATTCCAGAAGGCGTCCTTTTCAAACTACACGATAAAAAAGAAAAGATTGACTCTGTCTCTAAAGCACGTGAGTTCCTGAGAGACAGCCGAGGTCGAGAAGGAAGAAGATGACAGCAAATCCAGTGGCGAATTGGACTCGGTGTCTTCCGACAAGGACTCTCTTTCCGACAAGGGGGCGGCTGCCCCTAAGCGTACATATAAATTGAGGATTAGAAAAGATAATACAAAATGAAGGCTGAAGGACTCTGAATCGTGCCTTAAAACTTTAGTTTTAATATGGGATGCTCTGGGAGTTCTCTTAAACAATTAAATTAATGGGTAAAAAGATTAAAAATTTAGCATAACCAACTATGTTCAAAGTAATACTAGCAATTAAAGATTAACATTTATATTAGCTGTTGTTATGATCTCCTATACTTGGGGTTTTAGTTAGTAGTGGTTTTCTTTCCTTTCTCCCTAGATGTAGTTACCCCTTCCCAATTTTTCGTTGTAGTTTGTAGTCTATTAAAAATGCAATTAAAAATCCCCTCTGGGGGGCCTAAAAAAAACAAAACAAAACAATCTTAATCCAATTGATATAGAAGCCCACCTGCTGTTTCACTGTTTTCATGGTGTCTAGACATAAGGCTGGATCCAGTGGAGCACTTCATGGAAGGAGGTGATGGAGCGGTTCTTTCCCCATCTTCCCCAGGCAAGCTGGAATTCTTCTCCAAGAACCAGGAAACAAACAAAATGCACAACAGGATGGGGTACTACAGCAATGAGTCAGACATGGCTAAAAATTATCACATTCTTTTCTATTTAAGGTTTGCCTCAGTGCAAAAGGGAGAAAGAGACAATTTTACTAGTAATATACTAGTAAAGCAGATGTAATTTTCTTTTTAAAAAATTGTTTAACATTAAATGTATAATAGTTATTGATACATTGTAAAGGATCATAGTTCCATGGTATGTTCTTATAGGAACTCTCAGTCTGGGGCAAGTGATGTTCGGTATTCTTTGTGCGGGGGGGGGG